>NC_072440.2:93429218-93740312 GCF_028878055.3 Symphalangus syndactylus
TTGGGAAATGGTACCCACCCAGTTGCTTGGACTGGCAAGCATCCTTTCACCTCATCTCCCTCGCTTGTCACAGCTGATCCATCACTGACTCCTTGCCCTCCCTCCACCAAAGCATGTATAAAATCCATCCACTTGTCTGTGTATTCCCTGCTACAGAACTAGTCAAAAGCCCATCTGCCCCTCTCTGACCCTATTGCAGCAATGTCCTAATCGGTCTCTCTGTGTTTTTCCCTGCTTTCTGAAATTCAGATGGAATCTAGGGTCCCTGGGTGGTGCTACACTGATCTCAGAGGGTATCTAGACTCTCAGTAGAACCTGCTTGCCTTCCCCACTGCCCCCTTCTCTTCAGCTCACTCTCACATCTCTTCTCTTTGCTTTCTGTGCTCCAATTACACTGGACTTCTTTCAATTCTCAAACTTCCTGTGCTGTCTCCTGCCTTAAGGCCTTTCCACATGTCATTCTCTCTGTTGAAATGTCTTTCCTTGCCCCCTCCCCTACTCGCTCCCATTCCTCTTTGCCATAACTAGGTATCTTTCTGTCCTATTTTAATATTACTTTCTCTCTCATTTCCCTCCCACAAAATTGTAACTTGTATATAGCCCAAATCTTATTCAGAGTCTGACATGCATGCAATAGTGCTTTAATAGTATAATTTTTCAGTGAATAAGAAAATGAATTAAGTCTCAGCAAAGGTCAAAATCCCAGGTCTTTACACCATCAGTTTAAGTTTTGCTCCAGCAAACATCTATTGATTTAAAATAACTGAATAGTACCTCTTGATTTAAAATTGCCAGGTGTCCTGATGGTCCATAAACACAGGCCAGCTTTCCACCTTTCTTTCCATTCAGAGAAGCTTCTCTGAATTCCTTAGTCTTTTGCCCTAAAGAAATTGGCCCATATTCCAGAAAAGAAATGAGTAACCCCTTTTCTTTATTCCTTGAGTCATGAGCCAGTCAAAAGAAGCCAACTTTGTGGCCATTCCTCAAGCCAAAATTTCATTCAGCAAAGGGTTCTCTGAATATTGAGTATTTAGAACCGCAAAGTTCATGGGCCATTAATGTTTCCGATGCACCTTTTATAAAATGTGGGAATATAGGGAGATTTATGAGTTGCAGCAGCATCAGGGCTCTAAGTTATGGACATTCTGAACACCCAGCTAGCTGAGCAGGGAGGACCCGAGCTCCCAGGCTGTTGCATGTGGCAGGACATTGAGCAGCAGACACTGCCATGGCAGAGCAGCCAGAGGCTCTGATTCAAAGCTGAGTCTGTCTGTCCATCTAAGAGAATCTATGTCATCAGCCAAAGGGCCAGGTAGCAGAATCTAGTCGCAAATCACCCAGTTTAATCCAGGGTATCTCAAATTCAGTGCTATTGATATTTTATACTAGACAATTCTTTCCTTTAGGGGGGCTGCTCTGTGTACTGTAGGATATTTAACAGCATCCTTGGCCCCTACCCACTAGATGCCAATAGTGAACCGTGTCCCGTGCCCCTCCATATGTGACAACATAAATGTCTCCAAACATTGTCAAGTTTTTTGGGCAGAAGGGGAATGACAATATCCTCTGGTTGTGAAGCACTGCTTTAATAGGACTTAAAACCTTGGGCAAGTTACTTAATGCATTTTTTTTTGACGGATTTTCACTCTTGTTGCCCAGGCTGGAGTGCAGTGTCACAATCTTGGCTCATTGTAACCTCCACCTCCTGGGTTCATGCAATTCTCCTGCCTCAGTCTCCTGAGTAGCTGGGATCACAGGTGCACACCACCACGCCTGGCCAATTTTTGTATTTTTTTTAGTAGAAACGGGGTTTCACCACGTTGGCTAGGCTGGTCTCAAATTCCTGATCTCAGATGATCCATCCAACTTGGCCTCCCAAAGTGCTGGGATTACAGGAATGCACCTAATGCATCTTATCTAATTTTTCTCATCAGGCAAATTAATAGAAAACAAAAAATTAATATGTTTGTTAGAATTCATGGAAATACATGTATGGTGTCTAGCCTAGGACTAGTACAAAGTGGATGCTCAGAAAACCTGGCTGAGTAAACTAATTCTTGCTTTGGGGGGAAAAATGATTTCTTTGAGACTTTAAGATGAGAAGAAATGCCAGAGTCAGCTCCTGTGACTTCATACTGGAAACCTGCTGCCCCCTAAGTCCCATCTGCAATGACAGAAAATCCTATGAAGGAAGGAGTGTGAGCACATTTTGCTAAAGCTAAAGGATTTAGCACATGCAGTTCATTTTGCAGCAGAATCACATCTCTTTCAAGGCATTCTTTCTACCTGGCCTCCAGAAGATATTATTTGTATGTGTTGGCTGTTTGTTGGTGAGGGCAGCTGCTGTGGACAGTATTTTAGGAGGAGCCCCAAAGGAGGTCCAAGGTGGGTTTCACTGCAGAAAGGTAGCAACGCAAACAGAGAGGCAGCACAGGTAATATAGAAAGGTAAATGGCAGAGGCTTCAGAGGGAAGCAGAGTTGAGGTCAGAACCTCAGCCCTACCCCTTGCTGTGTGAGCCTCATTATTCAACCACCTGAGCTTTGCGGTCTTCATTCCAGGAATGTTGTCAGGAAATGGAATCATGCCTCAGGATTCAGCACAGTGCTGGAATCCAGCAATCACCTAATGAATGTAAGCATTAATAATAGCTACTACTCCTACATTAACTTTTACTGTTATTATTTTGTTGATATTATCACCATCATCATTATTGGCCAGAGTGGTTTAAAGTGCATTTCCCTTACTAAGTTCAAATCCGCTACCTCCTGGAGCCAGCAGGCTCCATCTCCTTGATTCTGAAGGCTGTGAAACAGGCAGGCTGTTTTAGCCCACTTCTCTCTGAGAAGGGCTTGAGGCCCGTTTGGGGTAAAAATCTGTGTAGTTTCTCGTCCTTGGACTTCAAAGTGGCTTTATCTCTCTTGGCAGGTTAGGCTACCAGAAATACTGAACATATTTCTGTCACACCCATTGCCAAGGTTGCAATTTGAGAAAACAAATAGGGATTTACAGATAGCAACTTTCTTCTTCTTCTATTGATAGCCTGAGATAATTCATGGCTAGGTTTGGACAAATGCAAAAATGTGCATTTAGTTTGGATTTGGATTCATTCCTCATGAATATTAGTCATCTCAGCCCAAAATGCAAGCATTTCTCTGTTTCAACAGATGGGAGGATGTACTGTGAAATCATACTGTAGCACAGGGAGAAAACAAGAAGGCTGAAATTAAATTTAAGCATAAGTCTTGGCACAGTGGGATGAAGTGTGCATTGTCATATATTTCCCTACAAAATAAGGAATGTGCTTTTAGGTGTGGTTTACATTCTTGTAAAAACAATAGGATGGGAATATTTATCAACCATGTTTTCTTGCTGATTTAACTCCCTGTAGGAGTGTTTTTATGCAGATAACTCTTCGTGCAGAATTTTCTTTTACTGAATGCCCAAATCAGAGACTGGCTCAGAATCTGTCTTGTTCTATTGATAATGATGAAAATACGATTCTGAGGCCCTGTTACTTTCCTGGTCCTCTTCTGCTTGTTGGCATTCCATGGCCTTTGGAGGTCACTTTTGGTGATTCCCACTATCATGGCAGAGACCAGACCAGTATGGGACAGCTGGTGGCCCTGGGGAAAGGAGGTGAAAGAAATGGGAGAGAAATATGAAAAAAAAATTTAAGAAAGAAAATGAAAGAAAGAATGAAAGAATTAAAGTAGAGAGTTCTTCAAGTTCATGTTTGTTCTGTTCCATCACACCAGTGGAATTTAATAAAATGCACTTATTAATTCCATTGATAAGTTTTTGTTAACTGTCTACTTTGTATCAGACACTGTGATAGGTACTGGGGTAAAAGTAAACTGTTATGATAACAAATCCAGAATCCACCTAACATTGAATAGATAAATACACAACTCTAGTTCCCATATTTTTTCTGAAGATTTTCATTAACTGGTGTGTCAATATGACAATAGCACAATAATTCCTGCCCTCTAAAAATAAACAAAAGGCCATACAAGATATTGAAGTTCCTTTTATATCAAAGAATGACTTTAACATAGTTTGGTTTAATGTTTTCCTATTAACACTGGAATTCACTGAATGCAAGCAAATCCTGTGGACTATGTCTAATAAGTTCTTAAGATAATGTTATTGATTATCTAGGAATTCTCATTGACTTTTCAGTGACAAAATAGAGCTTCTCGAAAGTAATTCTGGTTAGAGATCACACGACAATTTTTCTAGAATAATAAATATACAGAACATTAGCTTTGTAAGAGATTGTACAGATTTTTTTTTTCTGAACACCACCTTCGTTTATGGATGAGACAAATACAGTAACTGGAAGAGTCACTAAGGAATGATTTTATTGCAAGTATTTTTAAAAGGTAGATCAAACACAGCTAAATTTTGTCAAATACCTGTTATGTTCCCAATTTAGTCACAGGCACATTAATAATGCAATCTCTTTTAATCCTACCTAAGATACTGGGAGGCAAATACAATGTTTTCCATTTAACAGGTGAGCAAACAGAAGCTCAGAGAACATAAGTCCCTCATCCTGGGTCACACAGTTAATCTCCAGAATTCAAGTGAGAAGTTTCACTATCTGTTGTTGTAGTTAGTAAGAAATTGTGCTACCTAAATTCTTTGAGTTACTTGTATATTTAATGAAAAATCTCTTATGAAACTATTTTGCCACTTAGCTTTTTATGCTGGAAATAGAATTTAGAAGATTTTTGCTATTTATATGATGTTTTAAGTGAGAAATTAAAATATCATTGGGAATAAAGTATCTTTATACTGGTAAAAAAATAAATAAAATAAAATATCAGATTGTACTTATTTATCAAGTTCCCAGGTTCTATATCAAATGATTGGCTAGATTAATTGTATAGTATTTGCTAATTCTTTTTAAAATTTTTTTTTAATTCTTAAAAGTAAATATTGGATAATAACTGCAAAAAAAAAAGATGTCAGGGAAAACAGGAGTGAAAACAAGGTCACTTTTATAGCCTTTTAAAGAGGAAACTCAAAGCTTTTATAGCCCCAGCTTAGCTCTAACTGGGTGAGTAATTAGTCTCTATAACATGGTCTCACTGTGCAGATACATGTGTGGAGTAAAACAGTTGAACCCAGATGACTCTCCTCCATTCCAAGGCAGCCGTCTCAAAATTACTGGAGGTGATCATTTAAATATAGGTTCCTATTTCTGACCTCACAGATTTCAGCAATTTTGGAATGGCTCAAAAATCTTTATTTTATTTATAGCTCCTTCTGATATTCTGCTATTCAGCTTTGCAAAAGATTGATTGTGTTAAGAATATTCTATCTACACAAGATACTCTGTTCAACTACGAGGTTTTTTATCATATTGATTGTGGAAGCTTGGGAAATTCAAGTCAAATTTCTGAATTTTATACTAGATACTAAAGATGGAGGGAAATTGAACCTTAATGATATCTGGGCCACCACCCAAGGCCACACTTCACAAGAGATTGTGTGTGTAAAAGTATTTTAAATACTAAAGTTGTTTACAATGTCTGTAATGTTAATGGCTGTGCCAGCAACTCTGTAGGTAAGGAAGTAGTTTTGAGCGTCATATCATGTACTGTCCTTGGTACTTTACCTTCTCAACCATCAATGTTCATGATTGCTTGAAACAGAAGGTACAGAACTTTCTCTCTGTTGCATCTGCAAGGTTTCCAGGTCCCTTGTCCCCCACCCATAATCTCTGGTTTACCTTTCCTTGATTTCTGACTTTGTATTTAGTGCTTGTGCTCTGTTTGCCTCCTAGGGCATGGTACTTCCTCTGGTTACCTGGTTACACCCTCATGCCTCTCTTCACTCTGCATCCTGCAAAAATGAATTAGCCCCTCCCTCTTTCTAGGGGACATCTGGTTCCTGGAATTCCATTATAGACATAAGTTCTAGTATTCTGGTTTCTTGGAAGAAACAGAGAGCAATCATTCTGCAAGTTAAATATTAGTATCTGCTATTTAAAAATAAATGAGAAAAATGAGCCTCAGTGATAATAAATAACCTTCCCAAGCTCCGCAACTACTAGGTAGTAGAACTGGGATTTGTAGCTGGGGCAAATCCCAGTTCAGTGTGGTCCTGAATTCTGAGATTGTTCTACTCAATGATTCTAGCTCCCGAGGCTCCCTGGAAAATGGAAACTTCAGAGAAGAAAGGATAAGACAAAGACTTACATCTTATTTTACTTTGCCAGACACATTGATCTACTTCAGAAGTAGATTGATTACACTCTGCCTTTGAGGACCATCCTCACTTTGAGGAGTACTTTTGGTTGCTCAGATAAATTTCCTCTGCTCTAGTCTATGTGGTCTTTGCTCCTGAAGGGAAGACCCATTTTTCTGTTTACCACCAATTTCACAGACCACAGAATTCACCTAAAATAATTTGTCTGTGCTTTACCTATTTTTTTTTCTAAGTCAACCTTTTGCTGCTCTTCTAAAAGTAGTGTTCTCGGGCCCAGGAATCTGAAGACAAAGGTTAAGAGTAACAGGAATCATTTTCTTTTCTTTTACATCACTTTTTTATAGTTACTGTGTGAATCTTTGGTTATGCCTATCGTTTGTATTTTCCTACTAGTTTATCCCCAAAGCTTAGGACAGAGTCTGGGATAAAATACTTGTTCAGTCAATAAAATAAAGGGATTCTTTAAATTTTTTGTGCCAACAATACAATTATGAGGCAGGTCAAGTTAGGAGAGTATGCTGGAAAACTCTTTGTCATATGCTATCTGCTTCAGTTGAACAAAGCGGTGATTTCTAAGTATAGCCCACTGGCCATAGTGACCAAACAGAAAATATTGCAGGGCTCTCACTTTTTACCAGGCTCTCTGCTTCGTGTTAAGGGAAGACAGCATCAATTAAATAAGGTATTTACAGGGCACATACATCATTGGTTATGAGATTAGATTGTACTTAAAGACCACCCACCCCAGAAGCTCTGTGCATTGGGTTTCAGCTCATAAGTAGGGTGGTTGGGTAACGGGGGAGACTTGGAATTAGGAGGTCAGAGGGAGTAGACATCAATATTAACTAGAGTGGCTATGAAAGGCTTTGCACCCAGAATAAGTAAGGGAAGAATTGGTGATAAGAATATGCTTGGCTTACAGCAGGAAAAAAACAAAACAAAACAAAACAAAAACCTGTCTTGCTACATGATGACTTTTGGTAGAAAACAAAACAAAACAAAATGTGAGATACCATTGAGGCACAAACTGAGAACAGAGGCTGAATTGTGAAAAGTGATTTTGGTTTTGTTTTCTTATGCCAGGCTAGAGTTCTGACCTTTGGAGCTCAAACTTAATTATTCTTTCCCCTAAGAAGAGGTCCTCATTGGCTTATTGTAGTGGGAGCAAAATTGATCTAACCATACATAATTTTCCTGTGTTTAAAAGGCCTTTATGTTTCTTTCAACTCCTTAAATTTTCAAAGGGAGGGGAAAAAGCATGTTTAGTTGCTTAATATTTCTGTATATCTTAAAGGACCCTTCATATTTATCATCAGAGACACACCAAAGCACATTACAAGTAATGCAAGCCATCTGGTGCTTTGCAGGCCAAAATCAGTTGATGGTTTAACAGTAAAAACCATCCTCTTGTTAACATTTTTCTGGAGGACATCACCAAAGAATGCATAGCCCCTCTCTGCATTTTTCAGAAAAGAACTGTCATCTTAGCTCCTTTCCTCGGGTTTCTAAGTACTTCTAGGATAGGCAGGATTGATCTGATTTCTTTTGATAACTCTTTCAAACCTGTCTAAATCACCTTCCGAATATCAGTGAAATGGTTTAAAATGTGTACTGTGGATCTCCAGGTCTACCCACTTAAATCACATCTAATAAACTTGCATAAGATTAGCAAAACCTCCTTATCTGGGACACAGGCTAACCTGTGTCCTCTGCTCTAAGTCAAGCACTGGTGATTGGGAAAGTAACTCAGAATGACTACTAGAGATTTGGCATTTTCACTGTTTCCTTCTATTTCAAAATTCTCATTGAGTCTCAATTCACGGATCTCATTCATTGAGAATGCTCACTAAAATTCAATAGAGACCTAAAGAATAAATGCCCTGTGTATCCAGCCATTTACCTACTCCCCAAAATTTCCATGCTCCTTCCTATATCTACATATTTACATGTATTGCCCCCAAGTAATTCAAGGCCCATCCAAAAGACTAGCCCCTTCAAAAACCCTATTTGATCCTACTTCACCACTCCCCTTCACCCTACTCCAGCTAGTTTATTTTGAATTACACGTCGCTTTATTAAATTATATTATCAGACTGTGAGCTGTTTAAAAGGCCAGAACTATGTCTGATTAAGTGCTACATCATCCAGCCTTGTCACCATCATGGTAACGAGCATAATTCTGAAATGTCATTATGCCTGTGCCTAGTAAATCATAGGAAGAAATTACATGCTTGCATAAAGAAAGATGGGTAAAGAAATATATCTGAGTTGAATTTTCGTTATATACTCAGCTGTATCTTTGAAGAAAGGTATTATACAAAAGAAAAAATACTAGTATCATGAATACAGCAGTTGAGTTTGGCGCATGTAAAATTTTCCAAGCAAAATACTTCTGGAGGTAAATCTTAGGTTGAAAATCTTGGATCTAAAAAGGCTTACCTCCAGTAGAACTTTGCCGAGAACATTTTACATGCACTAAACTCAATTATCTAATTTCATCTTCTCAACAATCCCGAGGAAGTGGTTACTATTCACGTATTACAGATGCGTAAACTGAAATGCAAAGTAGTTAAAATGCTGACTTGGAACTATATCAGTACTCATAAATTTAAATGCTTTGCTTTCTCTCTGGTACAAGGAGTTAGCTGGAGAGGAAAAGGGCAAATAATATGATACAAGGTGCCAGAAAAGAACCCCTATACGATTATCTGCGCTCCTATCCTGCCCCTGATACAAGAAAACTATCAACTTTATGGGGAGAAGTAGTATGATTCTGTCTTAACCTCTAGGTTTTTCTTTGAGTTTGGGCCCTTCCTTTAAGGAGAGGGCCATGAACTCCCAGAGGTCCAAGAATTCCTACTGCTCCTGGTCACTAGGCACGTCTTGGAGTAGGGCTGATGGTGTATAAACCCTACTGGCAAAGGGAAAAATATGACTCACTGTAACATGATGATTTCCATTGGAGCAGCTGGAGAGAAACATGGTTTCTGCCAATATCCGCTGACGTCTCTTTGTGCCAACCTCCCAAAATAGAAATCCCTGAGAGAAAACAGGAGCATCCCTCAGAAACACAAAAAGTCCATCTGGGGTTTAGTTACATATAAAGATTATACACTGAGCATCTAGGCTTCTACAGGCCCCGCCCTCAGTCATTCAGTAGCCAACAATGCTCTTGGTGATGGGGTTTCTCTTAGAAATGCTTTCCATTCTAGAGAAATAAAGTACCACAAGCATGAAATTGACATTTTGGCAAGTAGTGCCATTTGCCACCTTTCATCTTCCCGCAGGTTTCATTTTATTTAAATTAAGTCTTTCTGGTGAACTGGGGCTACTAACCCACCAAAGTAAATAAGAACTACACATACCAAAGGTAAAACCTTAGGCAGAGACAATGGCATTGCTAGCTTATTTGCTATTCCAAGTGACATTTCCTCAGATGTTTGCCGCCCTGCTGTGTAAACATAGCTACACATGAAATAAAGTAAAAAGAAAAAAAAATTAAACAGCAGTTAGTGGTTGGATGTTATTTCCAGTTTGGAACCACTGACAGGCTAGCTATAGAAAACTCTTCCCTCTGTTATTACAAATAACAGTTTGTGGATGGTGAAAAGAAAACAGAACTGAATTTTCTTTTAACTTCGAGTACAGAAGCTAGTGTGCCTATCATTACCACCACATTACAATACATTATGGGAGAAGGTCATAGTAACTTTAGAGGGGTTATTTCCATCCATGTCTCTCATCCTCTCAAAATTGTTATACTGGGACCAGGCTGATGCCAAATGCAATGCTAAAGAAAACACACCAAGTTGAAGTGAGCTAATTAGAGGGAATAAGACAGAAACAAAAGGTCAATGTATAGGCCCCAGTACTAAAACAGGTTTTTTTGGGGGGTTTTTTTGTTTGTTTTGCCACAATGCACCCTGACAGAGCAGCACAATAAAGATCCCTGCTTCTCCGCTTTCAGTTCTCCCTGTGTGTCCACTAATGATTTTCCTTTCTCCAAGGACCTATCCTTTAGCTATCCTTTATCCAAGGACCATATTTGCGGTCATTGTCAATATCCATGGAATCAATCTAGCAGCAAATCAAATTCTTCCACCTCTGTCAATTCATAGAATTATGTCATTACCTCCTTGCACTGATGATGATGGTGATGATGATAGAAAATAATATCAATAAAACAGCTAATATTAGCAGTTTTCTACCTACCAGGTAATTTTCTTATTTAAACCATATAACTCTACAAGTTAGTGATTAGGTACTTTCTTTGTATTTTAGTTATGTGTCTAATTGCTGTCTTCAAATGGAACATGCATGATGAAGGATCCGAGTTTACATAATCACAACCTTCAACCCTGTCCCCTAGTTAGTCCCTAGTCAATGCAATGAAATGGAACAAATGTCCACGGGAGAGACTCACGCATTCCAGAATACTTGGGGTATGGTGATCATATCTGCTCTAAATAACCAACAAAGATTACACCAAAACAATATGCATAAAGAAACAAACAAAAAAGGCCAGACTATTAGAGTGTTGCTCGTTTACCTTGCGACTTGGCTGATCATCTTCAAGGGACACACAAGTAGACTAACATTTTCAAATGACTATAGCTTGATAATTTTTTTTTTTTTTTTTTTTTTTTTTTTTTGAGACGGAGTCTCGCTCTGTCGCCCAGGCTGGAGTGCAGTGGCGCAGTCTCGGCTCACTGCAAGCTCCGCCTCCCGGGTTCACGCCATTCTCCTGCCTCAGCCTCTCCGAGTAGCTGGGACTACAGGCGCCCGCCACCACGCCCGGCTAGCTTTTTGTATTTTTAGTAGAGACGGGGTTTCACCGTGGTCTCGATCTCCTGACCTCGTGATCCGCCCGCCTCGGCCTCCCAAAGTGCTGGGATTACAAGCGTGAGCCACCGCGCCCGGCTATAGCTTGATAATTTGTACTCAACTTATACATGTGGTTCCTGAATACAGGATAATGGATAAGAACTGCCTTGAGTGAGAGACACAGTTCGAAGAGCTCATCACTATAATGTTTATCTCCATCTAACACTTTTTAAGAGTTGGAGGACATGACCTTGAGTCAAGGCCCTGAAGTTGGTATCACTCTTAGTAAATGGGCCACCACACATGATGGTACTCAGCTCTTCATGGCCACAGCGTCATTACTTAGGAGGCTTCTTCCAGTTTTTATTATTTTTTATTTTATTTTGTTACTTTTTTTTAGATCATGCTCTCTCACCCAGGCTGGAGTGTAGTAGCGTGATCATGGCTTACCACAGCCCCAACCTTCTGGGCTCAAACAATCCTCCCACCTCAGCCTCCCAAGTAGCTGGGATGACAGGCACATGCCACCATGCCTTGCTAATTTTTGTATTATTATTGTTATAATTTTGTAGAGATAGGGTTTCATCGTGTTGTCCAGGCTGGTCCTGAACTCCTGGGCTCAAGAGCATCTGCCTCAGCCTCCCAAAGTCCTAGGATTACAGGCATAAGCCACTGCTCTTCCAGTTTTTAGATGAAAAAGTTAACATAACTCTTTTTCTTTTTCCTCTATAAAATGAACTGAAGCAAACGAGGAGAATGTAAAACAGAAACGGGTATGCTATTTTGATGAGTCTATGGAACACCTATAACTCCAAACCACAATGTATAAATAAGGGCCGCTAGGAGAAATAAAATGGTAATCACAGTAAGAGAGGATGCCAAAAAAGGCACCTAGCTTTAAAGACCTTGGGCCAGAGCCAGATGTGCACAATGATTATTTCTTTGAAAAGACACAAGAAGCATGCATAAACTCATTGTACGAGCCTCTTGGAATCAAGTTAGACTCTATGGCATACTAAGAAAACTATGGTTGGATAGCAAAGGAGCACCATCTTTGAAGAAGCAGAGGCCCATTGTGGGCAAGGTGCTAAAGAAAGAATGGCAATCAAACAGCCCTGAAACTTACTCTGTGTGTGTGTGTGTGTGTGTGTGTGTGTGTGTGTGTGTGTGTCTGTGTGTCTCTCTCTGTCTCAGTCTCTCTCTCACAAACAGACACACATGCACACACACACAGACACACACATCTGAATCCTGCAGCATCATGTAGTTTTACTGTAAGCAAAAGATGTTTTATTTTCTCCTGGCTTTTGTTTTTGCCCACAGGACCAACTCAGTGAGTTAGTGTTGGTAAACAGACTCTCAAACTCCCTGCCTGCTACTCAGAAGAGCTTCCGTTCATCGTTTCTACCCACTCATCCCTTCTCCACAAAATTCTTTCAAAAATATCTTCTTCAGAAAGAATTCCCTCTGTTCAAAGGTAATTTAAAAAACAATAAAATATTACTATTACTATATATGGTATTAGTAACAAAAATAATTAAACTTGTCAAATCTATGAAACATACATTTTTAATTATAAAGAAAATGAGAAATTTAACTGGACAATAAAAAGATGGATGAAGGGCTGGGTGCGGTGGCTCACGCCTGTAATCCCAGCACTTTGGGAGGCTGAGGCAGGTGGATCAGCTGAGGTCAGGAGTTCGAAACCATCCTGACCAACAAGATGAAACCCCATCTCTAATAAAAATAGAAAAATTAGCTGGGCATGGTTGTACGTGCCTGTAATCCCAGCTACTCAGAAAGGCGAAGATTGCAGTAAACCGAGATCATGCCACTGCACTCCAACCTGGGTGACAGAGCAAGACTGTCTCAAAAAGAAAAAAAAAAAAAGATAGATGAAGAACCACACCATAAAAAGTACACCATAAAGAAGCAGAAAATTTTGCCATATATTTTCAACAAAATTTGAGAATTTAGAGGAAATAGGGCCTTTATGGGGGAAAAGCCCAATGTGGAGCTAGAGAGAAACAATGAATAAAAGATTAGAACACCAAACTGTCAGAGGTAAGGGAAAACATGTAAGAGGTAAACAAAACATCAAAAGGAAGCAGAAAAGAAAAGAGTAGAAAGACTTCTTAAAAAAAAAACCAATAGCAATAATGATGGCAGGCTCAAAAAACCTGAACAAAATTTTTTTTTAAGATTTTGAAGGATTAATGGGAGGATGATAGGTGTGGGAAACCTACAAAGGGGTGATAATATATGCATAATTGGTGTCCCTGAAGAAAAATATAGAGCAAATGGAACAAGAATAAAATATTTTAAAACATACTTCAAGCTATTTTTTCTAAAATTTAGAAATACTTTAATCTCTACATTTAATAGGCACATCACGTTTTAAAAGGAAAACAATAAAGATCAATCAACGTTGATATATATCGTAGTATGTTCATAGATTCACACTATGTAGTAATTAATCCTGGAAGCATGTCCAAAAAAATAAATCAAATAATCTACAAATTGACAAAAGCAAATATTTGGCATTAATTTTGGCCACCCAGTTTCTGAATACCTTAGTACGTCTAGGCAACTCTTCCCCACATTATCAGTCTTGTTGTGAAGTGCAGTGACCAATCCTGATTTGACGATGAGGAGTGAAAATGCTAGATACTCTCTTTTCCAGTCTTCCTTGTATTTAGGGCACAGAAAGGTGATGTGGGATTCACTAACCAGTCACACTCATGTCATATCTCAACCCAGGAGCTAATAATGTGAGGGCAAGGGGTGAAGGAACTCTGTCTTTGGCAGTGGCTGCAAGTGGTGGCTGGAAGGTCAAGTTTCTGGCACTGATACCTCAATCGAGTCTAGAAGTAGCAGTGGTGAAAATTGTAGTGTCTAGTACTTGGTAGCAGCCCTAACAGTTTCTTTTTTTGTTTTTCATAATACGTTGTTATTTTTGATCTTCAGATGCAGAGAGTTGAGCCAATTATGCTCCTCACTTTATCTACTCTATGATCAGTTCATATATGGTAATTCTCTTATTTAAAATATGCATTCATTCCCTTTTATCTCCCAAGTAATTTCACTTATACTCTATATGTTACATTCTGTAAGATATATATCCATATCTATAATATAGATATCTGATATATAGATATCATATAGTATCTGATATATATCTTTATCTATAATATAGATATAATATAGACATCTATATAGATATCTATAATATAGATATATAGAGAGAGGCAGAGAGAGATATATTCATGTAAATTTAGTTTTGTTTTGGATGTACGTCATTTTAATTAATAAAATGATTTCAAGTTACAGATGTCATTCTGCATTTTTTGTTTTAATTTTTATAAATATACAACAGTTATACATGTTTATGGGGTACATGTCATATTTTGATACATGCATATGATGTGTAATGATCAAAGCAAGGTAATTAGGATATCCATCATCTCAAGCATTTATTATATATTTGTGTTGGGAACATTCCTTATCTACTCTTCTAGCTATTTTGAAACATACAAAAAAATATTGTTAACTATAGTAGCCCAACTGTGCTAATGAACTTCAGATCTTATTCCTCAATCTAACTGAATTTTTGTATCCATTAACCAATACCTCTTTATCCCCTATCCACCACAACTTCTTCTAGCCTCTGGTGACCATCTATTCACTAACTCCATGAGATCAATTTTTTAGCTCCCACATACGAGTGAGAATAGGCAATATTTGTCTTTCTGTTACTGCCTTATTTCATTTAACATAATGACCTCCAGTTTCCTCCATGTTGCTGCAAATGATAGGGTTTCATTATTTTTGTGGCAGAATAATATTCCATTGTGTATATATACACACAGACACACACACACACACACACACACAACCACATTTTTATCCATTCATTCATTGATTCCATATCTTGGCTATTGTAAATAGTGCTGCAATGAACACGGGAGTGCTGCAGACATCTCTTCAACATATTGATTTCCTTTCTTTTGGCTCTATACTCAGCAGTGGGATTGCTGAATCATACGGTAGTTCAATTTTTAGTTTTCTTGAAGAAATTCCATACCACTTTCCGTAGTGGCTATACTAATTTACATTCCTACCCGCACTGTAGGAGGGTTCCCCCTGCTGGTGCCCTCTCCAGCATTTGTTATTTTCTGTCTTTTTGATACATGCCATCTTAATTGCGGTATATTTCACTCATTCTGTTTCAACATGCTGTACCAGCACTGAGTTATGCGTCTTTATGCATGATGTTGTGCATGCATCTAGGTTTTTTCTCTTATTCTAACTGCTGCATAGTATTCCATAGTGTGCACCCACTAGTTTTTGCCCATCTCTTTCCCCAGTGAATGGATGTTATTTTCTACTGTGTACAACTAAACAATGTTTCAATGCACGTCCTAGTACATATTCTCTATGGACATCTGTGAAAATTTCACTGAGATATATGCCTAGCAACAGAATTGCTGAGTCATAGGGTATAAGTTGAGTTAATGTAACTAAAAACTGACAGGTTGCTTTCAGAAAAGCAGCAACAGTTACACGTGTACAAACAATACATAAAAATTCTCTACTGCTGCTAAAACTTGGCACTATGAAGCCTCTAGTGCTGCTAAAACTTGGCACTACCAAGCTTTCTAAATTTTGCCAATCTGATGTGTGACAGTGATACTTATTTCTAGTTTTAATTTGCATTTCTTTAATAAACAATGTTATTCAGCATCTGTTCATATATATATTTATACCCATGGCTCACTTTTCTGTAGGATACTCTTTTTCTGATTGATTTAAATGATTTCCTTATATATCCCAGATTATCATCTCCTACACTTATATTCACTGTAAATATTTTCTCCCAATGTGCATGAAAATTTTGTCCGAAATGTTTTTCATTAAGCAGAAATATGTACATTTGCTGCAATCAAACCCATATTTTTCCTATTGTATGTGCTACTGGGTTTTGCTAAATACCACTACCCAAGGTCCAAAAGTATTGTACATATATTCTCTTCCATTAACTTTCTTGTTTTACTTTTTGAAGAAAAGTTTTAACTAATATTTGCATACATTAGAGGGTAAGGAACAAGTTGTATTTTTCTTCATAAAGTAAGGCTTTTTCCCAACATCATTTTGTACAGCCTCTTTTTTCCTATTGATTTTAATATGCTCATTATATATTAAGCTACAATTTTCATTTATCTATGAATTCTGAGTGCTGTTCTATTGGTCTATTTGTCTGTTCTTATATCTGTACTTATATTTTTCTCATTATTTATTTGTAGTATGTTTTAATATCCACCAGTGTAATTTCCCCTGCTTAACTCATTTCATAAAGATTAACTCGCCGGGTGCAGTGTCTCACGCCTGTAATCCCAGCACTTTGGGAGGCCGAGGCCGGTGGATCACGAGGTCAGGAGATCGAGACCATCCTGGCCAACACTGTGAAACCCCGTCTCTACTAAAAATACAAAAATGTTAGCCGGGCATGATGGCGGGTGCCTGTAGTCCCAGCTACTCAGGAGGCTGCAGCGGGAGAATGGTGTGAACCCGGGAGGCAGAGCTTGCAGTGAGCTGAGATCGTGCCACTGCACTCCAGCCTGGGAGACAGAGCAAGACTCCGTCTCAAAAAAAAAAAAAAAAAAAAAAAAAGATTAACTCAGCTATTTATTGATTTTAATTCTTCTATGGAAATTTTACCTTTAAAAACCATCCAAATGAAGAATAATTTCCTTTAAAACACTAACATTGGTCTCTATGTTGATTAGAATTGTATTGACTTGACTTATTAATTTGGAGAGAGCATTATCCTTCCACTTATACAGAGTGTATTACTCAGGGTTCCCTAGAGGGACAGAACTAATAGGATACACATATATATATATATATATCTTCTTAATAAACTCTCATCATGAGAGTTTATTAAGCATTAACTTACATGATAACAAGGTCCCACAATAGGCTGTCTGAAAGCTTGGGGAGCAACGAGGGTCAGTCCGAGTCTCAAAAATGAAGAACTTGGAGTCCAATATTTGAGGACCAGAAGCATTTGGCACGGGAGAAAGATGTAGCTGGGAGGGTAGGCCAGTCTCACCTTTTCATATGTTTCTGCTTGCTTTATACTCACTGGCAGCTGATTAGATTGTGCCCACCAGATTAATGGTGGGTCTGCCTTCCCTAGCCCACTGACTCAAATGTTAATCTCCTTTGGTAACACTCACACAGACACACCCAGGACCAGTAATTTGCATCCTTCAATCTAATCAAGTTGACACTCAGTATTAACCATCACAAGTCCACCCCTTGTTAACTAGAACCCATACACATCTCCTGAGATCATAATCTTCAAATAAAGACAATAATGTCATAATTATGCCTAACATAATACAACTATCTTTCATACAACAAGAAACACACCAATTCCCAACCCAAATACTATTACATAAAGTTAACAATACTTAAATGCTGATATGAAGTCAATAAATCTTATATCACATAATAAACTAGAAGAAAATAAAATGAAGATATTTTCTTAGTACAAGTGTATACATGCACAAACATTTTTAACAAAAAAGGAGGAAATGCTCATGACAGTTACACTCCTCATTTCTGCAGCTGGTCACGTGGTTGTAGCTGGTATTGATGACTACCTTCCTCTTCTACCCATTCTGTATTCCCTTTGCCTTGAGCAAGCACCTCAGCAGGTCATGGCTTTTTTTTTCCTGGTGGATTGACCCAAAACTTCATTCCTGAGGGGTCTGGACCATTTGTAGTACTGCCTGGATTGGGCAGTTGTAGTTTCCCATTTACCTTAATCAAAGGGCATGGTAATACTAACAGATGCCCTAATGGATCCCTTGTATTCCATGCATACACTTCTTTACCTCTGTTAGGGAGTAGTAGGCTGATTTCATCTTGATAGTCTGGGTCAACCATCCCAGCCAACACTGTAACTCCCTTCTTAGCCTGTTGACTTAAAGGTAGGAGGAGCCCAAAGTGTCCAGGTGGCAATCTTAACTTCCAGTTTAATTGAATTGTTGTTGTCTCCTGGTGGCAGCATTCCTCCCTCTGGAACTAAGACTCTAAGCCAGCAGAACGCAATGCTGCATGAGCAGGAAACAAAAATTTTGCTAGTGGATCGTTACGGGTGATGGTGAGTGGTGCCACTTCCACTTCCGTCCCTTGATTCCTGAACCCATGAATCCTGGATATGGGAGAAACAGTACCATATATTGGATGCTGATTCAGAGCATACATAGCCTTCTGGAACTTTTCCCCAGCCCTGCAAAGTATTGTCACATAGTTTGCATTGCAATTGTGACTTCAAAAGGCCATTCCACCGTTCTGTGAATCCAGCTGCTTTAGGATGATGGGCAACATGGTAAGACCAGTGAATTCCATGAGCATGAGCCCACTGTTGCACTTCTTTAGCCAAGGCAGAGGTAATGCTGTGCGGAATACCATGATGGTGGATAAGGCATTCTGTGAGTCCATGGATGGTAGTCTTGGCAGAACCATCATGTGCAGGATAGGCAAACCCATATCCTGAGTAATTGTCTATACCAGCGAGGACAAACTTCTTCCCTTTCCATGATAGAAGAGGTCCAGTAAAATCAACCTGACACTAGGTAGCTGGCTGATTACCCTGAGGAATGGTGTCATATCGAGCGCTCAGCATAGGTCTTAGATGCTGGCAAATTGGGCACTCAGCAATGGCCATAGACAGGTCAGCCTTGGTGAGTTGAAGTCCATGTTGCTGAGCCCATGCATAACCTCCATCCCTGCCACCATGGCCACTTTGTTCACGAGACCATTGGGTGATGACAGGGGTGACTGGGGAAGGAGGGTGAGTGGTGTCCACAGAATGGGTCATCCTATCCACCTGATTATTAAAATCCTCCTCTGCTGAGGTCACCCGTTGGTGAGCACTCACATGGGATAAAAATATCTTCACAGCTTTTGACTACTCACAGAGGTCCATCCACATACTTCTTCCCCAAATTTCTTTGTCCCCAATTTTTCAATCATGCTTCTTCCAAGTCCCTGAGCATCCACCCAAACCACTGGCTACAGCCCATGAATCAGTGCATAATCGCATATCTGGCCATTTCTCCTTCCATGCAAAGTGCACAACCAGGCACACTGCTCAACGTTCTGCCCACTGGGAAGATTTCCCTTCACCGCTGTCCTTCAGGGATGTCCTAGAAAGGGGCTGTAGTGCTGCAGCTGTCCACTTTTGGGTGGTGCCTGCATATCATACAGAACTATCTGTGAACCAGACCCTAGTCTTCTTTTCCTCTGTCAACTGATCACAGGGAACTCCCCAAGAGACCATCAGTGCAGGCTAGGGAAGAGAAGGCAGGTGGCAGAAGTGGAGACCATGGGCATTTGAGCCACTTCCTCATGTAACTTACTTGTGACTTCGGGACCTTCTTGAGCCTGATGACATACATATCACTTCTATTTGATGATGGAATGCTGCTGTGCATGACCGATTTTATAGCTAGATGGGTCAGAAAGTACCCAGTTCATGATAGGCAATTCAGGTCACCTGGTAACTTGATGACCCATAGTCCAACATTCAGTTTCCACCAAAGTCCAGTAACAGGTCAAGAGCTGTCTGTCAAAAGGAAAGTACTTATCTGCAGAAGATGGCAGGGCCTTGCTCCAAAATCCTAGAGGCCTCCACTGTGATTCACCTATGGGGGGGCCTGCCAAAGGCTCCAAAGAGCATCACTATCTGCCACTGACACATCAAGCACTATTGGATCAGCTGGATCTTATGGCTCAAGTGTCAGAGCAGCTTGCACAGCAGCCTGGACCTCTTGCAGAGCCTTCTCCTGTTCTGGACCCCACTCAAAACTGGCAGCCTTTCAGGTCACTCGATAAATGGGCCAGAGTAACATGCCCAGATGAGGAATGTGTTGCCTCCAAAACCCAAATAGGCCCACTAGGCACTGTGCCTCTTTCTTGGTTGTAGGAGGGGTCAAACGCAGCAACTTATCCTTCACCTTAGAAGGAATATCTCAACAGGCCGCACACCACTGGATCCCTAGAAATTTTACTGAGGTAGAAGTTCCCTGGATTATAGTCAGATTTATTTCCCATCCTCTGGCACACAAACGTCTCACCAATAAGTCCAGTGTGTTTGCTACATCTTGCTCACTGGATCCAATCATCATGTCATCAGTGTAACAGACCAGTGTGATATCTTTGCAAGGCATTGGTCAAGGATATATCTTCTGGATCCTCCCAGCTGGGATGAGTAGGTCTAAAGTGACTAATCCACTCCACTATCCCAAATTCTCTAAGCCTTTGGATCCCTTCCTCTACATTAAACTAAGGGAAATCAGTCATTTTCAGCTCACTCACAGTGGACCACCTTTTAATCCATATTTCAGCTAACCAAGCAAATAAATTATTAGAACCTTTTTAACTCCCCAAGTTGCAACATTAAAAGCAGAGTCCCTACTTAGTGGGCCCAAATAAATAAATTCAGCCTAATCCAACTCTATGTTCTTTCCACCATTATCCCATACCCTTAATATCCATGCCCATGCCTGTTCTCCAGATTTCTATTCATATAAATTAGAGAACTCAAGCAGTTCTTTTCAAGTGTGGTGCACCTCCTCATGGGTCACACTCTCAACCTCACCTCTAGCGGCCCGCTGGAACTTTCATCTAGTTATAGGTCTAGAAGCAAACGGGGATGTTGGGGGTGGCTCCTGAAAAGAATCAACATTATTTTGCCTGGCAACTGCCTCGGGGAGGCCATCACTGTGGCCTCAGTCAGCACAGGGTTTATCTCCTCAGACAAAGGTGGAAAGGCTGATAGCAGCATGGGTCAGGGAGGGGATGTTGCCACTACTGGGAACAGGGAAGCTGTTCCTTCTGGCAAAAAAGGTTCATCAGAGTTTACAAACTCAGTGTCACCAGATTCACTAGTATCCTATGATATAACCCCATTCCAAGTTGCAGGGTCCCATTCTTTTCCAATCAATGCCCTCACTTTAACAGTAGACACCTGGTGAGGCTGTGCATGCACCTTTTGTTGCAGGTCAGCCACTCACATGATAAGAGCATGTGTCAGTTTTTCCACAATTTCAGCTCTTTCTCTACAGGAGATAAATTTAACTTCTTGGTTAAGTTTATTCCTAGGTATTTAAATTTTTGTAGCTATTGTAAATGGAATTACTTTATTTCTTTTTTAGATAGTTGACATATAGAAATGTTACTGGTTATTATATGTTGATTTTCTTTCCTGAAACTTTACTGAATTCATTTACTAGTTGACAGTTACACTTTTTAGTGGAGTCTGTAGGGCTTTCTACATACAAGACTACATCATCTACTAAGAGGGAAATTTGACTTCCTTCTTTCCAACTTACATGATCTTTAGATCTTTATCTTGCCTAAATGCTCTGGCTATAACTTCCAATGCTATATTGAAAAGAAAGGAGAGAAGGCACTCTCTTCAATAAATATTGCTGTGAAAACTGAATATCCATTTGCAAAGAATTAAAGTAGACCTCTATTGTTCACCATTTACGGAAACCAACTCAAAGTGAATTAAAAATTTAAATGCATGGCCCAAACTGTAAGAAAAATAGAAGAAAACAGGGGAAACTCTTTATGACTGGTCTGGGGAGAATTTTTTTTTTTTTTTTTTTTTTTGGATAAGACCTCAAAAGCACAGGCAACAAAAGTAAAAATAGACAATGGAATTACAACAAGCTAAAAAGCTTCTGCACAGCAAAGCAAACAGTCGACAGACTTCCATCAACTTCAATAGTGATGAGGCAGCCTACAGAGTGGTAGAAAATATTCACAAACTCTGCACCTGACAAGGGATTAATATCCAGAATATATAAAAGTTGGAGCTATATGAAGAGAACACATGGACATATAGAGTAGAACAACACACACTGGGGTCTATCAGAGGGTGGAGGGTAGAAGGAGGGAAAGGATCAGTAAAAATAACTAAGGGGTACTAAGCATAATACCTGGGAAATGAAATAGTCTGTACTACAAATCCCCATGACACAAGTTTAACTATGTAACAAACCTGCACATGTACCCCTGAACTTAAATTAAAAGTCAAAAAAAAAAAAGAAAAGAAATCTAAACAACTAAACAGCAAAATAATAATAAATTTTAAAATGGGCAAAAGATCTGCACAGACATTTCTCAAAAGAAGACATATAATGTCCAACAGGTACATGAAAAATGTTCAACATCACTAATCATCAGGGAGATGAAAATCAAACCCTCTATGAGATATCATCTCACTCTAGTTAGAATGGCTATTATCAGAAACACAAAAAAATGTAAAAACACTGTTAAGGATGTGGAGAAAGAGAAACTTTCAGTCATTGTTGATGGGAATGTAAATTAATGTAGCCATTATATAAAACAGTATGAAGGTTCCTCAAAAATTAAAAATAGAACTGCTGCATGAGTCAGTAATCCTATTACTGGATATATAAAAAAATAAAATAAAATCAGTGTGTCAAAGAGATATCTGCACTCTCATGGTTATTGCAGCATTATTCACAATAGTCGAGATATGAAATCAACCTTTGTCTAACAACAGATAAATTTTTGTTTAATTGTGGTATATATACATAATGGGATACTACCTAGTCATAAAAAGAATAAAATCCTGTCATTTGTGAAAATAGATGAACATGGAGGGCATTTATGTTAAGGAAAATAAGCCGGGTACAGAAAGACAAATGCTGCTTTCACTCATATGTGGAATCTAAAAGAGACGATCTCATGGAAGTAGAGTAGAATAGTGGTTACCGGAGGCTGCGGAGAGGAGCAGGAAGCAGGAAATAGAGAGGGATTGATAAACAGGTACAAAGTTACAATTTGAGAAGGGGGATAAATTCTCACATTCTATTGCATAGTAGGGTGAATATAGTTAACAATAATATATTGTATGTGGTAAGAAAATAGCCAATAGGAAGGATTTTGAGTGTTCTCACCGCAAAGAAATGGCAAGTGTTTGAGGTGATGGATATATAAATTACCCTAATTTGATCATTACACAATGTAGTATACATGTATAGAAACATCACACTCTTCCCTGTAAATATGTAAAATTATTATGTATCAATTTTAATTTTGAAACTTAAAAAAACCCACTCTTCTTGTGTCCTTAAAGTAGGTAAGCAATAGTTGACCTTGCTATGTTCTTTCTAATCTATAACTTAATGATTAGTTAATATTTTAAAAGCCATATTGAAGTATAATTGACATATAATAAATTTCACATATTTGAACTTCACATATTTAAACATATATTCTGGCTGGACGGGGTGGCTCCCACCTGTAATCCCAGCACTTTGGGAGGCCAAGGTGGGCGGATCATGAGGTCAGGAGATCCAGACCATCCTGGCTAACATGATGAAACCCCGTCTCTACCAAAAAATACAAAAAATTAGCTGGGCATGGTGGTGGGCACCTGTAGTCCCAGCTACTCGGGAGGCTGAGGCAGGAGAATGGTATGAACCTGGGAGGTGGAGCTTGAGTGAGCCGAGATCGTGCCACTGCACTCCAGCCTGGGCAATAGAGCGAGACTCTGTCCCAAAAAAGATAAATAAATACATAAAAATAAACATATACTCTGGATACAAATTTTTATCAGATATATGATTGGCAAATACCTTCTCCAGTCTGTGGCCTATCTTTTCATTCTTTAAACACTGTCTTTCAAAGAGCAGAAGGTTTTAATCTTGATAAAGTTTAATATACCATATGTTTTTATTTATAGACTGTGCTTTTAGTGCTATGTCAAAGAATTATTTGTCTAATCTGAGGTTATAAATACTTCCCTGTTCTTATCTATAAGTTTTATAGTTTTAGGTTTTACATAGAAACTTGCAATTCATTTAGAGTTAATTGTTGCATGTTGTGTAAGCTATAAATTAGAATTCATTTTGTTTGTTGCATATGAATACCCAATTAATCCAGTACTGTTAGACGGAAACAATGCAACTAGCCTTTCCACTCTGAATTGTCTTTGCACTTTTGTGAAAAATAAGTTGCTAATATAAGTGTGATTCTATTTCTAGACTCTGTATTCTGTTCAATTGATCTATTTGTTTATCTTTCTGAAAATACTGGAGCACTTTTAAATGTATCTTTTAAATAAATCTTAAAGTAGTATTAATACTTCGACTAAATTTTTTTTAAGTTTCACTATTCTAGGTCCTTTGAATTTGCATGTGAACTTCAGAATCAATCTGTCCATCTTATAAAAATGTCTGCTGAGATTTTGACTGAGTTTGCCTTAACATTCATTGCAGATCAGTTTGAGGAAGACTGACGTCTTTAAAAACTTGTGTCTTCCTCATAAAAATGTGTTAGGGAGGATTACCTCTTTTTCTATTGATTGGAATCGTTTCAGAAGGAATGGTACCAGTTCCTCCTTGTACCTCTGGTAGAATTCGGCTGTGAATCCATCAGGTCCTGGACTCCTTGGTTGGTAAGCTATTGATTATTGCCACAATTTCAGAGCCTGTTATTGGTCTATTCAGAGATTCAACTTCTTCCTGGTTTAGTCTTGGGAGGGTGTATTCGTTGAGGAATTTATCCATTTGGATGGATTAAAGACTTACATGTTTGACCTAAAACCATAAAAACCCTAGAAGAAAACCTAGGCAATACCATTGAGGACATAG
The DNA here is from genome assembly GCF_028878055.3 of Symphalangus syndactylus. Lineage (NCBI taxonomy): Eukaryota > Metazoa > Chordata > Mammalia > Primates > Hylobatidae > Symphalangus > Symphalangus syndactylus. The sequence continues at coordinate 93,453,967 of NC_072440.2, forward strand.
GCATGGGGAAGGACTTCATGTCTAAAACACCAAAAGCAATGGCAACAAAAGTCAAAATTGACAAATGGGATCTAATTAAACTAAAGGGCTTCTGCACAGCAAAAGAAACTACCATCACAGTGAACAGGCAACCTACAAAATTGGAGAAAATTTTCACAACCTACTCATCTGACAAAGGGCTAATATCCAGAATCTACAATGAACTCAAACAAATTTACAAGAAAAAAGACAAACAACCCCATCAAAAAGTGGGCGAAGGACATGAACAGACATTTCTCAAAAGAAGACATTTATGCAGCCAAAAAACACACGAAAAAATGCTCATCAGCACTGGCCATCAGAGAAATGTCAATCAAAACCACAATGAGATACCATCTCACACCAGTTAGAATGGCGATCATTAACAAGTCAGGAAACAACAGGTGCTGGAGAGGATGTGGAGAAATAGGAACACTTTTACACTGTTGGTGGGACTGTAAACTAGTTCAACCATTGTGGAAGTCAGTGTGGCGATTCCTCAGGGATCTAGAACTAGAAATGCCATTTGACCCAGCCATCCCATTACTGGGTATATACCCAAAGGACTATAAATCATGCTGCTATAAAGACACATGCACACGTATGTTTATTGCGGCACAATTCACAATAGCAAAGACTTGGAACTAACCCAAATGTCCAAGAACGATAGACTGGATTAAGAAAATGTGGCACATATACACCATGGAATACTATGCAGCCATAAAAAGTGATGAGTTCATGTCCTTTGTAGGAACATAGATGAAACTGGAAATTATCATTCTCAGTAAACTATCTCAAGGACAAAAAACCAAACACCGCATGTTCTCACTCATAGGTGGGAATTGAACAATGAGAACACATGGACACAGGAAGGGGAACATCACACTCCGGGGACTGTTGTGGGGTAGGGGGAGGGGGGAGGGACAGCATTAGGAGAGATACCTAATGCTAAATGACGAGTTAATGGGTGCAGCACACCAACATGGCACATGTATACATATGTAACAAACTTACACATTGTGCACATGTATCCTAAAACTTAAAAAAAAAAAAAAAAAACTTGTGTCTTCCAACCCATGACATAGTAAGTGCACCATTTAGGTCCTGATTTCAATTAGCATTTTTTTTGCAGTTTTCAGTGAACATGATTTTTATACTTTTATAAGATTTAACTCTGTATATTTTATATTTTGATGCTACGGTAAATGGTATTATTTTATTTTCAGGTTCTGATTGTTCCATTTTACTGTATAGAAATACAATGGATATTTGTATATTGATTTTGTATCTTGCAGCCTTTCTAGACTCACTTATTAGTGCTAGCATGTTTTTTGTAAATTCTGCAGGATTTTCTATGAAGATGATCATGTTGTTTATCAATAAAGATAATTCTATTTTTTTCTTCCTGATCTGGACGCATTCCTTTTTTAATTGCACTTGTTACAACCTCCAATTGAATAGTAAGAATGAAAACAGACATCTTTACCTCAGTCCTGATACTAGCAGAAGAGCACTGAGCTTTTCATCATTAAGAATGATGGTAGTTGTAGATTTTCCTCAGAGACCTTTATTAGGTTGAAAAAGTTTTATTCTATTGCTTGTTTGCTGAGAGTTTGTTTGCTTGCTTGTCTGGTTGGTTTTAATCAGGAATGGATGTTTTGTTTTTTTCAAAAGCTTTTTTGCATTGTTCAGGAATACAGATCTTCCTTGGTAAATAAAAAAAAAATCCATATTTAAAATTAAGCCCATTATCTTTTTTACGAAACACTGTATGTGTGAGGTAGTGTGTATGTATTTTCAATACAATCTTAATGGCTGTTTCTTGGTAATTATTTTTTCTACATTATTTCATATTTCCAAATTTCTGTCTTTCCTTTTATCCCCTTTTTCCTTCTTTCCTGCATACCTGTAGATAACTAAAATTGTCTTCTCATAATTTAAAAAGCCATATATAAAAATATATTCTATTTTTATTTTTGTGGTTATTGGACTGAACTTATGATAAATATGTGTTTTATTTTCTTTGCATTGTTTCAACTTATCAAATACTTATTTCCTCTCAATGAAAAATACAAATATTTTATCTTCTTTCAATTTCCTTTGCCTATAGTATAAACCATTTCCTATAATATCTCCAAATAAAATAATAAAAATGGCATTTCATTTAAGTAAAGAAAGAATAATGTGTTTAATAAGTAGCATTGGTATAACTATCTATCCTTCAGGAAAAAAATAAAGTTAAATCCATATTATGCTTCACATAAAAATAAATTTCATATGAGTTGGAAATCTAAATGTAAAGGACATCAAGATACAATTTATAAACTAAAATCGTTATGGAGAATATTGATATTACTTCAAAGTAGGGGATATATTTTAGCTAAACAGGAAATCAGAAATCATAAATGAAATCATGACATATTTCTTACATTCCACAAAATTTATTTTAAAATATGGCACAATTTATTTGCTTTATATTTTTATCATGTTCATTATTTACATTTTTATAAAACATTTCTAATTGCTTTTCTTTTAGTCTTGCTAGGAAAACAAATATGTATTTTTGCCACATAATTAAAATCTTTTTGCTTATTCTATCAATTTAAATGAATATTTTTTAAACATTTTTTTTTTCAGCAGCACACTAACTTCCTGTACTGAGCTAGTAGTTTGTCATAAGATTTATTTTCATTATACCTTTCAGCTAATTCTAATGTATCTTGTACCTCATTTTATTTTTGTTGCTTACTCTTTAAAACTTATTTTCTTATGTCATCTAGAAATTTCCTGACAATAGTGTATGGTAAAATCACCATAAAAGTTCGTTTTTGGTTGTTCTCATATATTCTGATAACTTTCTTGTATATAGAACTCTAGATCTAAACCAATTTATTCTTAGAACTTGGAAGGAGTTCTTGGATTGTCTTCAAGCAACCATTATTGGTAATGAGAATTCTGATGCTAGTTTAATTTTTGTTCTGTGAAGTTATGTGCTTTTGCCTTCTAAGGATTTTCTCTGTCTTTTGTGTTGTGAAAAATGAAAAGCAGAATGAAAGAAATTCAATTGTTTGTGTGCATGTGTGTGTGTCTACGTTACCTTGTAAGCCTTTTGAATTGTTCTCTTTGTATTGAAAAATCACATCTTAGGCTGGGGTCGGTGGCTTAGGCCTGTAATCCCAGTACTTTTGGGGGCTGAGGCGGGTGGATCACAAAGTCAGGAGATCGAGACCATCCTGGCTAACACGGTGAATCCCCGTCTCTACTAAAAACACAAAAAATTAGCCGGGCATGGTGTCGGACGCCTGTAGTCTCAGCTACTCGGGAGGCTGAGGCAGGAGAATGGCCTGAACCTGGGAGGCAGAGCTTGCAGTTAGCAGAGACCACGCCACTGCACCCCAGCTTGGGCAATGGAGCGAGACTCTGTCACAAAAAAAAAAAAAAAAAAAAAAAAAAAAAAAAAAAAAAAGGAAAAATCACATCTTACTACACCTCTGGTAAATTGGTTTCTATTAAGCATTTATTTAAATCTCATTCCATTTTTGTTCTCTAAAATTGTATTAAATATCAATTTTATTAGTATTCTGGATCTCTTACTTTATCATACTTATTAATTTTTACTCCCTTCTATGAAATTTTATCAATTTTTGCTTTTACCCCTTCTGTTGAACTTTAAGCTTAGGCAGACCATTTTTAATTTCCAAGAGGCCCTTCATAATAGTTCAGTTTTTCCTTTTGTTATCACACTCTAGTCTTGTTTTGTAAAGGCAACAAGATTCCTGAATCTTTCTAATAGTTGTGACATTTCAAAAGTTCACTACGTTCCCTAAATTACCCATTTTTGGTGGGGTTAATTGATCTTGACCTTAAAATTTTTTTAAATTCATTATCGCCGTTTATTTTACTCATATTTCTGGTATGATGTTAGTTGTCTGCTATAGTCAGCAATGAAAGAGACTGATTTTTGATATGTAGTTGGAATACTGTTCCTCTTATATGGCTTCCTCTTGATGCTCTTGATGAGCTAATTGGGAACTCTGGTGTAGTGACTGTCAACTAGAAGGCTTTACTGTAAGTCTACAATTAGCACTAACCTGGCTGTTAGAGTACAAGTTCCCCAAGTGTCAGATGACAAAGGCCTTTCTTTAGAAGCTTTATCCTTCCTCAAGAGACAAGTTGTGTCATGTTGAAGTAGCGTGCTCTTGGTTTTGTATTTTCTGTTTTCTTTGCCAGGCAGCTAGTTGCTCTCTGGGAAGGTGGTGGAGAGTATGAGAGCCAACAGGACTGCCAGTCTGAAGGTCACCTGTTCCTCTGTTTTGGGCCCCTATTTTGTACCTGCTAATTCTGAATGGGACTTCTCCCCTGTATTCTTCCATTCAGATTGGATTCTACCTCTTTCTGTGAGCCTACATGTTAGTGTGGAGAGCATTTAAATAAAATATACAAATAATTCAATAGGATTGTAATTTCAAACTGATTATTAATAGGACAGAAATAAAATAGGGTGATAATCACGGGGAAAGATACTGAGAGGCAACTTACGTTTTGCCTCAAAAATGAAGACTCATTTTTAGAAGAACCATTTGTAAAGAAATATAATTGAGATTCTGGATTTTTTGCTTTCATCAATGTTTCATATTATTTCCTGCACTGGTGAGGATGGACAGCAAATGCAAACAATCTTCTTGCATTCAGGGCAACTGACTTAAACAGTTGTTTTTGAGACAGGGCATGAAATAAAGTATGCCTTTATATATAAATAAAAATAGTTTAAAGAAAATTAAAGTGGTTCTATAATGACTGTCAAAGGGTGGGGGCAGAGAGAGAGGAACATTTAAAATTAATGGTAAACCTTTTTAAAATTTAATGATTACAAATAATTCATGTTTGTGTATAAAATGAGAACTTTGTATATGTCCACAACCATAGTTTCTGGCACCACGGGCTTTTGAAAATAATAAAACTAACATTGCATTACATTAAAACTATCCTATAAATCATACTTCTTACCAAATTGGATTGACCTTTCCTCTTGTTAGTCCAAATCAATGGGGTTTGACTAAATATCTGGAAATATATAGAAGAGACCAGATGTAAAAAGTCAAGAAACTAGCAAAACTCTAAATTTCATATAACTCCTGGACCAATTGTGAAGACTCAACGGGAGAAGCAGTCTTCCTATAAATGTCTGAAAAATGAGCCTACTGAGAAGATGGGGTGTTTAGAAAAGGCAGTGGGAGGCAGAAAGGAGAAAAGGGCATGGTCAAGAGCCTCATATTAGAATAGTAGTTTGAATGACATCAACATATTACTCAGGTTATGATTTAAAAGTGTATGCATTGTCCATTTTTTTCTTCAACATTATCTGTTACCGCTTTTTTTGTTTGTTTGTTTTCAGCTCTTATTGAGGTCTCTAGTTAGAAATAGAGAGAAGTATTTCCCAGTTTATGTTCCATGGAACACTAACTTTGCAGGAAGTTAGCATGTGCTGAGAAACAGAAGCACACAAACAGCTCTGTGACCAAATAAGTTTGGGAAATTATTTGTTAAATTGAAACGAAACTGCTTCCTGCAAAACCTCTCAGAATCTTTAGTATGCTAATGTGCACTGTGACTATATGAAATGAACACAGTGTATGTGGTGTTTCCTGAGCATACTGGGCCCTGAATGTTTTTGCATAACAACTTTTAGGGACTAGTGTTTCAATAAAGATACTTTATGTTATGCTGTTTTAATCACTCAGCTGTCAAGAAAGCTAGAGATCTGAGATTAAAATGTGGAATATGAGCCCAAATATTAAGATAAGTCTTTGCCTATTTCAATGATTACTGTAGCATTTCAATTAGGCCAGTATTTCTCAAACTACCTGTGATAGGGGTCCAATTTGCTTTGGTTTGTTTTGTTTTGCTTAAATTACTAATTCATCTCTAATCAAACTTTTATAAAATCCAATAAAAACATATTACTCAGAAAATGAAAAAAGAACACATAAAATAAAACCTATTTTTAAAAATTAGATTCAACAGACATGAAATTAGTCTGTGAAATTGCTATTGAAGTTTCTAAATTCAGATGCTCAATTTCTGTACTTAATCATTGCAAACCTACAAAAAGAGTTTGCTGAATAGCACCAGTCCGCATTACCATACCACCCGGAGTAACTCAGAATTAGGGTAGATGGATGCAAGAAGAATCGATATGGTAACCTACTGTTCTGAGTTTAGATAAAATGGATTTTCACAATTTTCCCCACTCATTGATGTGTGCAAATGGGAATCATGGCAATGCCTTTGTGAGATGATATATTTTAAATCTAAAAATTGGAACCAATGTTCCAATAAGGCTATCACAAAATATACTTTTTTCTTCCCACTTTCACCCATTCTACACAGTCACAGAGTACCATAAAGATATATAGAAACCTCAAAGTTGGATACTGACTTTTTATTTTTTATTTTATTTTATTTTATTTTATTTTATTTTATTTTATTTATTTTTTGAAACGGAGTCTCGCTCTGTCACCCAGGCTGGAGTGCAGTGGCGTGATCTCGGCTCACTGCAAGCTCCGCCTCCCGGGTTCATGCCATTCTCCTTCCCTCAGCCTCCCGAGTAGCTGGGACTACAGGCACCCACCACCACACCTGGCTAATTGTTTGTATTTTTAGTAGAGATGGGGTTTCACCGTGTTAGCCAGGATGGTCTCAATCTCCTGACCTCATGATCTGCCTGCCTCGGCCTCCCAAAGTGCTGGGATTACAGGCATGAGCCACCACGCCTGGCCGATATTGACTTTTTTTTTGTTTCTGTTATCCCAGTCACAGGATTCCCATCAATGGACACTGCAACAGATTGTCTTGTCGACACTGATTTCCAGATCTTCAAATATCAGAGTGGGAATGAGTACCGGTTATGTGATTTGGTCACCCTGAAAATAACTCTATGCTAAATGTGAGCAGCTGGAGTTCAAAACTTGAATCAGATTTTTTTTTCAAATATCTGCTACTTGTGGTGTGTGTTGGAGGTGGGGGAAGTGAACACATGCTTATGTGTGTATATGTGTTTATGAATATTTGTCTTGGGAGATACTCCTTAGTCCTATAAACTCATTTCCTTAGACCTTTTCTTTCCCTGTTTCTCTGTGCACCCCTCTTCAGGAGTCTAGATTCTTCCCTGCCTCATCATCAGCGATCTAGTTCTCCCAGTTCTCTTTCTCTTTAAATGCTAGGACTGATGTGCTTCTAAATCTCTCAGAAGAGTTCCAATAATTTATTATGTTTTCTTGTTTGGGTGACCAATGACAGAGTATGATCCTAGACCTTTCCTCCTGCTATCCCTCTTTCAAACTCCATCTCCTGTTTCTAATACTTTAAATTTAAATTATCTTTAGTTGCAGATCTTAACTTCTGTCCTACAGGGGAAAGGGGGAAAGGGAAGGCAACATATCTGCCCAGGGCTGTTCAATTAATAGCTTTTGATGGAAACAACTTAGCTTTTATATGTTAGTAAATCATAATTTAAATAAAAGAACCAAAGGGCCTCAAGAGCTATGAAGAGGCAATTTCATACACTCTCTATTGAAAGTAATACCAAATTGTCCATTCATATTTTTATTTGCATTTCTCATTCTGTACCCAGTTACCATCAGACTTCTAAAGGAAATTAAATAGCCTCAAGAAACAGTCCACTCACTGCTTTCTTTATATGATAGGAGGATGTCATGTTAACATTTTCAAAATAATATTAATATATATATTACCTCAAACAAATGAGCACTCCTATTTTGAACATTATTTGTAGGAAGGAGAAGGAACAAATAATCATATATCATATGCTGAGCTCAGCCACATTTTTTCTTTTCTGAAAATCTTAAGTGGACTAAGAAAATTTTAAACCAATAAATAATGATGAGAAATTGCTATTCTTTGTTCATATTTTACTCCTTGGCTCAGTAACTTTCAATGGCATACACTGATCATCCCACTAAAATAATGGTAAAAGGGAGCACATCCTAAGTAAAAAGTGGGGGATATTTTGTCAATATTAAAATACTAATAAGGCATTTTTATTTTTAGAAAATCTCACAGTTTTTTTTTTTTTGAAAATACAAACATCTAATGAGAATATAAGCCCCTCCAGGAAAACAGTTATTTTTTAATGCTCTGCTGCCTGCTTTGATCTCTGGGGGTCCAGTTAGGTTACAAAGCACATCTTTATTACGGATGCACAAAGCATCTGTATTAGTCCATTTTCACATCGCTGATAAAAACATACCCAAGACTGGGACATTTCCAAAAGAAAGAGGTTTTTTGGATTTACAGTTCCACGCTGCTGAGGAGGCCTCACGATCATGGTGGAAAGTAAAAGTCATGTCTCACATGGCAGCAGACAAGAGAAGAGCTTGTGCAGGGAAACTCCTCTGTTGAAAACCATCAGATCTCATGAGACTCATTCACTATCATGAGAACAGTGCAGGACCCACCCCTACAATTCAGTCAACTCCCACAAGGTTCCGCCCATGACATGTGGAAGTTGTGGGAGTTAAAATTCAAGATGAGATTTGAGTAGGGACACAGCCCAACCATATCATTCTGCCCTCGGCCTCTCCCAAATCTCATATCCTCACATTTCAAAACCAACCATGCCTTCCCAATAGTCCCCCAAAGTCTTAACTCATTTCAGCATTAACTCAAAAGTTCACAGTCCAAAGTCTCATCTGAGACAAGCCAAGACCCTTCCACCTATGTAAAATCAAAAGCAAGTTAGTTACTTCCTAGATACAATGGGGGTACAGGCATTGGGTAAGCACTGTTCCAAATGGGAGAAATTGGGCAAAACAAAGGAGCTACAGTCTCCATAAAAGTCTGAAATACAGCAGAACAGTAAAATCTTAAAGTTCCAAAATGATATCCTTTGACTCCATGTCTTGCAGCCGGGTCATGCGGATGCAAGAGGTGGGTTCCCATGGTCTTGGGCAGCTCCGTCCTCGTGGCTCTGTAGGGTACAGCCTCCCTCCTAGCTGCTTTCATGGGCTGGTGTTGAGTATCTGTGGCTTTTCCAGGCACATGGTGCAAGCTGTTGGTGGATCTACCATTCTGGGGTCTGGAGGATGGTGGTCCTCTTCTCACAGCTCCACTAGGCAATGCCTCAGTAGGGACTCTGTGTGGGGGCTCTACTCCACATTTCCCTTTCACACTGCTCTAGCAGAGGTTCTCTATGAGAGCCTTGCCCCTGCAGCAAACTTCTGCCTGGGAATCCAGGGGTTTTCTTACATCCTCTGAAATCTAGGCAAAGGTTCCCAAATCCCAATTCTTGACTTCTGTGCACTCGCAGGCTCAACACCACATGCAAGCTGCCAAGGTTTGGGGCTTGCACACTATGAAGCCATGGCCTGAGCTATATCTTGGCCCCTTTCAGCCATGGCTGGAGTGGCTGGGACGCAGGGCACCAAGTCCCTAGGCTGTACAAAGCACAGGGACCCTGGACTGGGTCCACAAACCACCTTTTCCTCCTAGGCCTTCAGGCATGTGATGGGAGGGACTGCCATGAAGACCTGTGGCATGCCCTGGAGATATTTTCTCCATTGTCTTGGGGATTAACATTTAGCTCATGGTTTACTTATGCAAATTTCTGCAGCCAGCTTGAATTTCACCTCAGAAAATTGGATTTTTCTTTCTATCACATTGTCAGGCTGCAAATTTTCCAAACTTTTATGTTCTGTTTTCCTTTTAAAACTGAATGCCTTTAACAGCACCCAAGTCACATCTTTTTTTTTTTCTTTTTCTTTTTTTTTTTTTTTTTTGAGATGGAGTCTCGCTCTGTTGCCCAGGCTGGAGTGCAGTGGCACGATCCCGGCTCACTGCAAGCTCCACCTCCTGGGTTCACGCCATTCTCCTGCCTCAGCCTCCCAAGTAGCTGGGACTACAGGTACCTGCCACCATGCTCGGCTAATTTTTTGTATTTTTAGTAGAGATGGGGTTTCACCGTGTTAGCCAGGATGGTCTCGATCTCCTGAGCTCGTGATCCACCCATCTCGGCTTCCCAAAGTGTTGGGATTACAGGCGTGAGCCACCACCAAGTCACCTCTTGAATGCTTTGCTGCTTACACATTTCTTCTGCCAGATACCCTAAATCATCTCTTTCAAGTACAAAGTTCCATAAATCTCTAGGGCAGGGGCAAAATGTGGCCAGTCACTTTGTTAAAACATAGTAAGAGTCACCTTTGCTTCAGTTCTCAACAAGTTCCTCATCTCTGTCTGAAGACCACCTCAGCCTGGACCTTATTGTTCATGTCACTATTAGCATTTTTGTCAAAGCCATTCAACAAGTCTCTAGGAAGTTCCAACCTTTCCCACATTCTCCTATCTTCTTCTGAGCCCTCCAAATTGTTCCAACCTCTGCCTGTTGCCCAGTTCTAAAGTTGCTTCCACATTTTTGGGTATTTTTTCAGCAATGCCCCACTCTACTGGTACCAATTTACCGTGTTAGTCCATTTTCAGGCTGCTGATAAAGACATACCTGAGACTGGGCAATTCACAGAAGAAAGAGGTTTATTGGACTTACAGTTCCATGTGGCTGGGAAGGCCTCACAATCATGGTGGAAGGTGAAAGGCACATCTCAAATGGGAGCAGACAAGAGAAGAGAACTTGTGCAAGGAGACTCCCATTTTTAAAACCATCAGATCTCATGAGCCTCAATCACTATCAGGAGAACAGCACAGGAAAGACCTGTCCCCGTAATTCAATCACCTGACACCAAGTTCTTCCCATGACATATGGGAATTGTGGGAGTTACAGTTTAAAATGAGATTTGGGTGGGGACACAGCCAAACCATAACAGCATCCAAAATCAAGATCTCCTAAAATGTCATCAACCATGAGAAGAAAGACTATAGACTTATTACCTACCTAATGAACCATGCACAACTTCCTTTAAGAAAAAAAAAATAGCATTTTACCATCAACAAAACCATACCAGTTGGACTTCTCTCTGTCACAATAAGGTTGATAATCACTGCTCTTTGCTTAGCAAGGCATGGTAAATAAACAGACTTGATATGGTATCAGATACTGGTTCTGTATAATTGTTTCCTACTACTTTTGCACAGAATGCCAAACAGCAATGGATAAAAGAATGTTAAGATCTAGCAAAGTCATATATTTTAAATAGGGGACACCCTGAATCTTGGGGTTTTTGTAGCTACTGTATTTCCCTCTGCCTAAATAACAAATGAAAGTCCTGTACTAGTCCAGAAAAAAAAAAAAAAAAGAGTAAAGCTGGGCGCAGTGGCTCATGCCTGTAATCCCAGCACTTGGGGAGGCCGAGGTGGGCAGATCATGAGGTCAGGAGTGTGAGACCAGCCTGCCCAGCATGGTGAAACCCTGTCTCTACTAAAAATACAAAAAAATTAGCCAAGCATGGTGGCACGTGATTGTAGTCCCAGCTACTTCGGAGGCTGAAGCAGGAGAATTGCTGGAACCTGGCAGGTGGAGGTTGCAGTGCCACTGTACTCCAGCCTGGGCCACAGAGTGAGACTCCATCTCAAAAAAAAAAAAAAAAAAAAAAAAAAAAAAAAGAGTGTGATAGCTGGTACTTGGCTAATCCTTGGCTTAGCCCAGATATTTCATGACTGAGATGTGTTACTTCACATTATAATTGCAGTAAAATCAGTGAGACCCGCACTCCATACTCAAGGACAGGGTCCAAGAAGCCAATTAGTACTTGAGTACTGCTCAATGATTAACAGTACTCTGTTTGTGTGTGCTTGAAGTGGTGTGGGGTGCAAATACTGGGGTTACCAGGTTGGTTTGTATTTCTCTGTGAATTGGGGCTAGCTACCCAGTGGTCTGACCAACTAATGTGCATCTCATTTAATGTAACAATATACACTAAGACCTGTCAGGCCCCACTGTGGAAAATGAAGAACTGCACATTGTACCACTTCATATGGAAGTCTGCATATGGAACACTTTAAGGGTTCTTAAAAGACCCATTGGGGTTTCTAATTATTGTGAAACATCTCCTGGAATCCAGGGAGAGAAAGTTCTTGGCCGAATTACTTCTTCCATTTCAAATGTTCACTATGAAAATAATTGGACGATGAGATTTAGACAGAAACCGCTAATGAATTTTTTTTAGTCTCTTTTGCTTTTTAACGTACAGAAAATGAACATCTAAAATCAGCAAGCACGAAAGGAAAACAATATGGTGCAGTTCATTCTGAGGGTGGGATTGGAGGGGTTTCTTTTTTCTGACTTAAATGCTTGGTTTCCTGTGGTTACAAGTGGGGGGGATTTTTTTCATTTTTTGGACATTATACAATCCTCTTGAAAATTGGACCAAGGGTTATTTTTTTAAACTTCTGTTCTAACTTTCTTAACTCAAGCGAGCCTCCATTGTTCCTCCAGGATTATAGTTATTTCTTGAGAAGTAACTCTGACATTAGAGAAACTTGCTTTAATCAAGCTTTAAAGTTATCTCCCCTTCCACATGCCCAACCAGAACCAGAGAAACTCCATCCTCTGAAACTACGAGCTGAGCTAGCATGCAACCAATTAGGAACCATCACTTGGACCCAAGGCACAGAACATATTTGTTCAATTAAAACAAACAAATATGATTAGGAGTTTACAAAGTTGCACTTAGGAAAAGACAGATATCTCAAAAGAAACACTGGGTTAAGAAATCATGGCTGTGATAAAAGTAAGTTGCATGAAATCAGACAGGTGAACTTAACAAATGGGTACACAGGAGTCAGTCAAACTCTGGGCAGAGCAATCAGGGTTTTGGGACTGAATGCGTCAAGCTTGCACTCTGCTGCCTGGAACTCGTAAGCTTTGTGTAAATACCCGCTATGGAGGCAATATTCCAGCTTGGGGACTTCATCTTTCTCTTCTCTCCACTTCTCCATGACATCTTAATTCACAGGAGGCAAGGAGGAGCTGATTTGATGCCATTCTTTCCTATTTTAAGCTCCACAAGTCTGAGGGTCTTGTGCTTTCTCTACTGTACTCTAGGTTAAGGCAGCTCTCCATCAGCAGTGGACTGGGAAGCGGATATTACTGTGTGCTGCTGACCCATGAACATTTTCTTCAGTTGCCTCCAGTTTGGGATTGGTCATCAAGTACTGGATGGACTCTCTTCACTGTAACATAATCAAAGCTCACGGTGGTATTTGCTTGATAAAACATTGGTCAAAATATCCCTCTTCACCTGTTTTTTTTTTTTTATTAGGTAAAAGCCTAATGCAGTTTATATTTCTAAATCTCTTTTGTCTATATGTGGATTTCTACCAAATCTGTAACCATCAACCAGTAAGACTTTTACCAGATGTCCAATTAGCAGTGCTTAGATGTAGCCTTTAAGTCAGAAAAGAAGATATGATATAATTCCTGCCCATAAAAATTGACTGTCTATTTTGAGGGGTGGTGGTGAAGATTTATGCAAATATTAACACACATTTATCTAATGCCTACAATCTGCACACTGATCACATAGCTCTTGAGAAATTACAATATTCAAACAGTCATACAAGTACTTAATGTTTGTACTACTGAGGTGCTATTTTGTTGTTTGTTACTCTAAACATATGGGATGTGTGAAAACTGTACATTTCAGCTGGCCAGCCACCAGTGTCCTTCCTGTTTCTGTTCTACATGCCAATGTAAGGGTCATATCCTCAGGATGGAATGCATCATGTTTTTTTTCTCACCCCACATTTCCTGACCAGGTGTATTCAATAAGTTGCCATATCTAAGAGATGTAGTTGCTGGACCTGCCAGGAGATCAACAAACATGTATTGCATACTTGCTACATCCCAGGTTCTGTTACATGTTCTAGGAAAAAGTTGTAAATAAAATAGATAGCATTCTTGCTTTCCTGAAGATTACATACAAGCACACACACACACACACACAGTGGAAGAGACAAGATGGCTGACTAGCCACAGCCAGGAAGAGCTTCAGAGAGAACAAAACATCAAGTATACTGGTACTCTCTGAACAGATATTCTGAAAAAATCTCATTGAGAATGGAAAGAGAGAGAACACAGAGCCCAGGGCTGAAGGGGGAGGAAGCTGGGAACCCTGCATGGGATTGCCAAGCACCAGGACGATTCCTGCCCCCAAGTGTTTTCTAGGGAAGGGCTGAGTGAAATAGCTGTGAAGCAGCATATCCTTACCATGGACCTCCAGGATACTAAGTGTAAGGGACCCCCAAAACCCCCATGGACATTTGAATTTGTAGGGAGAACTGCCCAGAGAGTGGTGGAGACAGAACTCCAGACCACATGCAGCCTAGAGGGCTTGGGGATGGCTACAGTGGAGTATAGCCATGGGTGCCTATCCCCTGAAGTTTACCATACTTCTCTAGGTGGCTTTAGCCTTTGTTATTTGCTAGACCTGGAGACAGCAGGACTCTCTTGCCCATGGAATGGGGCCGGTCTGATGTGAATGCCCTCCTGTCTGCTGGCCTCTCCCAGGGTCCCTGCTTTGCCATACCTGCTTGCAGCACAGCCTCACTTCCATGCCAAAGTGCTTGCCTACAGCCACCACCTTAACTCTCACTGGCAGCCTGTGCCCACCCATCAGAGTGCTTTTGCAGACAGACCACCATTGAGGTGCACTTGCCCACAGCCTACCCCCACCAACCCACCATTGCAAACACTTACAGGAACCCACCACCACTCCGTTGTTGTGTGCATGCCTGCAGCTGCCCCACCACTGCACACTTGCCTATGGTCCCCCTGCCACCCTGTCAGTATACACTTGGCCAAAGCCCCACCACCCCATTGGTGCATACTTGCCTGAAGCCCGCATCCCTTACCACCCTGCCAGAACACAATCACCTTCAGTGCTCCTGCTGCAGCACACCATCCCATGGCCCACCAGCTGCCCCACTAGAGCACTTTTGCTGGAAAACCTGTCAGAGCATTGTTGCCATTGAACTGTGAACACAGCAGCCCCCTCCAGTGCAGCAGATGTTTGATTTTGAGGAGACTGACAACAAAATTATGGGCCTGGCCCCAGCCTCCCAGGGTCAGAGCATGCATATTCTAGGAGTACTGAGCTGAGCCTTGGCTCCCTGAAAGCATCCAGAAATAAGGTCCATCAACTAAACCCAACTTATACCACAGTCAAACCCTCAAGGGCATCAAAGAATATAAACGCAAAGAACCCCATTCAAAGTACAACAACTTCAAAGATCAAAAGAACATAAGCCCACACAGATGAGAAAGAAGTATCACAAGAATTTTGGCAACTCCAAAAGCCATACTGTTTTCTTACCTCCAAATGACTGCACTAGCTCCCCAGCAATGGTTCTTAGCCAGATTGAAATGGCTGAAATTATAGTTATAGAATTCAGAATCTGGATAGCAAGCAAGCTCCATGAGATACAGGAGAAGGTTGAAACCCAATCCAAAGAAAACAGCAAAATGATCCAAGAGTTGAAAGATGATACAGCCATCTTAAGCGAGAACCATACTGAACTTCTGGAAATGAAAATTTCACTACAGGAATTTCATAATATAATTGGAAGCCATAGTAACAGAATAGATCAAGCTGAGGAGACAATCTCAGAGCTCAAAGATCACTCCTTCAAATCAATACAAGCAGCCAAAAGTTTTAAAAAAGAATTTTAAAAAATGAACAGAACCTCCAAGAAATATGGGATTATGTAAACAGGCCACACCTACAACTCTATGCATTCCTAAGAGATGGAGAGAGAGCAAGCAACTTGGAAAACATATATGAGGATATTGCCCATAAAAATTTCCCCAACCTTGCTAGAGAGATTGACATGCAAGCTCAGGAAATTCAAAGAATTCTTGCAAGATACTATACCAGATGACTGTCTTCAAGACACACAATCATCAGACTTCCAAGGTCAACATAAAAGAAAATCTTAAAGGCAGCTAGGGA
Organism: Symphalangus syndactylus; assembly: GCF_028878055.3. Lineage (NCBI taxonomy): Eukaryota > Metazoa > Chordata > Mammalia > Primates > Hylobatidae > Symphalangus > Symphalangus syndactylus. Next base: position 93,469,902 of record NC_072440.2, read on the forward strand.
TAAGGGCAGGCCACATATAAAAGAAACTCCAACAGGTTAACAGTGGACCTTTCAAAAAAAACTTTCCAAGACAGAAGAGATCAGGGGCCTATATTCAGTATACATAAACAAGAGACATTTCAACCAGGAATTTCATATCCAGCCAAACTAAGCTTCATAAGCAAAGGAGAAATAAAATATTTTTCACACAAGCACATGTTACGGGAATTCCTTACCACTAGACATGCCATAAAAGAGGTTATTAAGGAAGTGCTAAACATGGAAACCAAAGACTGATATCTGTCACCATGAAACACACTTAAGTACCTAACCCACTGACACTACAAAGCAACTATACAATCAAGGCTACATAACAACCAGCTAAAACACAATGACAGGATCATATCCTCACATACAAATACTTACAATGGGCTAAATGCCCCCATTTAAAAAGCACAGAGTGGCAAACTGAATAAAGATACAAGATCCAACTGTATGCTGTCTTCACGAGACCCATCTCATATGCAATGACACCTGTTGGCTCAAAGTAAAGAGATGAGGAAAGATCTATCAAGCAAATGGAAAACATAAAAGAGCAGAGATTGCTATTCTTATTTAAGACAAAACAGACTTTAAACCAACAATGATCAAAACGGACAAAGAAGAGCATTACCTAATGATAAAGCATTCGATTCAACAAAAAGCCTTAACTATTCTGAATATATATGCACCCAACATTGGAGCACCCAGATTCATAAAACAAGTTCTGAGCAACCTATGAACAGACTTACATAACTACACAGTAATAGTGGGAGATGTAAACACCCTACTTACAATGTTAGACAAATTAATGAGACAGAATACTAACAGAGATATTTAGGACCTAAACTTGACATTTGACTAAGTGAATCTAACAGAGATCGACAGAACAGTCCTCCCAACAACAACAGAAGATACATTGTTCTCATCTGCATGCAGCACATAATCTAAAGTCGACTACGTGCTTGGCCATAAAGCAAGTCTCAACAAATTCAAAAAGCTGAAATCATACCAACCATACTATTGGACCATAGCACAACATAAATAGAAAACAATACCAAGAAGATCTATCAAAACCATAAAATTATATAGAAATTAAACAACCTACTCCTGAATGACTTTTGCATTAAGAATGAAATAAAAATAGAAATCAAGAAATTCCTTGAAACTAATGAGAACAAAGAAAACACATACCAGAATCTCTGAGACACAGCTGAAGCAGCATTAGGAGGAAAGTTTATAATGCTAAATGCCTACATCAAGAAGTTAGAAAGATCTCAAACTAACAACCTAACATCACACCTAGAGGAACTAGAAAAACAAATGCAAGCCAACACCATGCTAGCAGAAACAAAGAAATAATCAAAATTAGAGCTGAACTGAATGAAATTCAGATGCAAAAATCCATACAAAAGATTAACAAAACAAAAAGCTGGTTATTAGAAAGAATAAGCAAGATTCATAGACTGCTAGCTAGATTAATAAAGAAAAAAGACACAAGATCTAAACAAATACCATCGGACATGACCAAAGTGGCATTACCACTGATCCCACAGAAATAAAAATAACCCTCAGCAATCAGACAAGAGAATGAAATAAAAGGCATCAAAAGAGGGGAAGAGGAAATCAAACCATCTTTCTTCACAGATAATATGATTCTATACCTAGAAAATCCCATAGTCTCTGCCCAAATGTGCCTAGAATGGATAAACTCCAGTAAAGTTTCAAAATACAAAATAAATGTACAAAAATCAGTAGCATTGCTATACACCAGTAACATCCACAACAAGAGCCAAATCAAGAATGCAATCTTATTCACAATAACCACAAAAAAGAATAAAATACCTAGGGGAATACAGCAAGTCAGGGAGGTAGAATATCTCAACAACAAGAATTACAAAATACTGCTGAAGGAAATCAGAGATGACACCAACAAAGGGAAAACCATTCCATGTTCATAAATAGGAGGAATAAATATTGTAAAATAGCCACACTGCCCAAATAAATTTATAGATTCAATGCTATTCCTATAAAACTACCAATGTCACTTTTTACAGATCTAAAAAAAAATCTAAAATTCGTATTGAAACAAATAAGAACTGGAATAGCCAAGGTGATCCTAAACCAAAAGAACAAAACTGGAGGCATCACCCTACCGAACTTCAAACTATAGTAAAGGTTACAGTAATGAAAACGGCATGTAATGGTACAAAAATAGACACATAGACCAGTGTAACAGGTTAGAGAACCCTGAAGTAAAGCCGTACATCTACTACTATCTAATCTTTGAAAAAGTTGATAATAACAAGCAATGAGGAAAGAATTCACAATTCAGTAAATGTTTCTGGGGTAACTGGCTAGCTATATGCAGAAGATTGAAACTGGACCCCAACTATTCACCATATACAAAAATCAACTCAAGAGAGATTAAAGACTTAAATTTAAGACCTAAAACTGGACCCCAACTTTTCACCATATATAAAAATCAACTCAAGAGAGATTATATATATAAAATATATATATATTATATATAAAAAATATATAATATATATATATAATATATATATAATATATATAAAATATATATATTATATATAATATATATAATGTATATAAAATATATATATTAAATATATATAAAATATATATAATATATATATAATATATAATATATATAAAATATATAATATATAATATATATAAAATATATATTATATATAATATATATAATATATATAATATATATATAATATATATAATATATATATTATATTATATATATTATATATATAAAATCTAGGAGTTTACAGTGAAGAGGAAAACCTAGGAAATACCTTTCTCGACATAAGCCTTGGCAACAATTTTAGGACAAAATCTCCCAAAGCAACTGCAAAAATACCCCCAAAATAGACAAGTAGGACCTAATTAAACTAAAGAGCTTCTGCACAGCAAAAGAAACTATTAACAGAATAAATAGACAACCTACAGAATGAAAGAAAATATTTTCAAACTATGCATCCAACAAAGGTCTAATATCCAGAATCTGCAAGGAACTTAAACAAATCAACAAGCAAAAACAAACAACTCCATTAAAAAATGGGCAAAGACATGAACAGACACTTCTCCAAAGAAGACATACATGTAGCCAACAAGCATATGAAAAAAAATGCTGAACATCACTAATCATTAGAGAAATGCAAATCAAAACCATAACAAAATACCATCTCATACCAGTCAGAATGGCTATTATTAATAACAGATGTTGATGAGGTTGTGGAGAAAAGAGAATGCTTATACACTGCTGGTGGGAATGTAAATTAGTTCAGCCACTGCAGAAAGTAGTTTAGATATTTCTCAAAGAACTTAAAACAGAACCACAATTTGATGTAGCAATCTCATTGCTGGGTACACACCCAGAGGAATAGAAATTATTCCACCAAAAAGTCACATGTACCCCTATGTTCACTGCAGCACTATTCACAATAGCAAAGCCATGGAATGAACCTAGATGTCCATCAGTGGTGGATGAAGAAAATGTGGTACATATACACCATGGAATACTATGCAGCCATAAAAATAATGAGATTATGTCCTTGGAAGCAACGTGAATGCAGCTGGGGCCATTATACTAAGCCCATTAACACAGAAGCAGAAAACCAAATACTTCATATTCTCACTTATAAATGAGAGCTAAACATTGCGTACACATGGAGGCAAAGAGGGGAACAGAAGATGCAGTAGACTACTTGATAGGGGAGGATGAGAGGAGAGTGAGTGTTGAAAAACTACCTATTAGTTACCTTGCTCAGCACCTGGGTGATGAAATCATTTGTACACTAAACCTCAGCAACACACAATCTACCCACGTAACAAATGTGCACATATACTCCTGAATCTAAATACTGAAAAAGTAAAGGAAAGAGGCAACAAAGCTAAGTACATATATGTAGATATGTATTTTATATATATATATATACAGTGTTTGTGCGTGTGTGTGTGTGTGTGTGTGTGCACAGTGGTAAGTGGTATGGGGAAAAAATTAAAGCAGAATAGAGGTATAATGAGTGCATGAGAAGTTAAATACTTCAATTTACCTGCCTATTGAGTACCTACTATATTCTCTCCTAGGCTCTGGTTATACAATACTGACTACAACAGAACAAAACAACAAATTTCTTGTGAAAGTGCTTTATGTTCTAGAAGAAGAAAACAGAATCTAGATAAATAAATAACTGAAATAGATAGCACGTTCGATGACAATGAGTGCTAAGGATAAAAATAAGACAAGGCAAAGCTATAGGGAGTATTACGGTGAGGGCATCTTGGGTGCATCGTACTAAGAAGGTACCATTTGTACAAAGACAAACAGAGGTGAGTTATATGATAACTGGTAGAAGTACACAAAGAACATCCCCAGATGGCTTCAGACGTCAGCCTATGAATGGGGAAGTGACATCTGTTCATTTTCTGTTTCATACAGAGCTTGAGTGTGTCAGAGTAGGAAATGGGGAGTAAGTATCTTGTCTTTTTGCATGTAAGTCTTTTTTTCACTACCCTGACGAAGGTTTTTTTCGTTTTCTTAATACTCTTTATGCCTTACTGTGGGTGGAGATTCCTTTCAAATTTTGACATTTTTGTCAAAATCTTTAATTTTTATCATTGTACATGTTTTCATAGTATTTTATTAGGAAGTCAATAAAACACACACACACACACACACATCAACAACAGGTGTTGCCACCAAACACTGCACTGAATTGTGAAATAATTTATTTAATCTTAAAAACAACCCTGCAAGATTTTCACCAAAAGCTCCAATTTTATAGGTGAGAAAACCTGGAAGAACTGTGAAATGAATCACCCAAGATTGGTCAAGTAATTCCACAAACTAGTTTGGTAAATGCAGTCATCTTTGGGACAGTGAAGTCTGTGTTTTCCCTTCTATCCCATACAGCCTAGTGGCAGAGACTGCTAATTGCATGCCCAATGTTCATTTTCCCTCTTCATTCTTAGTAGCAAAAGCTCTGTATTATTGGGTATAGCAATGTAACCAGCTATGGAACATTTTCCAGGCTTTCTTGCATCTAGGAGTAGCCAATGAGATGTGGGGAGAAGTTTCTGGGTAGAGATTGCAGAAATGCTCTGCAATCTGTAAGGGGCCTGACTCAGTTGTGAGGTGTGTCATTTGTTCACTTGCTCTTCCTTTTCTTCTTCCTATAACATGGAAGTGCCAGCAAGACTTCCAAGCTGCCACCTTGTGATCTTGAGGATGGATACCATGTGTTAAGGATGGTGCAGCAGAAACATGAAAGAGGCCTAGAACTTTGATGATAGCATGCATCAACCACACTCTCCCTGGACTGTCTCCTTCCTGATTTCTTTTACTCAAGAGTAAAGACATATCCTAACAGGCTTAAAACACTGTTATTTCACATCAATCTCATCAACAGTCAAATGCAATCTTTAATTCATGCAGTCCTCTCTATCGCATAACATACTATGATAGGAAGTGACATTTACTTTGCCAGGCCACATTTGTGTAATAATTATTAAAAGCTCTTTGGTTCAAAAGCAAACAAATGTTCATATGGAATGCAGTGCTTGGCACATGAAATGTGTGTGTGTGTGTGTGTGTATATATATATACACATACATACACATACATATTTGTGAAATGGAGTCTCACTCTGCCGCCAGGCTGGAGTGCAATGGCGTGATTTCAGCTCACTGCAACCTCTGCCTCCCGGGTTCAAGCTATTCTCCTGCCTCAGCCTCCCGACTAGCTGGGATTACAGGCATGGGCCACCATGCCTGGCTAATTTTTGTATTTTGTTTAGTAGAGATAGGGTTTCACTATGTTGGCCAGGTTGGTCGTGAACTGAAATGTGTTTTTAGAACATCATGTTGAATAAACAGAGTAGTAATATTTTATAGAAATAGATTTCCAAACCATCAGCTCTAGCATGACAGCAGGGCCTCACTTGAGAGTTACTGAGGCCTAACTGGCAAGTACAACAAAAACAGCTTGCTTAGACATGACCAAGATTCTTTGGCTACAGGTGAGGGTTGCCCATATTCCTCTGTGTTAGCCTCAGCCTTTCTACTACTTTGATCATTTTTAATTCTCTATCCATGCTACCTCTGTTCTAGCAAAAGGAGAATCACTGTGATAAAAATGTGTCAGGAATTTCAGTATTATTGAAAGTTTTTGGAAGTAGAAAAATTTCAAAAATAAATTATTTTGTTTTAGTTTTGCTTATTAAATGTCAAAAAACCTTGATGATTATGGACTTATGTTCACATAAAGCAAACTAACCCCCTAAGAGTTTCTTTGCATTCTTTGTCATTTAATAACTATTATTAACAATTAATAATAGTTAATTAAATCAATAATTAACTATTATTGGTCTATAGTTCCAACTGATTCTTTGTGAATGCCCTGGTGAATTTAACTCTGCTGACATGACCTCTGTGAATAAGGCAGAAGCCAGCATGGCGTCACACACTGGGGGTGGAGGATCTTCTCAAGGACTTGAAAGGTAGAGATCCATTCAACCTCTGGATAGAAGGCATTCTCAGCAAAGGACTCTAGCTCAGTTCTGTTTGACCAAAAGTAGGTGCTCTTATATTTTCCAAATCTGTCATTTGTATGCTTTAAATTAGTATTCAATGAACACCAGATATTTGAGTGTATGCAGGTGGAAAACAAATATGTTCCACTTAGACCCAAAGCCTGGGAGCACCTGGGGTTTGAACATCAGATAACACTTATGACCTCAGAATTGTAGGTGAGGAGGTAAGGGGAAAGGCAGTGGGATTGTTTGCATTCTCTACCTATGAACTTTTCCTTGTAAAGGTTCCCTCCTGGGTTCCCCTTCTACTCAAATTAGATTCAATCCAGCAAATAATACTGTAGGCTCATTATTAAACAATGTTGTTCTAGGCTAGGTGCTATGGTTGTTATGAAACTAAATCAGACTTGGGCCCTATCCATTCCTCAAGATGCACTTTAAATCCTACATCTTCAGTGAAGCCTTTTAAGTACTACAAATCAAATGTAGCCACTCACTCCTCTAAACTATGATACTCTAGTACTGTAATTCTAAAATTATAGAATCAACATGTTCTGTTCAAGGCACTTAATTTAATGCAACCCAATAGAACATTAGGCAACATTTATGTTCTAGGCCCTGTGGAAAATTCTATGATAGAAAGGAAAATAAGACACAGTTCCTGCCCTCCAGGATCTATTCGTTTATTAGAAAAGAAAAATACATAAGCAATTGATTATAATCTTATGAAGTATCTATTCCACTACTTAAGACAAATGACCTAGAAGAATGCACAAAAAATGTGACATCCATTGGCATTGAGTGTACAACACCCATCTCCCCCTTATTCTTTAACAACAGATCTCCAAATTTTTTCGGAGCAGTGATGCGTCCAGCCTTAAGTGATGGGTTATAATCGATTTTGACCAATTATGATAATCCCGTTTCCTTGTTTCCCAGCCTTCCTTCAAAGCCTTTTTATACAATTCACATTCAGCCAGTGAGCCTAAAGGGAAAGTCAGTGATTTTCAAAGACTTGGTTAGCACAAGTCCTTTCCTCTTTCATCCTCTTCCAGCCTGAAGCACAAATGTGATGTTTGCAGGTGCAGCAGCCCTGATGGAGACCTGAGAGTTGGAGCACGCTGTCTGAAATTCAACATCCATCAGCAGATGGCATAGGAGGTCCCTCCAAGGGTGATTAATTTTGCCATGCCTCAATTGGCTGTTTGTCCAGCATCATCCCAGCAGAGGAGGGTCTTCTCAAAATCATGCACACTCTTTCTCGTTTTCTTTTAAAATCAAGCCCCTAACTCTTTGTCTTTGTGGGACAGGAAAATCATAAAGAAGTTGACACTTGCAAGATTAGAGTGCTGAGCTAAAGCCAGTGGTTACCCACCTCAGGTTTCTTGATTTATTAGAAAAATAAACCCCTTTTGGTGTAAACCATTGCTGCTCACAGACTCTTGTTACTTGCAGGATAAAACATTTCTAACTGATACCACGTGCCTAAATTATACTGTCTGAGGTGATTTGGGAAGAGGAGACTTGTTTAGCATCATATTCAACATTATTTACCACCTTAGTCGTCAATTACATCAATACTTATGTGTATAGGCCTCAAGTGCATTCTGAAAATGAAGGAGAAATCATGCTTCTTTATATCCCTTGACACTGCCTAGGACTGTTCCCCCTTCATCATAAATTTATCATCTATGTGTATTTCAGATTGGAAAAAGGAAAGGCAACTAACCCAGATCACTAAGATTTCCTGTCCAGGCTCCAAAAGCGTTAAAGTTTTGCTTTGCCTGCCTTCTCATCAGAACCAAGTGAGAAGTCGTACCTGTATATCCAGGCAGTGAGCCATTACAGTCCCCACGTCCCAGTACCCTAGGGCTCCAGTGTGCAGAAAAGTATATGGCCAGCAGACAAGGAGAACCAATGCACTCAATATTTCCCACTAAGCTCATCAAGAATGAAAAATGGTAACTGCATTTAAAAATGTAGAGAATAAAAAAAGCTGTGTTGAAGGATCCTGAACCTCATATTTCTCTCTAGCCATCGAGTTTTGTCCCACGGGCTTCCATTGGTGTAAGACTAACCATGTTCTGAGGAAATGGCACTTTAAGTTGAGCTCCAGTGAAGTCTGCACCAGCCTTCTGGTAATTGGCAGGGATGAATGCGGGAGTGTAGTTGAAACATCTTTAAGAAGTTTGCCTTTGGTGGCAGGGCCATGCTTGGAAGTCCCCATTTGACATATGTCAGTATCTTGCTCTAACATGAACTTAGGGAATCTGACAATGGTAAAACAAAATTGGCCCCCAAGTCAAAGTTCACAATGTTGCACCCAGTAGATAGAGCAATTCTTGATTATCCAACCCAAATATGCTTTTATATTTTTATTTTCCCCTTGATACTATCATGTGCATTTTGCTTCTTAACTCTGGGTAGGAAAAGGGGCATCTTTTTTCTTCACCAACTTCAGCTACTTACTACACACATGGTTTTGGATTTAAAGTCCTGTAAAGCTTCAAAACTCACTAACTCTACCACATACTTAACTATTATTTTATTTCGTTAAAAAATTCAGATGATTTGAACATGTTTAGTCTGCAGAAATGAAGACTAGAATAGACATGGCAGCGTTTTTATTTTGTGTCAAGCCCTCAGACTAAGAAATTAGTTAGTGATGACAGAGGGAGAAGCAAAAGCTTTACATTTCTAAGTAAGGTAATAGCTACATATGAGAAAATGACTTAAAAGCTTGCTAAGAGCAACGATAATTATCCAAAACCCTTATATGGCCAATTCCATGATACATATAATACCAAAGACCATGTTTTTACTTGTCTTGTTTTGAGACAAGTTGTGATAGCAACCATAAGCATATTATCTACCATTTATGTCACACTTATTGTCTGCCAGACACTGATTTCTGTGTTTCATGTATATCTCCCCTCTAACTGTGAAAGTTATATATTTTTACCTTCATTTTAAGATTACAAAATTGAGACAACCTGCCTTCAGACCTCTAGATAGATGGATTTCAAAGCCAAGAATATTGGCCCCCAAACACATCACTATGTGACACTGGCTTTCAAATAAAAAGGCACCAGGGAATAATAACCAGTTAAAGTACTCATTGAAGATGCACTCACCCTGCTTAGAGATTCAGGTCTTTAGGCACCGGAGGTGACTTTATCAAAGACTGAGCAGTGAGCTTCCTGAATATGTATGGAACCTGCTACCACAGGTCCCCCTTTGGGCTCCAGGAGATATTTCTAATTATCCTGCCTCATTCCCCTACCATCTTTCCTGCCTTCTGCAAAAGAGTGAAACACATTTGTAAAGAAGAACTAGACCACCTAAGTCATTTATCTTGTAAGCTCCAAGAGGGAAGGGACTTTATTTTATTCTTTACTGATTTTCCCATAATTGGATCAGTGCCAGGCTCAAACTAGGTATCCAAAAACTACAGCACTTCATGAATGAATCAATGAATGACTCTGACACAGATTCTGTAGTCAGTACACCCGATCAGTCACACAGATCCCTTCCTTGGTTTTATGTTCATACTAGATAAAGAAACCAGAGCCTCTTTCTTCAATAGAACATCTTTTACTTCTGCTTTACAAATGACAGGGTCACAGCTCCTGATTGCAAAGTGAAAACAGATGTAAGATTGAAAGCTTTACATTGATATGTAAGGTAATGGCTAAAAAATATGAAATTACTTAACAGATTTCTAAGAGCAATAATACTTACAAAAAATGCTTCCATGGTCAATTCTATGATACATGTAATACCAAGAACAACATTTTCAAGATGACTAGGAGTATCAGGTCCTACACGTCCTTTCAGAAGAGAGAAAGGATAGTTTAGGAATTAAGAGCATGGAGTCTGAAGCCACAATGTGCAACCATATCCTGGGATTTCAAGTATATTTCGAGTTTGGTCATATGATCACTGCCTCATTTACTAAAGAATGGATTGCTATCTTGGCCTGTTTCTTTTAGCTGTATTCAATTGACCTTCAAAGAGCATAGGCTGAGTCTTCAAGCAGACCTCAGTTAAATTCATACTCCATTACTTAATGGGAGGCTTTTCTCATGTTTAAGATGGAGATAATATTACCAACTTCATATGATTAGAGAATCAAATGAAAGAGCCGATAGAACATGTCTGGGGCAGACAAGACATTCAATAGTATTACACAGAAACCTTGTTATCAAAGGCACTGAGCTCTGTATGTTTATGTATACCTAAATATTTTCTCTTGCTCATAATATACAGGTTTGGATTACAAAAATTAATTTTTAAAAAGTATTCTGTGAGTGATTTTAAATACTGTATAATGTCAACATGTATAAAATGCATATTATGTATACATATCTGTATGGGTAAATATAGATATATGTAAATATGAGTGTGTATATACAGTTTTATATACATATACAGTGATTACATACAGTATATATGGTGATTATATACAGTATATACAGTGATTATATACATATGGACATATGTATGTATGTATGTATGTATGTATGTAATAATATACAGTTATCTATATCCCCTTCCTCAGTTTGTAGTCCACTCTCTCCTAGGGATAACTACTTTCAAACCTTGGAAATATTTCTTCAGGCATTTATCTCATGTTTTTAAACAACATACATATAATTAGTCTCTTGACTTATCTGTCTTAGATGTTATCCCCACATCCTCCTTTCACGGTAGATGAGAATTTGCTCTCTTCAACTCCCCCTTTCCCATCCTCATTTTCTTGTTAAATTGTAATCTTAATGCCGTGCTTACCATTTAATGATTATCTCTTAAGTTCCTGGCTCACTCACTGTCTGTAAATTCTTGCAGGCCTTATATTTAGATGGTTTTATTCTGATAATTAATTGTGTTAAATTACTTTGAATGAATTTAATTTCACATTGTTCCTGGTCACAGAGGTTCTAAATGGCATTGTACTTTTTAAAAAATAAATAAAACAATAATAGCATGAAGGTGTTTATTAACAAATATATACCAAGTTAGAGTTTTTAGAGATTTTTAGGGCTATATTCCAGATGGATAAAGTCATTCTTTACCTAGTGATTTTGGAAATGATTAAACTAACATATTTTCTTACCATAACATCAAAAATCTAGCTAATAATAGAATGATTTTTTAAATCTCTTATTATATCAATTATCCAGGTAACAAAAATGTTCTAAGGTATTCACACAGATTTGAGTGTAGATTACTTGACAAATGCTTTCACACAAGTTTATTTAATAACACATCCTTTTAATGTTAGTGTTATCATATCTCTTTAGGAGAAGAACTGAAGGCAAAGAATGGATAATTAATTTCCTAAGGGCACAGTAAATCTGAGACCTGGGATTTGGATGGATTTTTGTTCCCAGGGCAAGCGCTTCATCTATACCATCACAGTGGACTTCTGTGCGTTCTGCTTAAAATCCCTAAGCTATTATGACAGTATGACTCCAGTGTGAGATAGTCCAGCTTACTCTACAGGGGGGTGAGTGTAGCAAGAAATGCTAACCAAAAGTGATCATATTTTAGGGATCATGACAAGTCAATTTACCATATCTTCCCCAGTCACAACACAATTTTTTCTTATAGATACATGGGGGTCTATTGTGAAAATCTCCTAAAGTTATCACACTACCCACCTAACCTCACCATAAGTAAGTCCCTTTCATTTGGTTAAACCCACTCTGCTTCCCTTTCCTTAGGGGCAAAGGAAATGACAGGCCATATTATCGGTGTCAAAGCAGTACATTCATTATGTCATAAGCCTTCTACCTCTTCCAAGATAGGATGCTCATCCTTGTTTACATCATCTAGGAGTCTGTGACTATAGCTGCTCCCAGGATTGAGAATCTTTCGTGGTTTTGCTCCCAAGTGATGTTTCTTTGTGTTCTCTGACTACCTGGATTCCATCATTCTGTCTGCCTCAACATCCCACCAGCAGTTCAATAAATTTTTACTATGTTCCAAGTGCTGTGCTAAACACTGAGTGGTAATATGATAGATGAGAAATAGATTTTTGATCTCAAGAAGCTTACAGTCAGATGATGGAGGAAAGTCTACGAATAGGCAATTCTAATGTTTTAGCCTGGGGTGTGGAACAGAAGTAAAGTGATGTCAAGTACTGCAGAGCAGGTGGGAACTGGCCACATGGAGAAGCAAGGGGTGAATAAGCATCCGAAGACAGAGACACTGATCACCATGGTCCAGAAGGAACTGTGCTGGTGTACCTGACATGAGAGGTAGGGGGTTAGAGACAAGACTGGGACATGACAGGGCCCCTTTGTCTAGTGACTTACCTTACAGGTCATGAGAAACCATTGAAATGTTTCATCAGGGGAGAGGATTAGATTTGCACTCTAGAATGGCCACAATGGAGGAATATATAAAAGACTGATTGAGTTTAAAAAGACTGGAATGAAGTACAGAGACCAGCCTAGACAATGTTGTAGGCTTTTAAAGATCTGGCCTGGACTAGTGCAATAGCAGTGCAGAGCAAGAGAAATGTTTGGATTTGGGAGAGATCTAGAACAGTCTCAATGTCTCTGAATTCTTATTCATCATTCTGAGGGCTACTCATAGTCTGGGACCTCTGTCCCTACTGCTGGTCGCTGCTGACCATGCCTAGTCCGGGCTTTGGGTGAATGGTCAATCTGTTCCCTAAAAGTTCCTAACACTGGGACTCCAGGCACCCAAACTTGCTACTGCCCAGGCCATTTGGAGTCTAAATTGATCCTGAAATTATTCTAAATTATGTGCACTGTTAGATTTTCCTTCATTTTTGTGGCACCAAATCACTTATTTGCAATACAAAAAAAATTTTAAATGATCTTAAAACCTAAGTGTTTTCTTATGTTTGACCGAACTGTTTTGTCCACAGAGTTAAACCTGAACTAATGTGAGACATTAAAGACTAAAATGTTCTGTCACAGAGATATTAATGCATTTGATTAAAAAGTGCTGGCTTAGACCCTTCTGGATGTAGATGCTTTGTATTACCATTCTGAAATCCAAACAGTTTGATTCTGGCTTCCAGGGTTACTAATTGTTATTATGGGACTGTATCTAAATTTTCCTCATGTTTTTGATGCAGAATCAGTGACTGTGACTTGTATTTTCAACATGTAATGATCTAATTGAGTCGCTCAGTTATTTTTATCAATCCAGTTATATATATACCATATATCACCATTTTGTGCACTTTTAAACTCATCAAGAAGCTCCACTGGGACAGCAGCTGCTCCATTTAAAATGCTCAGAAATCTCTCTGCCAGTTGGAAAAAAAAACTATGATTCAAAGACCTATTCAACCTTTTCACTGATATTTCAAAGCAACAGTTTATTTAATTAAAAGGAAACATTTAAAAATGAATTTTTTTGCAGTATCTTAGCAACAGGTGATTGAACCCATGCCTAGAACAAAGAATTGAGATTTTTCCAAAAGGACCACATACTAGTGATATCTTCCTTTTAACAAATGGAATAAATCTAATATTGTTTTGGACAAGCTGTACCGGATTGCATCATAATATGAAATCCTGACAACAAAGCCACAATAGGGGCAGTACCTGCAGAGTAAAGATTTGGTCCTATAGATTCTTACAGCTTTTCAGGGAAAAAAGCATATACTATGAGCTCCTTCATGCCCCGGCTTCAACTCAAGTGTCTAAAGTGACAGTGATCAGGAAAGTTTATTCCTACAGTCCCTGGACATTCAAAACTCAATTGCACAGCAGAAAACTCCAAGGCAGAGAGCTCTGTCTCCACTCTTCATAGCCTACCCTAAGCTGGAGGTTCACTTAGAATCAGTGATTCTTAACCTGTTTGAGAATTCAACATAAGCCTCACTGTAGAAAATTGCACCTTTAAGATGCACATGAAAAGTATTTACATGATTTCTGAGGGATTTTAGAACTGGGTAAACCCAACGTTGATTTTCCTAATTGTCTGCAATCCCCTAGTTATAAATCCCTCTGTTCTATATTACCATCTCAGTGGAACCAGGAAGATGTGTGGTGACTGAGGTGCCTCACTCTGAGGTTCTGTGCTCATGACAGACTGTAACTCACGCATTCATATGGGCAGAAGGTGGAGGGAGAATGTTAGAGTGTAAAGTCCCATTTATGTTATTTAAGGCGGAAGTGATTGTTTTCTTTTTTTAAGGCGGTTCTGCCATTGGGCATTTACCAACTGATTGGCAGATGAAGTGTTAACCACTAAAGAAAACCTCCCTTTTAAAAATTATAAGCAAACAACTTTTAATGTACTCTCAAGAATGTCTTCAGTAAAGGCCAGTTGTCCAGCTACATTTATAAGCAGTCCCAAGTATATAATAACAACCCATACATTTGCTGCAATAATGAGATTATATATGTGAAATATCTAATATAGCATGGTAACGTACCAGTGCCCAGCATATTGTAGTAATCATTGTTATAGTTACTGGATAGTATTTATAATCTTACAGTGTGATACAATTGCTAGCATCATTCCCGACTCAATTTAGGTAAAGCCAAAAGAGACCACACATTGAAATGGAGAACAATTTAAAATAGGTTTCAGTCTGTTGGAATCTCTCCCTGACCAGAGGAAATCTAGCTCCTTTTAATTTTTATAATCATTCGTCTGGCAAATATTTACCATTTTCAGAGTACTAATTTATGCCAGGCACTGTGCTAGGTGCCAGAGATTTAAAACTTAGTAAAATGTGGTCTCTGACTTCAAGAGATACGTAATCCAGAGGGAGATAGAGGCACATAAATACATAATTGCAATAGTGTATGGAAAGTGAAAGAACACAAGGGGGATCAATCTAATCTGAGTTGGCAAGGGAGGTATCTGCTCAGTTTGCCCAGAAACAGAGACTGAGGCCATTGTGACCCCAGAGAACCAGGACAGAGGAGAAGTCAGGAGAGAACAAATACAAAGATGACAGGGCTCACTACCAATGTGGCCAGTTTCGTGATAAATAGGAAGGATTGTTCTTTTTCTCACATCATCTTGAGAGAAAATATTAACTACCTGTTCTCAGAATAATGAGCAGGATAAGGGAAGGAAGAATAATTTTTCCACTGGCTTTTTTCTGTCCTCTGTCTCTCACTGGTAAAAATCCATTAACTCATGGCTCCCTTGGACTAGAGACCCCGGGGTCCAGTCAAACTCTTTCTGTTAGCTGGTGTCGTGCACGACACTCCTCAAACTATAGTGGAGACCAGCAGTGGCAAAATTGACACCGTAACTGTGGAACCAGCTCAAGCTCTTGCCCAGATCTTTAGTCTAGAAAGAACATATGGCCAAGATCTAGAGGGAAGGATAGGTATAGCTGCACGATTCTGGGTGGTTCAATAATTGCATCTAGGACAAAGAGGAAAGAAATTGCCTCTTAGAGACCATCAGAAGTTGCCAGGCATCAGGACTTGAGGGGGAACAGAGTATTTCATAGAACAAAATTTCATGCTTTAACAAAGGTTGAGGTGAACAGAGCTCTAACCACAAGCACTGAGTGGAGAGCATATGAATCTCAGAGGGAGGGAAGCTCATAACTGGAGAGAATAGGTTGCCCCCTCCAGCAACTGTATCTGTGGGAAAGGACAGGAACAACCAGAGAACCTGAGGTATTTCCTCCTGTAGAAGCACTCTGCATCGAAAGTACATATTTTCCCTCTGGGGATGCAGAGAACCCTTCCTCCCCTTTCGATTCCACCCTTGCCTGTTCCTGCATGCATGCATTCACTCCTCAAGCATCTATTCAGCTCTACCCACCAGGTGCCATCATAGGCATCTGGGGCACAGAGTGAATAGGTCACCCCTGAGGTCCACACATCTAGACTGTGACAGGCACATAAACAGTGCCTGGTGGTCAAGAAGCCAGCAAAAATGTAAATGATGGAGGCACAGAAAAGGGGCAAATTATTCTCCTAAGGGGGTTAAAAATATGCTTGTCACATCAGAAAGGTGCCCTATAATCTGAGCCTTGAGCACAAAGGCTCAGTTTATCCTGCAGGGAAGGCAAAGCAAAATATCCCCATCAGTAAGACAGCATGTGGAAAACAGAAATGGGAGAGGCCGGATTCCGTGCAGAGGTGGGTTGGGGGTAGTCAGTGTCACTGGAGCTTGGGTCTCACTACAAGTCAGAAGGGAGACAAGTGGCAGACCCAGCATAGTAATTCAGCACACCGCACTTCCCCAGACTAGTCTTTCTACAAACTGCATGCTTCCCCGCTATGCCAATCAAATACCATTTCCAAAGCACTCCCTATTTCTAAGGTTAGGTGTGGTGGTGCTACCCAAGAGGAAGAGACAGAGACTTTGTTCTTAGAAGACTATCCCACATGAACCCCCTACTCAGACAGCCATCTGTTGGAGAACTCTTTCCCACCCCAGCTCACCTGGAGGTCAGCGCATCAGAAATGTGCTCAGAGTCACAGCAGAGCTGGCAGCAGATAACACCTCCCTTTGCCTTTGATCTGCGGGCATGGGGATTGTCAGACTGTACATTTCCGCAAGTGATGAAAACACTAACAATACCTCAACCCCAAACCTTAACCCTGAACCACGGGGTTGATAATGTTCTCCAGAGCAAGCAAGGGCACAGTCTGGAGCCTGAGCCCAGTTGTTTGGAGAAAACCTTAAGTGCAGCCTGTCTGGTTTTTCATGTGCAAGCCACGCTGGTGGTGCTGGGAATTTGCTCCTTTGCTGGCAGATGCCACATTTAAATGAAAGTTGTGTTACACACAGGGTAGGAAAAAATTTGAGAATGTTTGCTATTAAACTCAGGCTGACTGGCCCACCCCAAGCATGAAGACAATCTGCCTCTAAGCTGGGAAGGAATCTTGGAAGGACGTCTCTAGGTCTTGGCACAACACAGGCTTTCTGGGCCTTGGTGACTTGTAGGTGCTTTGTAATGTAGCACATTTGCTATGCTGTTTAAATATGTATGCCCTGGGTACAGAAAGCTAATATCTGGAACAATAAAGTAATCCTATATGCTTTTCAATGGAAAACATGAGCAGAGGCTACTTGCTGCCAGGGTTCTGCCATTATTGTTAATTCTGTCTTTCAGTTATGTGATATCTTTGAAGGCACATTTGGTTAAAACTGCATGGAGAAAATGAGCCACAAACAATATCCATTCTGCCTTTGAGAACCAAGAGGCCAGTTAAGCATTGTTTCATTTGCAACTCAAAGAAACAACCAAGGAGAAGTTGTAGTTCTCTCCGGGAAGCATCCCTTCCTGATGTCTAGTCCTCACTGTGCCAAGCCTGCTGCGTCCTCTGATAGATAAGAAGTGTGGGGAGAAATGAGGAAAGATGTGAGAGTGGAGAGAAAAGCTGAACTTTCACAAATATTTCAAAAAGTACCTCATGGGCGGGAGAGGCCAAAACTCTTTTGCAGAAGAGGCAGAAGTCTCTCTTGGCTTAGGAGTGTAGCTTTCTGGGGACACAAATTTTGGAAGTATGTTTCAGTGAGGATGGAACAAATAGCTCAGTAGAAAATGAAATGAGTTGGGGTGGTGTTACAGGGAGACTGGGGGGTGAATCTGAGGACAAGCAGGTGCCCAGCAGACTTCTGAAGATAAGACACTCTCAGCATCAAGTGCTGCCTGGTGTGACAGTGAGAGACACCCCAGCCCACCCAGGCTCCATTATGCAGTGCTTGCTTACTTACAAGTTCTCTGTTCTTTTGTGCTTTCTACTGCTCATAGAGGCAGCATGGATTAGTACAAACAGCCCAGAC
This sequence comes from Symphalangus syndactylus, assembly GCF_028878055.3. NCBI lineage: Eukaryota > Metazoa > Chordata > Mammalia > Primates > Hylobatidae > Symphalangus > Symphalangus syndactylus. The sequence continues at coordinate 93,488,249 of NC_072440.2, forward strand.
CCTGAACTTGGGGAATCCTTCTTTTATATTCTGGTTCTGTGTGTACATTGGGGTGAATTATTTATCCAACTTAACTCTCAGGTTTTTTATGTATAAAATTTGAGTAATGACCTTGAGCTTACAGGATTGTTACACGAAATGAAAATAACTTACATAAAATTGCCAAACACAGTATCTGATATAAACCTGTAATGCAACAAAGAGGCAGCTGTGTCAAGATACATGATGACTCCAAAAGAAGTAATCTAAAAATAATGCCAGATGAGGCCCTACGAGGTACCCAACAGACAGGACTCCACTGACTTTTCTCCTACCCTCCAAACCTGCACTCCAGGTTAACTGCATTCTCCTTCTTGTCAGCTTGGAATAGGCTTCATCCTAAGAGGCCACATCAGGATCTGACTGGCTCAGGTTAGTTCTTCAAGTCTTACTTCCTAAACCAATTCCTCTGAGAAGCCTTCACTGATTCGCTAGGACAAGATGTTATGTGACCATTTTCCATGTTCCTGACAGCACAGAACGTGTTATACTTTACTACAATTTTATGTAACTTGGTCAGTTTCCTCCACCAGCCTGGGAGCTTACTAAGAATTTTGTCTTATTTGTCTCTGCATCTCCCCCACCTTGGCTAATATAGAGTGATACAAAGTACACATTTCAGATATATCTGATGAGTGAATTAATGAATATATGAATTGATGAATAAATGAATAGTACTAAATGAATAACCATTTCCTCCATCTCCCAGCTAAAAACTCAAACATTTGGTAGTTATGAACATGCCTTCCAGTCTTCTTGTTAACCATGAAAATACAGGCAAGTGAAGCCCTCTATAAACCACATCCCAAAGAAATGACAGAAATTTCACTTCTCTAAATAAACATTTATGGAATCACAGTCATAGAAACCACTGTCAGACTCAACCCTGTAAGCTCAAGATGATTACTCAAATTTCATACATAAAAAACCTGACTGTTAGGGTGGATAAATAATTCACCCCATGTACACACAGAGCCAGAATATAAAAGAGGGATTCCCCAAGTTCAGTGTCTGGGCTCTTAGTACTAATCCATGCTGCCTCTATGAGCAGTAGAAAGCACAAAAGAACAGAAGGGAGCCTCCTGCCTTAAGAGTAGTTGAGTTGAAGTTACTGAGCAGCCAGAACTTCCTTACAGGGTGGAGGGCAGGGGGCACAGGTGTCTTCTTCCTCTCTCTAAATGCTTATAGCATCAGTTAGTTGGGCTTTTCATGGGACACTTCTATCTCAGAACAAAGTTTCAGAAGCTGCTCTTGCACTTGTTGGTCCAGCTACATTCTCAAGAAGATAAACCATTCTCAGAAGAAACATCAAGGCCTATATACTGCAAGAAAGCAAAAAAAAAAAAAACACTCAGCCAAATGACAATTGTGGTTAGTGTTTCCACAGAGGCATATGCAGTACCTTTCCTTGGTCTCAGGAAAACATGGTAACTGACTCAGCTGTCTTGTTCTCTTGTCCCCATTACATTAAAACACTCCCCCAGTCTCTGAGGGAAGCCAGGATCTAAAGAAAATGGAAGCCTGGGAAGATACACATCATTGTCGATATACAGATGGGAGTGGAAGGGGTGGGGTAAGAACAGAGGACATGGAAAACCAGAGTCATTTCGATCACATATTCCATTTTTGCCTTGCTAGAGAAATAAACATCCGGAAATGGAGAATCACAAGAAGTCTTCACACTTGTGTTCAGTCTTTTATCTATCACATTCATTGAGCCCTGGCATGGCTTAACTGTCCAATACATTGGTCTAGAACAGTTTGTCTTAGGCCCAGGAGAACTGGAATCTAAGCAGGCTCTGCTGGGGATTGACAGAGGTCCCAGAAGCAACTAAATGCCCATTTTTTTTTTTTCGAGTTAATTCACATGATACTTACTTAGAGAGCATAACTTTCGATTTTCAACTAAATAGATTAGAGATTATTCCACCTAATTTTTAGATAAATTTACTATCCAATAATTGGCGGTGCTGGGCAACTCCTCGATTGCTGAAAGGGAGAAACATTTGCTGTAAGATTTCTGTCTGAGCAGTGGAGAGTGAACCAGATCATACACTCTCTGCAGGCAAGCTGGCTTCCAAACAGGCAGACGAAGGACACTGAGTTGAATTTCTTTTCCCAACTCACCAGCAAGGTAAGTCCCTCCTCCTCCCAAGGAATCAGAGTAGAGAGCACAGAAGTGTGACAATATTTAGAAGTCCTTCCATATGGAAATAGACTTTCCTCTGTGATGTCACTTATGGTCTTACGGTCGCGCATGTGCCTTGGGCTGGGAATGGTCTGCTGCTCCCCACAAAAGAGAACAGCTTGTCCCATTCTGTTAGCTAGACCTGAGCATGATCATGATGAAATAGCAATCAATGGAGATGCCACTTATTGTTGGCGTATATCTATAAAAGCCAAACTAACCAGAATTCAGGCACATGTTCTTATTCAGCAAGGGAATCCTGCTCCTCTTATTCCATTATGAGAGCAACAAGTGATCACAACAAAGTTAATTAATACCTGAAATTTACTTGGGATCATGGTAACTAATTCTGGGCTGGTTCAATAAACATTTGTCTACTTTCTTAGAAGCTCTGAAGTTAAAATCAAATGCCATGAGCTTTGAGGATTAAAATGACTGTACTCCAAGAATGGGTCTAACACAGACTTCATTAAAGATGTTTCTTACAGGTAACTTACTAAGACTGGACAATTAATAAATGTTTCAGATATATGTCCACAGTTTAAGATAGAACTGATGAAATGTATTATTTGTCACAAGGTTGATTAACAACTTATTCAAAATTTTCTGGGTTTAACTGCATTGTAATTTAAAACAAAGAAAATTGAGTCATGATTTCTGTCAGTTAAATAAGTATATTATGCTCAAGCTTAAATGATCATCTGTCTTAGCAAAGGGGTAATATATTAGCACTCAGTGATTAATTATTCTTCTAAAGGGTAAGGGAAGCAGACTCATATTCTGATCGGCTTGTTACTGATTTGTGGGAAGTGCCTGGTGTTCTTTCATCACGGGATGTGTCAGACAAAAATGCCATTATAATTTACAATTAGTACTAATGCCTTCCAAATTATATTTAATGGAAAAGCCATTATGTTAGCTACAAATAATTTCTTTTTTAAAAGTTTGAAATAGATTTCAGTAAAGAAATGCATAGTTAAATTAATGGTGAGGAAAAAGCAATAAGTAAATCAACAGAACATGGGTAGGTGGCAAAGACAGTATATTTTGCTTATTTTTCCAACTGGGTTACATTTTTTATTCACATTATACCTGTACTGGTTATTAGGTGATAGTGGTGGGCAGCACATGGAGGGATGAAGAGAGGATAAAAGGGACAAGACCTCATGCTAGCTGGACACCTTGCAAAATGCTTTAACAATTATTTCTTTTAATTCTTACAATAACCCTATGAAGTAGATCTGTTTCCCACTTTACAGAATAGCAAAATGAGTATCATGGAGATTAAATCCATTAAGCAATTTATACCACCAGGGATGTAAGGAAGTGAAAATTAAACCTAAGCCCATTCAGCTTCAGACTGTCCACTGCCTCAGCAATGTTGTTGCTTCTCATTTTTCACAGCTGCTGGCACTGGACATTGAGCCTTTCAGAGCTTCATGGGAACCCCTGTGGATGACCTAATACAATGGTTCTGTGCTGAGGCCCAATAATTTACATTTCTAACAAGTTCCCACTTTGATAATCACTGACATAATTCAATCTTCATGTTTATAGATGAGGCAATTGAGGCCCAGATTGGAGAAGTGACTTGTCCAAAGTCAGACAACTCATCAGAGCCATTCAGTGTGTTCTTATTTCTAAATAGTTTATTGAAGTAAACTCTATCTCATATGGGGATGTGTGTGTGTCTGTGTGTTTGAAGTGTATCGTCAATAGGTCTTTTTGTTTGTTTTTAATTCATGTCTAACATCTTTAGGCTTCAAACCTGGGGCTTTCAGTTTTAAATTTCACAGCATGGTCATTTTACAATGTGCTGTTTTCATGTTAAAAAGCACTGTTGTCATGCTGCCAAGATGCTAGCTCAGGTTTTGTCTTTGTCCTTTATATGCACCATCTATCTATCTATCTATCTATCTATCTATCTATCTATCTATCTGTCTGTCTGTCTGTCTGTCTGTCTGTCTATCTATCTATCTATCTATCTATCTATCTATCTATCTATCTATCTATATAAATTGATGCTTTTGGAAATGTGAGAAGAGATGCAAATGGGAACCCAGATCACAGGATTTTCAGGGAGAGACTCTGAGTTATCACAGAGCAGACTTGGTCTCTCCATCACTGAACTCAATGCTAATCTAGATACAGTCTTCCCCCCTTCACACTGTGGGACTGTGAAGCTCTTGCCAGCAGCTGTCCTTATGCAGAAGAATGAGAAGCAACAACATTGCTGAGACAGTGGGCAGTCTGAAGCTGAATAGGCCTAGGTCCTCTGTCTTGAGTTTGTTATCTATTTGGAAGTGAAAGGCAAGTCAAGAAAAAATATCAGTTTAGACATGATAAGTGCAGTGTTCATGGTAATCCCAGGGCCTATGAGAACAGAGAGGAGGGAGATTTAACCCAGGAGCTAGAGGAAGGGAATAACTTGGGTTATAATAGAAGGCTTTCTGGGAGAGGAGACTTTTGAAATCATCATATTAAGTCCAATAAAGAAAGTGTTAATTCTCCTATTTTACACAAGAAACTAAGTCCACAGCAAAATGTCCAAGTTCACACACACACACACACACACACACACACACAGCTTTTGAAATTTAAAGACAGATTTTCAGACTTAGAAACTCCTATTTTATTTGATATTGTGTTTCTGAAGTTCTTCATAATAAAGTGACTGTTAGGGGACGATGGAGTCCTCCCCAAGCCCTGCCAAGAAGTAAAATTCCATCCTTATAGGTGAGGCGGTGGCAGGGGGTGGAGGCTCCAGTAGTCAATGAGGCAGTGGTGGCAGAGAGCTGAGGCCCAGGCATTCACCAGCAAGCTTATTAAACATATCAGATGTCATCGGTACCTCCTTTATCCTTCTCACTTTGGACCTCACAGGCTGATAAGAAGGGGAAAGCGTTAGAACCCAGAAGTAAAACTGTGGCATGATTATAACCCTGACAGCCTCCCTCTAATGAGCTTCCCTGCAGATAGGGAGAGGGGAGAGTGCTTTGATCTTCAGCAACAGCAAGCTGAAAGGACCACTGTTTGGAGCAAAGCCGTCTGATGGGGTCCAGTCTTCTAGTAATCAAAGTCACAAGCTACCATCTGAGCCATTTGTGAACCGCAGATAAGATTAGCTGCTCATTTGATATATCAACCACCACCATCAACGGAGGCTAATTGTATCTGAAATATGACCAGGGAAGTGTCAGCTCCTGGAGACAAGCATTTCCTTTATCCTGTGTTTGAAGCTGAGACAACATTTTTTGTTTGAAAACTTGAGCAAAACCTAACACATGCAGCATTTTTCTCCTTTTTTCCCCAGACATAAGATATGAGGAAATGTGGGGTTCTTTGAAATAGACATGAATCTGCACTTATGTTTTTACAAAGATTATGCATTATAGTGTGAAATAGGCACCTTTTGGGTGGAAGACTGTAAAGTTCCAGGAATAATTGCACCATGGAATTACTTCGTAGCATCATAGTTAAAAAAGGAAAATGTCTCAGCTTTGGAAAACTGTATTCAGGAAGACCTGCTTTGAAATTCTAGAGTGTCGTGTGCTGTAGGAAAAGAAAACATGATTGGTCATTTGGAATTTAAAGGCACTTATAAGGGCTGCATTTTGCCTCAGAAGCTAATGCAGCTGACAGCTTTACTTTCTTAGAATTTATTCCCATGTCAATACAACTTGAGCTCAAAATGAATCATGGCCAGGCAACATGCACAGCCCCTCTGCTCTGGCAAATGAAGAAAGCCCACTGTTAACTCCATGTCCACTGAAGATGGCTGTTTGCTCCTTAAAAGATTATCCATTCTTCTGTATTCTCCAGACACAGTATGGTGCAAGAGCCAGAAAATCTGGTTTCTTGTCTTCTGGGAATGGTTATGTGTGTGATTTTTGAGCCATTTTAGCCTTCCTCTTTTATGAAGGAGGGAACAGAATTCCCCACTCTTACTTCACCCTGCTGCAGCTTGGGCTTCTCTATTTCCAGCCTCATCCACTATAGCTCTTAAATTGCTAGGTTGTCCTGGTATCCAGGTGGCTAGTCAAAGCTGCCTGAAAATGGCAAGGTATGATGAGAGGCACCTCATTAGGGTTCCTGAAATACATAGACCTAGAATAGCCCTGTGCAGTTGGGGTAAGAAAAGGAAGAGGGGAGGAAGAACTTTGAAAGAAGTAAGGAAATGTGTTGTTGCCTCCTCCCAAACTCTCAAGCTATGATGACCTTGGGGGAACTGCCTTCACTGACTTTCTTCTGCTACTCAGGATGAGCTGACACTCTGCCCTGCCAGCATCTGACAGCTCAGGTGTAGAAACTACCTTCACAGTGCTGAAGACGGCAACCATAGTAGCAATGTTCCAGTAGCTCCTCCCCAGGTCCAGCCCTTACAACCACAGAACACTACAGGTGGAAGGGCCTTTATAGATAGTAAAATATACCATATGCTGTGAAAAGCATATTTTATTTCATAGCACATTTAATTCTCATGCATCACCTCACACGAAGTTATAGTTATTATTTCTGCTCTAAAGATGAGGAAATTAAGATTCAAAAATGTTAATCAAGTTGCTTCCAGAATATACCTAGTAAGTTCCTGAAACCAGTTTTATTTGACTAATGGCAGAATTATCACTTTTTAATACAATGGAATAGATCACTTGGACCATTGTTTTAACTTTTAAAAAAGGTTCTGCAGCAAAAGATTCAACTGACCCTCCTCAATAACCCAATCTCAACCAGGCCCTAAAGTTCCATCTTAGTATCTAGTTTAAATGCCACCAATCTAGTTGAACTTAATAAGAGCACAGCTGTGAGATACAATGAAATGGAGATGTTAAGCTACTTTTCTTAAGTCCCATAATCAGTGGGACAGCTGGAGCTGGAACCCAGGACTCGTAATTCCCGGGCCAGTCCCCTGTGTGCTCTGCATTTGCTCCAAAGAACAAGGCAAGTGTACTCTGTACCTGACACATGTTGTGAAGATGCCAACAGAGGGTGCCAAGAGAAAATCTTTCTATATCCAAGAGGATGACACAAATATTGAGAACCAAGTGTAAATTTCCAATCATGAATGATGAATCATGAGCTTGCTTTCTGGAACACTCTATGATTCAGAATTACACATTCCCCAAGGACCCTAGATGGCTCAGGATTGCACTGTGTGACCTAATTATTAATTCTGTATACTACACCCTGAGGTTTGAGGTTGACAGTGCTTTGCTAGGTCCTGCCTGGTCTGTGAAGTCAGGGAGACTGATTGTAGGCAGAACCAGCAAGAAATCATGGGTGCCACACTCTGCGTCCTCCGGTCTCAAGGATTGAGATGGGCAGAAAATGCCCTAGGATCAGGGGACATATAGATCCTTCCCTGTAGGACTGTGGGTGAGAAAAAAGATTTGCCTCAGGCTGGGAAGCATCGCCCACTGCTCAGGAAGCTGTCTGAGGCCTCTTGCCCGAAAGCTATGGCTTTGCCAGTGCCATTTTAGGTTGCTCCAGGCAATATGGCCATATGTTTCTTGACCTCACTCAGATCTTCAGTTCTTAACTCTCCCAGCAGTGTTAGCTCTTATCTAAAAGAAACCTCTTTAGCCATTCCCAGCATTTTGATTCTCTGAAGTAGAATTTAATTCAGTTCCATAAGTGTTTGCAACACAGACTCCGTGCTGTGGGCTCCAGGAAGCACATGGGGCCTGTCTCTGGGCATCACAGGAGCACACTCTGAAGGTCAGACTCTCCTCAGAATTAAATTACTATGGACCACAAATAGGAAAGGGACATAATTCCAACACTGCTTTGAAAGTCAGAAGGCCTGAATTCTAATTCTAGCTCAAGTCAACTGTTCCACTCTGGGCAAGTCTTTTTTTTTTTTTTTTTTTTTTTTTATTCTCTGGATCTCATTTTCTACCTTTTAAAAATTATATGGATTTAGCTTTTACTCTAAATCCATATAATTCTAAGTCTTTGCACTTTGTCTTCAGACAGCATTCTGAAAGAGGCTGATTCACAATAGGCACTAAAAGGACCACTATAGAGAGGCATTCTACAAAACACCTGACTGCTGCCCTTTAAATATGCCAAGGTCACGGATGACAAGAAAGGAGCAAGAAACAGTTACAGATTGGAGGAGATGAAGGAGATATGATGCCTTAATGCAATGTGGGATCCTGATTGGGTCCTGGAACAGAAATTGGATATTTGCGGAAAAACCTGGTGTCTTAGTCCGTTTGGGCTGCTATAACAAGACGCCATAGACTGGGTGATTTACAAACTGCATAAAGTGATCACTTACAGTTCTGAAGGCTGGGAAGTTCAAGATCAAGGTGCCAGCAGATTTGGTGTCTTGTGAGGGCTGTACCCCATAGATGGCACCTTCTATGTGTCCTCACATGGCAAAAGAACATCAGGGGTAGGCAGCTCCCTCAGGCTTCTTTCGGAAGGACAACTGATCCCATCTGTGAGGGAAGAGCCGTCATGACCTAGTCACCTCCAAAGGCCCCACCTCTTAATACTATCACCTTAGGGGTTGGGTTTCAAAACATGAATTTTGAGGGGACATGAACATTCAGACTATAGCACTGGTTAAAGTTTGTAAGTTTATAGTTTAGTTAGTTGTACTGTGTTGATATTAATTTATTTGTGTTGATATCATGGCTATATTATAACTATATTATAGGTTAACATCAGAGGAAGCCAGGTGAAGGGTATATGGGAGCATTGTGTAGTATCTTTGCACTCTTCTTTAAATACAAAATATTTTCAAACAAATTTAAAATAATAAAAATGTGGTTATATATTTTCTCAGAAAGTAGGATTGTACATTTCTCAAGACCAGGGACCTTCTTTTCTCTTTCTGTATGTTCGTTAGTACTGCACAGAGAGGTATCTTGCAGTAAGTTCTCAACGAAATCTATATTAGAATTAAGTAGACCAAAAGTGATTCACAACCAAATTTTAACCTGGGACAAAGCAATGTGAAACCTTGTCTCTGTTATAAGCAGTTAATATTGCAATTTTGGTATTTTTACAACTAAAACACAAAACAGTCCAGAAAAATACCATCATTTCCTGGCACCAAGGAAAAGAAATCTCTCCATGTTCAAGTCAGATAGCCAGACTGATTTAGGAAAACAAAAAGAAAAGAAAAAAAAAAAAAACAAAAGATCAGATGGCTTAAAAAAAAAAAAAATATTGTTGCTATTTGGACTGAGCCAGAAGCTCCAGATAATAGTAACCACTAAAGGGGGAAAAAAAAAGAACAAAAAATCTTGGAGCTCTCAATTTGTTTTTCATAAAAAATGAATTGCCCCCACCAAAATGCGCCTTGAAGAGTTAATTAAACAGCTGCCCTCATGGCTGATTCTGAGATGTTAGGAGCCCCCTGACAGGCTGCTGAACAAATGGGGCAATAAAGGTGTGGGTTGTTTGGCTTGATTGAAGAGCTTGAGTTTTTCACCCCTTAGTCTCCAAACCATCTGGAAGTGAGTTTGTGGAATGTGGGATGGCAGCCTCTCTGCCCTTATCTGCTGATAAGATTCTCAGCCTCAAACACGTGTACTAGAAAGGCAGGGAGCAAATATTTTAGACCTTAAACAACTTGCAAATCCTCCCTCTAAATTTCATGCTGTGCTATAGCACAGAAGGAAGAAAAACCATCTTGTATTTTTCCCCTTTGTACCCAGGGCCTTTGACATCAAAATGAGCAAACACTAAAGTTTTCCTAAAGGAAAATTGTTTTGGTCTTGACCATTGAGTGTTACTGACCTTCTCTGTGTCTCCAAAACCCATAGGCTTTAAAGACAAAGCTCCTGAGAGTTGCCCAAGAATGAAACTGCCATGGAAAGAAGGTGTAATTTAGTGAAGAATTTGAGACTAAGGAACAATGTTTATGTTCTCAAGCTGAATCTTAAAAAACAAAAATCTAAAGATGGCCTGCAGGTTACAACTTCACTGACAGAGAGTTCAGGTGTCTGATACCAGAAAGGTTTGACTGCTGAGAAAGAAGAGTCTGGAAATTGTTAGTTTTGCTCTTAAAGCCTAAAAATCAGGCAGTATATATGCTGTGTGTACCTGTTCTTGTATGTGTATATGTGGTACAAGTTTGTGTGTGTGCATGTGTATGTGTGTGTGTGTGTGTGTGTGTGTGTGGGGGTATGTGTCAATGTCAAATTAAATTTAAACTAGACATAATAAAGAAAAAACACAATTAGATGAGGTAACATCTTGGGTGAGATACACACCACACACACAAGGACCGAAGAGACGCCACAGTTCAAAAGCACTTCGAGAATTCTGTTATTTAATCTTTCATACAGTCTTCTATTTTTGAGCTCCTAGTATACTCCAGGCACTAAGTGGACTCTGGGAATACAGAGCCAGGTGATACAGTTAAGCCTTGCTCTCAAGGCATGCACAATCTAGAAGTACAGCCAAAATAACCCAATGATTACAGGACAGAGTGATAAGGGCCATGATAAGAGGAAGCTCAGATTGCCCTGTGAGGCCAGATGGGGGGTGGCAGTGAACAGGGAAAATAGCTAATGCATTGTTTGTTTTTCAAAACAGAAGATGTTTCTTCCCCTCTGGGCTCATCCCACCTCAGACTGATCTTTAAACTCAAATAAATAGGAAGGCTTTAATATTTGTGGAGTCAGAAAAATATAATGACAAACTTGATCAAAATGTTCCTGCTCTCTAGTCTCAAAAATCTCAAGTTTATGCTGTTTGAATGACTAACAAAATTACTTTTTAACACAACAGAAAATCACCATTTAATTTCATTTACTCACTCGAATATTTTTTACAGTATATACAGTTGGCCCTCTGTATCAGTGAGTTCCACATCATAGATTCAACTGACCTCAAGTCAAAAATATTTGAAAAAAACGAAAGGATGCAAGCATCTTTACTGAAGAGGTACAGATTTTTTTTCTTATCATTATTCCCTAAATGCAGTATAACAACTATTTACATAGTATTTCATCGTATTTAGGTATTATAAGTAATTTAGAGATGACTGAAAGAATATAGGAGGATGTGCATAGGTTATAGCAAATATGATGCCATTTCATGTCAGGGACTTGAGCATCCACAGATTTTGGTATCCACAAGAATCCCGGAACCAAATCCCCATGGATACCAAGGGATGACTTTATTCTGTGCAAAGCGTCAGTGCCCATGGTGCTAAAGAACACTGTCCCTTTGATCCTAACTCTTGAAAAAGGGCCCACTCTGGCCTTCTACATTTTATAAAACTTAATTGGTTTCATAAAAGAAAAGTTATCCTATTCCCACTTGTTGACAAAAACCAAAGTCACCATTTTTATCTACATCATCCTGCTAGAGTCAGAAGGGTTGTCTAAAGGCCTTATAACTAATTGCAAAGTAACACAATGATAATGATAGTCTCTTGGGCAAATTAATCTCACAAATATTTCGGCTCTGGCCAAACCAAACCAATGGAATTTCTTTATACATAGCTGTGATATTAATATAATGCCTTACTTGGCAAATAAACATTCAAACACAGCAGCCATGAAAGATCGACTTTAATACGCTTATGTTGAAAGAAATGATTTCCTAGAAAATATGACAGTTCTTTAAGGACTTTGTGTCAGTACTCACACACAACTGCCCAACTAACTTTCTCCTCCAAGTTCATAACTTTTTATATTATACTCTCAAAATACCCTCAAATGCCCAAAATAGATATTCTAAATTCCCTCTCTAGTTCTTCAAATATGAACTCTGCTGATTTTGCCAATTGTACTCCTAGGTTTAGTTTCTCCGGTTAAGTGAGGAAAAGGCTTCTGCTTCCAGAGGTCAAACATTATCTTGATTTAGCAGGTTGGGCCCCTGAATCACTCCTATGCTCAGTAGCAAAGAATGCAGGCTGGGAAGGATTAATTACCAAAGCCAGTAATCCTGACTCCAACCTCCAAAAATATGAGGAAGTCCAAAAAAAATCTTGAAAGTGATTTGCAACATTCTGTTCCAATCAGTCTCATGAGTAATGTCACTTTGACACCTCTTACCCATGTAAACATAATTATCGCAGACACATCAGCTATTCTTTCTGAACCTTCTCCTTTTCACCCTGAGGCTCAATTTTCCCTCCTCTGAAAGAAGATCAACATAGTTCTGCTAATAGCTTCTTCTTCAGTCTTCCTAGTGAAACAAGTACCCTCAAAGTGTAAGAATGCCAGTAGCTTGTTTAATGACAAGTCGTGTGTACTCCCACAGGCCTGGGAAAAGAATTAATTATGTATTTTGGTCTCCAGCCCAGGGGACATAGACAATCTTGGCAAGATCTCCTAAGTGGGATAAAACCCTGAAATTCCTGTCACTTCACATAAGTGAAATCTCAGTTTGTTAGGTGGTAACAGAGTGGAAATTCCGAATTGACCATTAAAACTCCTAAATAGGTACCACTCTCTTTAATTTACTTTGATCTGGACTCAGTCAGCTAAAAGTTTGCTATAAGACCACATGTCTTCTGTATCACATGAGTAATCCTATGAATGAAATATTTATAGCTGAAGTTATTCATCCATTGAACTTAAATAAAAGCCATTAGTGACTTTTATAAACACACACACACACACACACACACACTTACATACACATACATATGTAAACATACAATATCAAACTCTAGCAGGTGACACTGTTTTGTATGTGTTAGAGATTGGCCTTGCGTAAGCAAGAATCCAAGGTTCACAATGCTAAAGGTATCTTAATATATCCCCCCAGTAATAAAAGTTCCATAAAATTATTGGAAAAATAGTGGGAAATGAGAAGAAAAAGAGCATCTCACAATACATGATACAAATAAATTTTATTCAGAATTTGAAGCCTAATATCATATGCCAGTGTCTAGGCATAAGTACAATTAAAATCCAAATTACTGAGAAGAAAATGTGTTAAAACAGCTGATATAGCAAGAAATGTAATTGCCAAGGGGTGCTAAAACCCTGAAGTTTATTACACACATGTACCCAATATGTGTCACATAGCGAATTTCTTTTTCCCTCACAACAAACCATCAGGGATTTTTAAAAAATAATATTATAACAAAGCAAGGACTTAATGAACTGCAGATTTGGAAACTTACATTCGCATCCACGGTGTCCAGCTTGAGGTCTGGAAGGAGGCACACCCTGAGGCTTGATAGGAAGGAGGGCAAGCGTGACTCTGTGCTTGCTCTGCCGTTCCCTTACACGGATCTGGAAACTAAACTTGAACGATTGTTACTGCAAGTACATCTGTTTTCTCCTTCAAGCTAGCTTCGTACATATCTAAGATGATCCTTTCAACCCTCATTCCTCTGGACAAGGTGGAGTAGGAGAGCAGATTCGTTTTATATCCCCTTGGAAATCAGGGAGGCAGAGTGGGGATGTGGTAGGTGCTCTAGGTCACCCAGTCCTAAGTGATAGAGTTCCTTCCCCTATAGGCTCAAGGCTCAGTGTTCCCCAAACATAGGGAGCTGTGCTGTAGGGTCACCTGCAGCTGGAGCTCTCTTGTGGTACTCCCATGTTGTCCAGCACTTTCAGAGTCACCAAGAGAGACCCACTGCCCTTAGCATTGCATTCAAGTTCTTAACCAGTCACTCAAGCCTTTAGCAATAGCTAAACACTGCATCTGCCTACTGCTCGAGTCACTTCTATGCCTCTTCTAACCTGACTAAGCTGGTGTCCTTGCTGCTGCAGAACATGCCTGCATTTGGGGGGTCAATCTGCAGCTCATGCCAGCACTGACTGAGGCACTGGGGATGCAATGATGAACAAGACAAGTCCTTTCTCTCAGGTGCATGTGTGGAGAGAAGCTAAGGGAAAGACAGTCAGCACATAAACCAGTAAGTGAGTAAAAGTCAGCTAGCAGCAAGTGTTGAGAAACACACTGCACAAAAGTAATTTCCAAGAGGTGGCAGAGGGGAGCTCCGTAAATAAAATTGTTAGAAAGGCCTCACTGTGGAGGCTTTCTCAGCAAAAACTTTATCTGAACAGAAGGAACAGTGAACGCAAAGCCCCTGAGGTAGAAGTCAGGTTGGCTTTTTCAAGGCACAGGAAGAAGCCCAATTTGGCTGAAGTAGTGAATGAAAAATTCAGACGACATTTGAAACATGACAGGTCAGTAGAATTCTAAGATTTTCACTCCCTCTGCCTCTGTACACACCCTGTGTAACTTCAGAAACTATAAATATAAAGCATTTTATTCCCATGATTAGGCCATATTCTATGAAACAGTTGACTTTTAACAAGGGAGATGATCTGGGTGGGCCTGACCTAATCATGGGAGCCCTTTGAAGTGGAGTGTTTTCTTCAGCTGGTGGCAGAAGAGAAAGTCAGAGACTCACAGCATGAGGATTTAGTGCACCATTGCTGGCCTGAAGATGGAGGAGGCCACACAGTAAGGTGCTGAAAGTGGCCCTTTGGCTGGCAGCCAGCAAGGAAACAAAAGTCTCAGTTTGACAACTTCCAGGAACTGATTTTTGCCAATAGTAAGAATGAGCTAGGACTATTTATGATAGCAAAGACATGGAACCAACCCAAATGCCCATCAATGATAGACTGGTTAAAGAAAATGTGGTACATATACACCATGGAATACTATGCAGCCATAAAAAGGAATGAGATTATGTTCTTCGCAGGCACATGGGTGAAGCTGGAAGCCATCCTTAGCAAACTAACACAGGAACAGAAAACAAAACACCACATGTTCTCACTCATAAGTGGGAGCTGAATGATGAGAATGCACGGACAAAGGGAGGGGAACATCACACACCAGGAACAGTCTGGGGGTGGGTTCAGGAGGAGGGAGAGCATTAGGACAAATAGCTAATGCACGTGGGGCTTAAAACCTAGACAGATTAATAGGTGCAATAACCCACCATGGCACAAGCAAACCTGCAAGTTCTGTG
The DNA here is from genome assembly GCF_028878055.3 of Symphalangus syndactylus. Lineage (NCBI taxonomy): Eukaryota > Metazoa > Chordata > Mammalia > Primates > Hylobatidae > Symphalangus > Symphalangus syndactylus. Next base: position 93,503,386 of record NC_072440.2, read on the forward strand.
CCTGTATCCTGGAACTTAATGTAAAAAAATTAATTAATTTTTTAAAAAAGAATGGCATAGGAAGTGGATTTTTCCCCAGAGGTTCCAGAAGAGAACTCAGCCCCACCAAGACCTGGATTTCAGGCTCATGATGCCTGTATTAGTCCCTTCTTGCACTGCTAGAAGGAAATACCTGAGACTGGGTAATTTGTCAAGAAAAGACGTTTTATTGGCTCACAGTTTTGCTGGCTGTACAGGAAGCATAATGGCTTCTGGGGAAGCCTCAGGGAACTTTTAATCATGGCAGAAGGCAAAGGGGGAGCAAACACTTCACGTGGCTGTAGCAGGAAGTAAAGGGGCGAGAGGTACCATGAGTGAGATCTCATGATCTCACTCATTATCACGAGAACAGAACCAAAGGGGATGGTGTTCAACCATTCATGAGAAACGGCCCCATGATGCAATCACTTCCCAATGGGCCCCACCTCCAACATGGGGTATTAAAAGTGAACATGAGATTTGGGTGGGGACACAGACCCAAACCATAGCGATGCCCTACAGAGAACCCAGCCATGCCATGCTGTACCTCTGACATACCGAGCTGTGAGCTAATAAATGGCAGTTGCTTCACACTGCTCTGTTTGTGATCATTTGTTACACCATAAGAGAAAAGAGTAATAAAGTTGGAGGGGCAGATGGGGCCAGATGGTGCAAGGCCTCAACAGGATAAGAGTCTGGATTTTGTTTTCCTGGTAAAGAACTTATTTGAGAGCTTTAAACAGGAGTCAGTAAAGTAGAAAGCGCATAACCAGGTTGTGCTTTGCATAGAGCACCTGGGCCTCTGGTGCAGAATAGGCAGAGGGCTGGAAAAACAGCCACGGGAGAGAACAGTCCAGGGTAGAGTTGTCTAAGTGAGGGATGGCAGTGCTGAGGTCTAGGGCTGTGGCAGAAGAGATGATGTCTCGGATCTATTTGGAGGGAGAATTAGCAAAGTTTCCAAATGGATTAATGTGTACGTGGAGTGGGGTGGGGGAAGACAAAAAAGAGAGGATTTGGAAGTGATTCTGAGGTTTTTGGTTGAGATCTGAATGAACGCTTGTGCCATTAGCTGAAATGGGCAACATTGGAGAATGGTCAGAGAGAGAGAGAGAGTGTGTGTGTGTGTGTGTGTGTTTGTGTGTGTGTGCGTGCATGCGTGTGCCCTCATGCACAGGCCCACATGTGCAATCCAAGTGCCTGTGGATGCTTTGTGCTTTCCTCTCTCCGCAGTTTTGCTCAAGCTTTCCTCTGTCCTACAGCATCTTAATGCTGACCCTCTGTCTGTTCCAAATACAGGCACCTATCAATAAGTATTTTCTAGTCATTCACCCTAATGTGGCTATTCTTTACTCTAGGCTCTTAGAACCTTACTTTGACTACCATATAGTTAGTGCCTAACAATCTCAGAAAATTAGAAACATCATATTTCATGAAGTATTCATGACATTGTTAAAGTAACCACTGCCTTCATCTGCCTGATTTTAACACTGGAAGTCTCATGTTCTGGGAAACCCCTCAGTCCCAGGCAAACAAAGACAGCCAGGCACCCTAGATATCCCAAGGACCTCTCTCCTTCTCTCCAAGTGCCACATCATCTGTCCCTGGCTGCTCAGCTGAAAACAGCACATTAAATATAGCAGGTGCTTAGTAGTAACTATCATATTTTGAAGATGATACTTTGTTCCTTCTGAAACTAATCAAGACCAGAGGAGTGAGGTGGACCCTTTTTGCCATCATCCATCATCTTCTCTCCTTTTCTAATGTGGGAGATAGCAGCAGAAAGGTGACTTGGCATTGTTTTGCATATCCAAATCTGTTTTTTTCTTTCCAATTGTTTTTTGTTGTTTTTTTGATTTTTACTTTTGGTTTGTTTTTAAAAATTACACACGTTTGAGATTCTTTGAATGAGATTTAGTTCGTCCCTCCCTTTTTCTATTTATTCAATGGGCAATAATTCACAGGCTGAGTCTGAGAATGGGTTAATCTCTCTGCAGTCTGAGTATAGCTGAGTTTCCGCTCTTGGTTCAAATGCTAAGTGAACCTGCATAACCAGCTTCAGGTGCACTTTAATATCTAGGCCACTGTTTATTTGTCAAAGGCCTTGCTGTGCACTCCTGTAGGTCAAAAGGTACAGAAATGAGAGGTGGCAGAGAGGTCAGCCCCCAGGGAACTGTGAAACAGCCAGGACTTCAGTAGGCTTGGCCATTAGCTCCCTGTGTGGCCTGGAGCAGGCCTCACAGTTCCTTGAGCTTCGGCCCATGGCATCTCCAAAGGCCTCCCCCTCCCCACTCGCCTGATCTTACATAGGAGAAGTGAGCTCTATGGAGAGGGGAAGGCCAAATCTCACTTGCACAAACAGTCACTCCTGGCTTGATCTCACTCAGCTTGTTCTGAAGAGCAATCCCCGATACTTGTTGAGGATTTACTAGGTGGTGCTCTTTGTTAATTACCTCAATACATATCACATTTAACCTTCACATAACTCTACGGAATACTTATTATTCTGCTCATTTTTGGATGCTAAAAATAAGATGGAGAGTTTAAGGAATTTCCTCAAGCCACACACTAAGAAAGCACAAAGCTGGATGACCTCAAATTTCATATACACCATGTTTTACTGTTTTAGCTCTATTCTAGCTAATATGAATTAAAAGACAATGTCCAAGTACACTGAGACCTTAATATAAAATGGCACATATGTGATGCCAGCCATGCACCAATACTATATTAGATATCTTACATACATCATCATATTTGGTTTATGTCATTCTCACAACCATATTGCAAAGAAAATATTTCTATCCTCATTTCTTAATAAACTAACACAGGGAGTTAGAGTAATTAGCCCAAAGCCCCACATTCAAAATGTGATGGAGAGCTGCGGTTTCTGTCTGAAACAAAGCTCATTCTCTTCCAGTGCGTCCTGTGGTCCCTACAGCACAGAGACCACAGGTGAATGGCATCATGTGTGCTACAGTGTGGCAAGGAGACATGGCCAGTGGGGAAGAGCATGAAGGACACAGAGCCTGTGGGAGAGCAAAGCGTAAGCCAATGGCAGGTGAGAATGAGCTCGTGACAAGCGGTATCAGTGGAGGAGTGGAAATACATGGGGTGTAGGTGAGCACAGTGGGCTTTCCAAGCAAAGAAGAATCAGGAGCTTGTACTGCAGTCAGCTCAATGCATGGCTCTCTCCCACTGTCATGCCCAAAGCAACTGCCTCCTCATCTCTTTCCATATATCCAGGATGAGATACCAGCTTCTGAAAAAGGAAAATGAAACAAAGAAAGGGGTGCTGTCTTGCTGCCCTTTCTGATGACTAATCTTTTAAACACCTGACCCAGCACAAGCAGAAATGCAGGTCCAGCATGAAATCACAGGTGGTCCCAGACCTCTTCCCAGAAAACCCTTGGTCCTTGTCCAGGGCAGAGCTAGTAACTCCACAGAGAATAAACAAAAAGAAACTGCCATTGGAGTGAACAGGCAACCTACAGAATGGGAGACAATTTTTACAATTTACCCATCTGACAAAGGGCTAATATCCAGAATCTACAATGAACTCAAACAAATTTACAAGAAAAAAATCAAACAACCCCATCAAAAAGTGGGCGAAGGATATGAACAGACACTTCTCAAAAGAAGACACTTATGCAGTCAACAGACACATGAAAAAATGCTCATCATCACTGGCCATCAGAGAAATGCAAATCAAAACCACAATGAGATACCATCTCACACCAGTTAGAATGGCGATCATTAAAAAGTCAGGAAACAACAGGTGCTGGAGAGGATGTGGAGAAATAGGAACACGTTTACACTGTTGGTGGGACTATAAACTAGTTCAACCATTGTGGAAGACAGTGTGGCAATTCCTCAAGGATCTAGAACTAGAAATACCATTTGACCCAGCCATCCCATTACTGGGTATATACCCCAAGGATTATAAATCATGCTGTTATAAAGACACATGCACACATATGTTTATTGCGGCACTATTCACAATGGCAAAGACTTGGAACCAACCCAAATGGCCATCAATGATAGACTGGATTAAGAAAATGTGGCACATATACACCATGGAATACTATGCAGCCATAAAAAATGATGAGTTCATATCCTTTGTAGGGACATGGATGAAGCTGGAAACCATCATTCTCAGCAAACTATCGCAAGGACAAAAAACCAAACACTGCATGTTCTCAACTCATAGGTGGGAATTGAACAATGAGAACACTTGGACACAGGCTGGGGAACATCACACAGGGCCTGTTGTGGGGTTGGGGAACGGGGAGGGATAGCATTAGGAGATATACCTAATGGAAATGACTAGTTAATGGGTGCAGCACACCAACATGGCACATGTATACATATGTAACAAACCTGCACATTGTGCACATGTACCCTAGAACTTAAAGTATAATTAAAAAAATGCATGTTCACAGGTTTTCCGCACCAAGGAGTTTGTTATAGGTCTTTGCTATGTGGCTCTTGTGCTAGTAGAATTTTCCAAAATTCTTTAGAAAGAGTGGTTATTATTTTATTCCTTAGAGGCCAGCCCTTTTGTAGGCAATGGGGAAGGAAGTACATTTATACTAATGAGATCAAGGAAGCTCATTTAAACGAGAAGGCAGATGTATTACCAAGACTTATGACCAACTATTTTTATAACTGATATGTCAGGAATGTGTCTCTATTCAATTAGGATGCTATCTCATATTCTGGTCAACCACTGTACTCACTGGATTCAATATATTTATTTAGAAGAGTAATTTAGTATTTGGAAGAGTAAATGAATTCAATGTTTAAAAAAAAAAATCACTCCAGCTTTCTCCACTCTGAAGCATTTTACTTAAGCCTGACATTACTACTAGAATTCTTGGCATTTAGTTTAAAGAAAAAAGTACAGTCAGGTGGCTTTGACCATTAATGCCCACTTGATTTGTACTAATATTCCTTGTTAAATGCCTAAAGAGACAGGAACGGTATGCCAACTCCCTTCTGAAATGGACCCTCTATCTTCCTCAGACATATGAGTGGGATGTATCATTCATGACACATGTCATCTGGCATTTGGCACTATGAAGACTAGGAACACAAGCAGTAACTCCTGACAGACTGTACTGCACACTCCAAGTTCCTGCCATCTTGCCTAAGGCCCTCAGTGCAGGGATGCTCCTGGGCAATTGCCTCCCCTCCTTCCTTTCCTCCCCCCATCAGCTTTCTTCTCCTCCAAATATTCCTTTTCTTCTCCTCTCTCCTTCTAGGGGAAGGAGAAGGCTGGATGACCTCAAATTTCACACACACCATGTTTTACCATTTTAGCTCTATTCTAGCTGCTATGGGATACAATATGAACTAAAAGACAATGTTCAAGTACACAGAGACTTCAAAATAATATAATGACACATATGTGATACCAGCCACGCAGCAGTACTACACTAGATGTCTTACATACATCATCACATTTGATTTATGTCATCCTCACAACCATACTACAAAGACAATATTTCTATCTTCATTTTTTATTAAAGAAACGAGCACTCAAGGAGTCTGAGTAATTAGCCCAAAGCCCCACATTCTGGTTTTTGTCTCTTCCTTTGAGAATGAGCTGGGCATTCCAGCCTTGCCTGGCTGCCCACCCGGTCCTGGCAAGATTATCTAAAACAATAACAGTATAGATGTTTCAGTTTTTTGGGAAGTAGACAGTCCACCCAAATTTTGCCCCTACCTGGGATTAAGATAAAAGCACCTTTTATTTTTCTAAAATAAAAGAGAATGAGAGAAAACAAGAAATGCAAAGAAGTTAAGTTTCTTGATTTTGAGATTACCTTCTTCCTAGAAAAATCTTCGGTGGGGGCAGTCGAGGAAGTGGGAGGGAAATAAATCACAGGCATGAAGTACTTCAAAGAAGAGGGGATAAAGAAGCAGAAAGGAAAAGCCAGAAAAAAAGAAAAGTGTAACTGAAAACAAGTGCCAACTTGATAGATTAAAATTGTGAGGTTTTTTTTAATTTGAATTTTTTTAGTTTAATGAGATTAAAATTTTCACATTTACTACCTGTTAGTATTTCTTTTTTACAAACTATCTCTATATTCTATGTACATTTTTCTACTGTAATTTTCACATTTCCCTTATGATTTATAAGTTTCTTTTGCCATATTTTGCAATTTTCTTCAAATGGGATATTTTTCTTTCAATTTTGTTTATATTATTTTTATCTCAAGACTTAAGTGTCTATATATTTAAATCTTTTGATATTTCCTTTATTATTTTTGCCTTTGCCTTTATATTTACAAAGGCTTTTTTCCCCTACAAGAACAGATAAATCTTCCTTTGTATTTTTGGTACTTCCTTTATGTTTCTAATTTTATATTTAAATATTTACTCTTCCTGTAACTTTATTTCAGCATAGTACATGGCACTGAAGAATCAGTTTTCTCTCCTACTGTGATGCAGAGCCTCCCAAGAGTTCATGCAGCACTCACATATGACTGTGCTCTAAATCAGCTCACACTTCTTTCACCAAAACTAAGATTGAAAGATATAGATTTCATATGTTGTAACAGAACAATTTATTTCCACTTCTATCAAGAATATAATAAGGATTTATTTGAAAGAAGTGAATCCTAAAATGTTCTAATTATTTTATAATTTACTGCTATTTGAAGAAAAAAAAAGGTAAGGAATTTAAAATAATTTGCATTAACTCCCAGAAAAGCTTAAAAGTTGGCAAATCATTATTTCCTCTAGGATATCCTCTTCCTACTCAAAGTGTGATCTTTCAACCAGTGGCATTGTTATTACATGGGATCTTGTTATAATTGGAGATTCTCGGGCCCACCTCAGACCTACTGCATGGGAATCTGCAATGTTATGAGATCCTCAGGTGGCTCCTGTGTACACTGAATTCTGAGAAGGGCTGTTCTGTCTAACTCTTGGCTTTCTCAGTTTTCAGATGCGTCAACAGGAGACCTAATTGAGAAGCGTGATTTCCACAGAGCCCTAAACATAGAACATAATATTTTCACACTGGGGAGAAAGGAAATTGAAAGAGAAAGGCTCAATATAACAGAAATCTCAGCTTCAGATTTCAACCTGCCAAAGTGTTCAAGGTTACAAGGAAATAACTGTTATTGCGGAAAGCTCCTGGAAAGAAAGCAGCACTGTATGCTCTTCATGTCCACACATTAAGCCAACCTTCTTCACCAGATCCTCTTTCTCGTTCCTGCAGTTCCTCTGGGTGTTTAGAACACTCTCAGGCTGGGGGCATTTTGGCAATATGCTCTTAAATAAAAGATGCATATGCTCTATGATACCAGTCAGCAATTCTACTGGACATCAATTCTAGATAAATTCTTACATATCAATACATAAAAGCATGTGCATTACAGCACTAGTTATAATAATAATTAGATACAACATAAATATCTGTAAACATGACAGTGGACCCATAAATTGTGGTATGTACAGAATGCTATACACCATTTTAAATAATGAACTTTGTACACTGATAGGGAAGATTCTCAAAAACATAATATCAAAAATACAGTATTTTGAAACAGAATGTATAAAATTTAAAATTATTTACATAAAATTTTAAAAGCTGCAAAATAACACTTTATAAAGTATGTGAATACCTATAGACAAAGAAGTATAAAATCACTCATGAGAATAATGAATGCTGAATTTACAATAGTGGTTATCTCTGAGAAATGAGGGACAGAATACAATTGGAGAAGGTACAGAGATGTTTTTACATTATTGCATATTTTTATCTTTATGTTGAAAATCTTTCATGATAGAAAAGAACAATTTAGGGGGGAAGAAGGCAATTTCTATCCGGAAAAAGAAAAGAAACAGAAGCAACTGGAAAAAAACACCATAAAATAAAGTATTTATAGAATTTGAGAAGTTATGATTTTTAAAGTAATGAAACTTTTTGGGTTACTTTTTTTTTTTTTTTTTTTGAGAGGGAGTCTCACTCTGTCACCCAGGCTGGAGTGCAGTGGCGTGATCTCAGCTCATTGCAAGCTCTGCCTCCCAAGTTCACGCCATTCTCCTGCCTCAGCCTCCCGAGTAGCTGAGACTACAGGTGCCCGCCACCACACCTGGCTAATTTTCTGTATTTTTAGTAGAGATGGGGTTTCACCGTGTTAGCCAGGATGGTCTTGATCTCTTGTCCTCATGATCCACTCACCTCGGTCTCCCAAAGTGCTGAGATTACAGGTGTGAGCCACTGTGCCCAGCTTTGGGTTACTTTTAACCTAATAATAATTATGTTTTTCCAATGAAGGATGATCAAAATACCTCCTAGTTCTTGGCTCTTACTTTCATTTACTCCACTCCTTGTAAGAAAGAATCAATACTGATTCATGGAAATTTCTGTGAGTCAAAAAAGGCACAGTTGCTTCAAAATTCCTCCTGAGTTCACCACAGTTATAACCAATGTCAGCATTTTCTCTTTGGTCTATGTTGTCAGAAGTAAATACGTATTAGGCTATTTTTTCATTAGGAAACAGATTCCATGCAGGTTGACAGCATGAATCTTGGGCTGCAATTCAGTTATTTAGGAGCTATATGATGTTGAATGAGGTACTCAACTTCATTGAGCCTATGTGGAAATAATAGGTCATAGCGTTATTATTAGGATTAAATAAGATATATAAAATAGCGCTCTATTTAGCTCACAATAATGTTCTATCTGTGATGGCTAATGATGATGATGATAGTAATAATTAAGACTGTGGCCAGCCTATGCTCTGTAAGTTTTCTTATATCCAGGACTGTAATATCCAAGGAGACACACAGTCTATTTTGTAAGGTAAATAAACAAGGCACCCAAATGAAATACTGTAGAGATTTCGCTTTTGTTCAGATGTAAAGACATGACGAGGAAAACAAATAGTGCTTTTTAACTCACTCCCCCTTTTAACTTCGAATACTTTTTTTTCTTACTCCACCCCAAATATAAGTTCACTTGGGTTCTAATGAAAGATTTTCTGATTGACCTGCTATTAGCATTTAGGAAAATTGATGAAAATACAAATTCAAAAACAAGAGTTTTAAAAATTTGAGCTTTGATTGCTTTTTTTAAACACAAACTCTCCACAAATAACTTTAGCAAATTAGGTTTTGCTCTGGGAGACATTGCTCCAGGTGCAAAGTTCTAAATACATTTATGAGATCATGAACTTTGTTAACCAACATCCATCCCCCAACACCTACCCTCTACCCATAAACTCTTCTCAGCAACCATGAAATAAGCTTGGGCTGGGTGCGGTGGCTCACGCCTGTAATCCCACCACTTTGGGAGGCCAAGGAGGGCAGATCACGAGGTCAGGAGATAGAGACCATCCTGGCTAACATGGTGAAACCCCGTCTCTACTAAAAATACAAAAAATAAGCTGGCGTAGTGGCAGGCGCCTGTAGTCCCAGCTACTCGGGAGGCTGAGGCAGGAGAATGGCGTGAACCCGAGAGGTGGAGCTTGCAGTGAGCCAAGATTGAGCCACTGCACTCCAGCCTGGGAGACAGAGTGAGACTCCATCTCAAAAAAAAAAAAAAAAAAAAAAAGAAAAGAAAAGAAAAAGAAAGAAATAAGCTTGTTATTGGCCTGTGCCAGCCCCTTGACTACAAATGGAGCTGTGAGTATGAATAGAATTGAAACACCAAGGGCAGCATGATGGTGCCAGCTGGCCTAGAACTTCTCTTTATAGGATTTGTATTTTCATTAGTTGTCCTAAGTACTGAGAGCAGATCAATCATGAAAATCCTTTGTTAGAATCCAAATAAATCTGTATTTGTGATAAAGCAGAAGGAAAGGTATTCAAAGTTAAAAGTGGGGATGAGTGAGCACTATTCATCTTTTCTGGCAGGTCTTTCCATCTGAACAAAAGCCAGATTTGCCTATAGGCTTGAGTGAGCCCTTTCTTCTATTTCTTCTCACCTTCTCCTTTACTGATCAATGGCCACATAATATTTTGCTCCCTACTCTTTCTCCTGCCTCACCCCACACTGGTAGCTTTATCTCTTTATCTCTGAAATGAATGAGTGAGCATTTTCCTACCCTTTTCCCAGAATAGAAGGAAACTCTATAGGTGACAGTATGATATAATATCTCAGAGCTGCTCTTTGAGAGGGCAAATCAGGACATTCCCTTTTTGAAACTAAATGCAGCATTGAACACTAGAAAAAAAATAGCACCCTTAGAAGAACTAAGTTGATCTTCACACCCAAGTTGTGATGCTTGCAAAGCCCCTTCCAACATGTAGCCAAAGGCGTTTATGAAGATTCTGTAATGTTAGGGTGTTGGACAGCTCAGAAATGCAAGAATAGTGTATGCCTAGGAGAACAAGGGTCTCTCTCCAAGCAAAAGTGCTGTTGACATTGACTCTTCTCTACTGTTTTTGACAAAAGGGTTCTGAAAATGAAGGGCTCCTTCTATTTGCAAAACTGCCAAAAATTGTGCGTAATTGATGCTCTCCTGAGAAAATCACCATGAACAAAGACCAAAACCCTCTTACAGCAAAGTTAGACATGGCTCACAGAACTAGGAGACAAGAGAAACTAAACGGGAATGGGAGTCCAAAAGCCAAAACCTCATGACTTGCAGCAGTGAGTTCAGTAGTGAGCACGGTGGTTCTTGGGGAGGAGGGAGGTGGAGATGGGGTAGGAGTGAGTATAAACCCCTGTTAGTTCTGAGACTGGTTGTAGGAAAAGAATTGGAGAGTGTGTCTAAAGCACAGACATAAGATATTTATTGAGAAATTAATGGATTCCCATACTGGAAAATATTTTATCCATTTTTGTTCTGCTAAAATGAAGTAAGCAGTTGTCAAGGATAAGGTGTCAAGCAGATTTCCGACAAATAAAGAGCTTTCCTAATAAATTATGTACCAAGTAAAAGGAATTGCATTTTACATGCTATGGCCTTATTTCACAGTTTTACAGATTCCTTTAATCCTAACTATATTTTCCCAGGTTTTATATGAGCTGCTGACACTGGGTACTAGTGATGGCTGGTGAAATTGTACTTTTTCCAGGGTTTTAAATCTAGAAATGGGAGCTAGAGAGGAAGAAATGTAACTGCAAAGAGAATTATGGCTACAGCTTTTATGATTCCAAGTAAAAATGAACTCGTCTTGAAACTTTCAAAGTTCCCCTTTCTCCATAATTCTTCAGAATGATCTCATCAAGAAATGTGTTATCACTTCAGATTTTCTGAAGAAATGGAAGCAAATCATGATCACTTGAAAATTTGGGAGAAACTGGTAAAGCAAGTTTGAAGGAGTCCGTTCAACATACATTAGGCATTCTTTGATTAAATCCATCAGTATTACCTAGAGAGTGTTAGGTCTTTTCCAAGATTTCTTTAAACGCTTTTTGAAGGCATTCCTTAATTCCAAAATGTTTAATGAAATAAAATGTTTCCTAGGTTTGAGATACTGAATATGATGCTACAGTTAGAAGATACGTATAGAAAAAGCAGATTTGGAAAGTTAAATTAAGTACACCTTTGTGGTGGTTTAAGAGTATTTTTCCAGCAAAGGCTACATGGTGGCTGGAAAGTGAGAACAAAAATGCCTGGGTAGTTCACTGGATATTCCACCAACAAGCAGGAGATGAAGTCGGCTGATCTTGATAGCTTTTACAACAGCCGAACATTTAAATCAAAACCCTATATTTAGTATGTGTGAATGTGCCAGATTTTTGTGGGAAATTATTAGCACTTACTCCTAGGGGCACCCCTCTAGGCTGTCTTCCCTGGGACAATGGAAAGCCAGTAGAATAAAGACAAGAAGCCCAAGTCCAGGTTCAGCTCTGGACTCAGTTGATGTATGACTTCGAGCAGGTCATTTCCTTTTGGACCTCCTTTTCCATGTCTATAAAAGAAGAGGATAAGCATGGATAATTTGTAAGTTCCATCTAATTCTAAAGTTGCATGGCTGAAAAGAACGTCTTCATTTTGAGATTCAAATCAATATAGTTCCCTCCTCCCTAGGAATCAGAGTTAAAGAGTCTCTGAAAATTAAAGCTAGAAAGAACCTGAGAAATCATCTAACCCAAATCCCCTCATCCTACTCATAAAGAAACTAACCATATGTGTTCATTGGCTTCACTCCCAGATGCCAGTAAAACATTTGATTGTTTCGAGTAAGTGCAGAATGGAACTCCTGAATCTGAGAAATCTAGTTTCATGTTCTCTCACTTAGGAGTCATGTCATTCTACTGTCAGAAAACACACACACACACACACACACACATTCAAATTATAGTAGAAATGAGATATTCATGTAAAACTAAGATGAGGTTTTCAGCATCATAAAATTAAATATCCCTGCATATACTCCAAAGGCAGGACTTGGAAAGAAGCTAGGTAGTGTTTCAGCTGTAAGGCTTATTGACATAGAGTCTTTGGTCAGTTGGTGGACCATGGCTGAGAAGGAATATCAATAGTAAAAAGAAGAGTACCCTGAACCTACCTACATGTTAAAGAGCGTACCATGGAGCCGACAAGGAGGAGATGTGAGGATAGAAGAAAGAACAAGAAGCAAAGAGGAACAAAGCAGAGAGTGTAAGACTATTACGGGAAGCACCAAAGGTACCAAATTCCTGTTCATTAGGAGCCAACCCCATCAGCCATTAGCAGATCAGCTGTAAAATTCAAGGTGAAGGTAGACAAAGGTGATTATAGTACATGGCTGTCCCCCAAAATCATTTTTTAAATCATACTTTAAGAAGGTAATTGCCATAACTACTATTACGGTATGATATTGTCTTTAAAAATATTTTGGTGTCAAATAATGTGGCAAGTGCCTGGGTCTTCTCTTACTAGCTGAAATATAAGTAACTTTGGGATTTTATTGATTATTGTATCACCAAAGATAGAGGCCTATTATATAGCGTGTACAATAACTGTTTGGTTCACTCTACAGCTGTCAAACACTGTTTAGTTGAAAGTAACAATATCATCAATCATTTCATTATATTATTGATGAAAGTTTATTTTTAAAAAAGTGTGCATTTTGTATAGCTTTCTAAGTGCTCATAAATCCCTATGGAATGTTGTGGGAAGTGGATACTTCTGGAGATCTCTGGGTACAGAATGTTCAGCAATCCAAACTTATCTGCATTTATTAATATGTGGCTTAATAATGTTACATACTCAGTTGAATAAAAAAAATTTCCATCTCTGTTCATTACAATAATTTTGTAGAATTCAAGATTCATGTATGTATGGCCTTCTGAATGTTTCCTACTTTTGAAATATGACTACTGAAATTATATAGATAACGCCAGATACACAAGACTAAGAATTTCATTTGTATCCTGAAACCTCTTTATTGGATAACTATTCTGAGAAGATACTCATATTTATTAACAAATCATTTTACTCTTCAGAATATGAAGACCTTTGGAGAAATTGTTCATTCTATTCCTCAAGGGCCACTGAATAATTATCTTTCTGCTTAAAAGAGAAAGATACATTTTCTATTCTTTTAGAGATCAGGATCATTCTTCCATTTACCCATTCTCTCATGCTTACTAAAATAATTTACTTCCATTACTCATTCCCTCATCCTTCTAAAATCATTTACATACATGACAGATATAAAAAAATTAATTAAGAAAAAAGGTAGAAAAAGGCCCCTGACTTCAAGGCATTTATGTTATGAAAGTCAGAGAGATGAACAACATTGTCATATTTTCCTGAGTATCCTCCACAGTAACCAATACAAGCCTGAGTGCCAGAAGTCACTTAGAAAACATTCACTAGCAGAATGAATCAATAAATGCAATTATGAAGGGTTGGATGTAGTGGACATATTTGGTCAATTAGCCACTAGGGGCTACATCTTGAGTGTGAAGGAGCCATATTTCAGATAAAGTAAAACCCAGCCCTGATTGATGTGTTTTTAAATTATGAGGTTTGTTTTCTCTAGAATGGTTTCAATTCATGAAAAGCCAGTCCATGGGATGTATTAGGAAATCCCTAGCATTTGAAGATAATTGGAGAGACTAACCAGGCATGAACCACTTCCAAAAGGAGTCCTCATGTACCTGTCAGAGCAGAATCCTAGGTAGGTGGAGAGGCCATGGGGTTTACCCAGCTTACCATTATCCATTCATGTTGGCATGTGCTAGGCATCTCCCATGCTCTCTTTATAGCACTGCAGTCTGCCCAAGTCTCCTGTGTGCCCTTTCCCTAGCACATAGGGACACAGTAGCACAGAGATATGAGTCAGTTGCTTTCCAGCTATCCAAATCCTCCATCTATTCCTGTGTGGACCCTTCCTGGGATGGCTTATCTGGTTTTCACTTTATGTGAGACTGTAAAAGAAAACCAATCTTTGCTGAGGGTAGCAACAATCCCTGAAATGGCCTGCATGAGCTGCTGATTTTATAACAACACTGCTTTGCAGGGAAGGTGGTGAGACATGGACAACCTGCTCATATCATGTAGTGTAATATTCAGGAAGCCCACGGTTTCTTCCCATGGAAGAACAAGAGGATCAGGTGACAGTAGAAGTAAAAATTGAGCTGCTCAGCCAGCACCAAGTCAAGAGGATTCTCCAGCTTATTTAGGCTTTAGAACATTCCAGGCTGAATGGAAAACAGTTAATCTTTACATCAAATCCAGTTCTACACTTAAAGATAAAAGTGTCACTCTTAAGTCAGCAGGCACTGGTGTCTGGCAAGAAGCAAGGTAACACTCCAGTGAAACACTGATTTTAAGTCCAGAAAGCTACCCTCTCCCCTCCACTTTTCCAATCCAAGACTTGAGGTTTAAATAATTCATAACTGAATCAACTACAGTTCATTCAGAGGCCACACTATGTTGCTTGACTTGATAATAACATAGCCATGGAGAGGTAGACCTTGAAAATTAGGCTTACATTGGAATAAACACTCTCAGGTATTTCTTATTCTTGTCATTGCAGCAAAAACTACGACACTCTCTGGGGAAAAACAAAAAAGACAATGGGACTACAGTCCTTTCCACAGATGTTCTGTGCCACTTCCCTCAACAACTACCAAGTTCCTGAGGCTCAAAATTGGCCTGGATTTTCTTCTACAATTCCATGAGGTATCAACCATCGGGGCAAACATTGCTGAACTTACCACCCTGGGAATATTATATGGGTGGTGAAGACACTGCAGGTATTTGTTTACTAATACCTTTTGTTTATGAATGTATGACTTGATGCAGGCATCATCAAACATTGACTTTTTTCCCCCTAATATCTAAGATGCCAGCCCCTTGGGTTAAGCATTATCCTTTTATATATTTTACAAATTCTAAAGCCATGCCTTAGTGTGAATATTTTTATCTTGTTCATTTGACGGTGTGCTGTATACCAGACATTGTCTATGTTTTAGATATATCACCCCAAAGAACTTACAGAGTTTTTTTTTCTTTGATTATTAAATTGATAGTCAGAAAGGTAAAAGCAGAGCCAGCCTATGAGTCCAGGATTGTCCATTTACTAAACCTGCTGCTTTCCTTTTCCCATGAGGCAAGATAAAGAAAGGATGGGCCCCTTGACAGCTGTTGCCTGCAGAAAGAGACATGGTGAAAATATGGTAGAGAGATTCAGACCAGGGACATCTCAATATAAATTTGGCCTAATGCTTAACTTTGACGGGTACAATGGAGCAAATCTGCATTCGACACATTCTGGGAAAAATGGTTGTGTTTTCCTCAAGATCAGTAGGGACCTCGACTCCACGTGTGTTCTTAAAGAATTTTATTTCAGAAACAACCCCTAGTTATTCATCTAGTCTTGTTGATATTTTAACAATATTTCCAGAATCTGTTTCTATTTCTATCTCATTCACCTCAACAAATTTCCTAACTGATTTTCCATACGTATTTTATTCCTTACAAACTCTTGGCAACACTAAAACCAAAGAAAATTTTTTTAAAACATAAATATTACCATGTGATGGCTCTGTTTGGAAACGTTTGAAAGCTCTGCATAACCTGGAAGAAAACCACCAAACTCTTTAGCATGACATACTCCACTTTATGGGACACCACAAGCCCCATGTTTCTGCACTGTCCCAGAAGCTCTTCTACGTGCATACCTTCCACTCACTACCTGTCTCAGCTTAAATGCCACTTTCTCAGGAACCCCATGACTGTTCAAAAAATTGTGGATGATAACCATGTAGAATACCACTTTCCATTTGGAGGACTGTGCTTTTAGAGGGGCACTTTCCGAGAGGTTAGAGAAACATTACACATGAAAATAGTTGAAGGAATTGAGGAGATTACACAGGAGAAAATGAAACTCACAGACAAGAAAACTAACACACATTAGACAAAAGCAATATCATGAGAAGCAGCCGACTACTGAGGAGGCTTGTTGAGTGTAGCCCAGAATTCAGAAGCAGGATGTGTGGATGAAAGGAAGTACATAGGAGAAGGCCAGATTTAACATATTTTAGGAAAAGCCTTCTTGAGATTGAAGATTGTCACCACGGAAACAAATATCCACGTAGAAAACTGTGAGCTCCAGTTTTCATGCAAATGCTCAAGGATGCTGCAGAAGAGATTGTGTGTAGGGGGCAAATGCTCAGTTTTTCTGAAGGGCACTGACCATCAGGGAATAACAAAGAAATGGGACAGTAATAGGCTGGAGAGGAAACTGGCCAAGCCCACCAGACTCCATAAACTCTCACTAACTCCTCCATGAATACAGAGTCAATAACAGAATTAACGGCACACTACTGCCTTCATGTGAGCCCAGAGGATATTACTTTTTCCAGTCTTACAACTTTTTCAGAAATGTCTATTGTTAACAAGAATTCTATGCCTCAGCTCTCCAGCATTGGGAATTAAGGAATTTACAAGCAGTATTATTGGGAATATGCATTAATATTTGGGTGTATGAACATAATCAAAAGAGAAATATTTTTATATAAAGGCATGTTTTAAAATCAATATATAAATATGTGCAATATTTTACCATTTGGTGTTCAGTATAAGTGTTGTTATATTCATTCAGGCTCGAACACAGTGATAGTTTAAGATAGTTCAAGATAGTTCAACATGGTGATAGTTGAATTGTCGCTTTTTAAAAGAGTTGTTTTTGTACTCCTGTATTATAATTCTCCTTCACCCAGTTTACTGGTGAGATGCACCACAAGTAATTTGTTATTAATGGTAGGTAAAGTCTGAAATTTGTGAGTGATTTAATTTTAGAATGCTATAAATGAGTTCCAAGATAACCACTACAATAATGTCACTGTCATTCACTTGCTTTACAATATGCTTTCTTAAATGAAAGAGAACAAAGGTAGAACTCAGGAACCCTTATATAACCTCAGGGGCATCCCATAGCAGTGTGTGATACATCTTCTGTTATGTTTGTAATGACGAAGAAGTTTCAAACTATTCCTCAAAAACGCAGAGTATAAAGAAATACAATGTTTAGCTATCATTCTGCATTCCATATTTGCATGATCTTAGAATTACATTATATGTAGGAACACATGCTAGAACATATTTTTAAGGAAAACCTCTCAGTTCTCAATTTTTTCAATAAGGTCACCAAATACAAACAATGTTTATCAAAAATACATAAAGAATGCATTGACTTTTGGAAGAAAAATATGGAGACATTAACATTATAGATCATGTGAATGTGTCAATAACTTGACAATATCTAAAAAAATTGTGTAAGTCTAAAAAGTTAGAACTTCATACGTAATGTCAACTTGCCAAGTTTAAACTGGAAATAAGGAGGTAGATGTATTTGCATGTGTAGTAATCATAGGACATGTAACGCCCGTGTTCATTTGTGGATAAACAGGTAAAGTGTGCTAATATTCCTCTGAACAAACAACCATGAGAATTACAATTACCCTCTGAGAGAGCAAGGAATGGCGTGGTGCAAGGTGATGCTAGGGAGTCAAGTAGCGGCTGATGTGGAAGAGTCTTGAAAGCCTTATTAAGATTTGTTTTTTTCCTAAACCCAATGTGAAGACACTGGAGTATTTTAAGCAAGGTTTAACATGCTACGATTTGTATTTCAAATATATACTCTGGAGCTAATTAGAAGTAGATGTAGGTTGTAGTTTAGGAAGCATTTATAAAAGTCTAGGCTGTAGATGTTACAATTGGGTGGTAGAAATAGTAAAATGTGGATGAAGCCGAAGTATATTAGGAGGTAAAACTGGAAGTTCCCAGTAAAGAATCACTAATGTGGAGTATCAAAGACAGGGAGGGGTGGAGAATTACTCTTAAGTTTTTGGCTGGCACAACTCTAGGAAATGATGAAAGGGGTAAGGAACAGTTTCAAATTTAGGGGAAAAATGGGTTGGGTTTCAGATATATAGAGCTCAGGATGTCTTAAAGACATCCAAGAAAAGACGTAAAATGAATAGTTATTTCTAAAACCATGAGCTTAAGAGAGAGGTCTCAGTAGAGATGAGTATTAAGTCCCATTGTTCTGCCTAACCTCATACTAGTCCCATTCTGTTCTGATAACCGTAGCTTTATAGTAAGTCTTGACATCAGTATTGCAAATTCTTCAACTTTGTTCATTGTTATTTTTTTTTAACTATTCTAGATCCTTTTCATCTTCATACAAATTTTAGAATCACCTTTTCAATGTCTTCAGAAATAAAAAATCACCTTTGGAATTGGTTGGGATTACACTGAAACTATAGATGAACTTAGGGAAAATTTTAACACAATAGAATCTTTATATTCAGGAAAACGATGTATTTTGCTATTTATTTAGAATGTTATATTTTTTCAGAAATGATTTATAGTTTACAGGGTACAGATTTACACATATTTTGTTAAATCTATCCATAAGTATTTTATGTTTTTGATAATATTGCAAATGGTATTTTTAAATTTTCATTTCCAATTTTTAGTCGCTAGCATATGGAAATGAATTTTTAAAATATATGTTGATTTTGCATTCAAAGTCTTTGCTTATCTGCTTAAGTATTTTTTGTAGACTATTTTTAAAAAGTCATATAAATACTTGATCATGTTATCTATGGAAGAAATACAGCTTAACTTTCTCTTCCCCTTATATTTGCATTTTATTTCTCTCTCTTGCCATAATTAAACTAGCCAGGGTCTCCAATCAAATGTTGAATAGAAGTGGCCAAAAGATACACATTTGCCTTGTTCTTTATTTTAGGAAGAAATCAATGTTTGACCCTTATATATAATATTAGCTATAGATTTTTCATAGATTTCCTTTGTACGATTGAGGAGATTCCTTCTATTGATGGCTTGTAGGGAGTTCCTAATCATGAATAGGAGTTGAGTTTTATCAAATATTTCCATATATTGAGATGACCATTTCTTCTTTACTTAGTTAATATTGTGTAAGACTGATGGATTTTAAAACGTGGAATCAACATTGCATTTCTGGAATAAGCCCTCTTAATCATGGCATATTATCCTTTCTATATATAACTGTATTTTGTTAAATTTTTATTAAAGATTTTTATATCTACATTTGTGAGGCACATTGTTCTGCATTTTATTTGCTTGTTTTGTTGTCTGGTTTTGGTATTAAGATAATTCTTTCTAAAAATATATTAGGACATATTCCCTTCTATTTTTTTCAAATAATTTGTGTAAAATACGTGTGATTCCTTCATGAAATGTTTGGTAGAATTTACTTGTGAAGTCATTCGGGCCTGGAGTTTTTAAGAAAAGGTTTTAATAATTAATTTTATGTATTTTACAATTATAGGGTTACTCAACTTTTCTCTCTCTTCTTTTGAAAGTTTTGATAATTGTACTTTTCAATGAATTTGTACATTTCAATAAAAATTTAAATTTATTAGTCAAAATTATCCTTTTAAAGTCTGTAGAATATGCCATATTAATCCTCCTGATATTGACAGTTTGTATTCTCTTTATCACTCTATATCTTTTTAGTCATTGATTTTTTTCTATTGTTAGGCCTTAGTCTTTTTAACTGATATCACTTTTATCTTACTTCCTTATAATTACTTTGAGTTTCATTTGCTCTTATTTTTCTAATTCCTTGATGTAGATACTTAGATTACTAACATTATATTTTCTTTTTTAATTTAAGCATTTAAAGCTTTAAATCTCTCCCTAGACACTGCTTTATCTGTATTGCATAAATTTTGTAGGATGTGTTTTCATTTCGAAGATTTTAAATTTTCCTTGTGATTCTTTCACTTATGTATAATTAAGAAAGCATTGTTCAATTACAAATATTTGAGCATTTTTAATGATTTAATGTTGATTTCTAGTTAAATTCTGTTGTGGCCAGAAAAGATGTTCTGTATAATTATTTCAAATGTATAGATAATTTGCTTATGATAAAAAGCATAATCTATCTTGGCAAATGGTTCATGTGCACTTGTAAACATGTGTATCCTGGCATTATTGTGCAGAGTATTTTTAAACGTCAATTAGGTCAAGTTGGTTGATAATGTCATTCAAATCTTATTCTTTTTCTGACTACTTGTTCAACTGATTTCTGAAAGAGAAGTGTTGAATTTCTAACTGTAATCATGATGTCTAGTTTTCATTTTAGTTTGATTATATATACATATGTATATATCTAAAATTATTCTGTCTTCTTGATAAACTGACATATCATTATGAAATGTCCCCCTTTAGGTCTGGTAATATTCCTTTTCATACAGTCTACTTTGCCTGATATTGATTTAGAAATCCCATTCTTTTATTATTTTTTATCAGTACTTGCCTGCCATTATTGCATACTTATAATCTACTCCTTTATATTTAAAATGTGCTTATTGTAGAAAGCTTATAATTCTATGTTATCCAGTCTGACAATATCTGCCTTATAGTAGTCATCTTCATTTTAAAAAAATGATTTTGCTTACAGATTTTCTCTCCCCAGTACTTTAGGGAGGTTGTTTTGTTTTCTTCTCACTTGATTGTTCCTGAGAAGAAGTCAGCAATTATTTTTATTTCTGTTCTCTTGTACTTAATATGTTTTTCCTGCCACATTCTTATTTAAGATTTCTTATTTATTAATGGTTTTCAACAATTTAATTATTGTGCCTTAATGTGGTTTTCTTTGTGGTTATTGTGTTTGGGATTGGTTGAGTTTCTTGGATCTATGTGTTTACACTTTTCATCAAATTTAGAAATGCAATATGGTTATTTTTCTTCAAATATTCTGACACCTCCTTTTTTTCTGGAATTCCAATTATACATATATTGGATTATGTATAATATAACCACAAGTCACCGGTTACTGAAAATATGTTAATTTTCATTTATGTTTTTCTTTTTATCCTCTCTTTTAGTTTGGTTAGTGTATATTGCTATGCCTTCAAGCTTACCAATTGTTTTTCCATTTGCAGTGTCTAATCTGCTAATTTCATCAAGAGTATTATTTTTATATATTATTACATTTTTTGCTCCAGAAATTGTTTATTTTTCTACATCAACTATTTATCTCCTTGTTATAATCACGTCTTCCTTTAGCCTTTGAGTATACTTCTAATAATTCTAATGTTTTTGTCTGCTAATCTCTTCTTTTTCTGTGTTGATATCTAATGACTATTTTTTTTGCTTGTTATTGGTCAAACTATTCTGTTTTATTGCATGTATAGTAATTTTATCAGATTCTGAGGATTATAATGTTATGTTGTTGAAAGTTGGGACTCAATTGGCTTATTTTAAAAAGCTGCAAACTTTGCTTTGGCAGAAAGTTAAGTACCTTGCAAGTCAGCTTGATTCTGTTAGGAATTTATAAAATGTTATTTGAATAAGTATAGAATAGACTTTGCTCTAAGGCTCCATTAGTTTTACCACTAATGTATCTTTGTTAAACACTGGGTGTTAATCCGATGTTTCTTCACTTTGGCTCTTCAGAACTTAAACTTGTCCCAGCCCTGTGTGAGCTCTGGAAATTATTCATGTTGTAGCTCCCTAGCTGTTCTTTACCCAACTTTTTGGGCATGTTACATTTTATGTACAGTTTAGTATTCAGCAAAGAGAATTAAGAGATCTTCAAAGCAAGTTACTACAGCTCTTCATCTGTGTATTAGCTCAGGCTGCCATAACAAAAATATTACAAACTGGATGGCTTAATCAACAGACTTATTTCTCAGTTCTGTAGGCTGGAAGTTCATGATCAGGGTGCCAACACAATTAGGTTCTGCTGAGGGCTTTCTTCTTGCTTGCAGATGGACACCTTCTTTCTGTGCACTCACATGACCTCCTGTTTGTGCATAAATGGTGAAGGAAAGCCAGCAACTTCTCTGTGTATAAGGACACTAATGCCATTATGAGGAGCCCATCCTCATGACTTCATCTAAACCTAATTAGTTCCCAAAGGTCCTATCTCCATATTCTATTATATTGGGGATTAGAGCTTTGACATATAAATTTGGGAGGAAGTTCCTTCATTTTTGGTACTCTGTTTCGCAAATTCCAATTGTCCAGTCTCTTCAAGCTCTTCTATTTTCCCCTTTATTTCATTACAACCATCATGCTCTGCTTGGGTTTCCCCTTCCTGCACCATGTTCCAATAAATGCCTCCTGGCATCAAACTGGGATGATCGTAATGTATCACCTCCTCTTTGCCTTCTGTCATGCATCACAATACTGCACTTCCTGTTATGCATTGTCTGAAATTAGTGTATATATATATATATATATATATATATACTTTAGTTGTTACGGTATTTACAGTAGGAGTGCACATCCAGTGGCAATTGTTTGAATTAGCAAGAAACAGAAGCCTGAACTATGTATTTTTGAAAGGAAAATATAAAATAAACCGGTAGAACCAATGATTTTGAGGAAAAGTTATAATCAAAGTAACTTATTTGGGTAGAGTGGAAGAAAGATGGGTGTAAGAATTCATTATTTTGGAAACTGAGTATTAATTAGTAGTGGCTCAATGTCACAGTGTGGTAAGGTTACTCCCTCTTTATCTTTACTTGACAGACAAATGGCAAGAAAGTGGAAAAATACTGATCAGTTAATTGGTACTAGTGTGAATATACATTTACATATTACTTCCTAAGCTACATGTACATCCAATTATTTATTCATTTTGTTACCAAGCATTCACTAGATGTCACCTATGGTTAAGACAAAAGGATATTAAAACTCAAAATTATAAACTTCACCTTGTAGGTAGGATGAAGCTCTGGGAAGCAAATTATGTCTTAGGAGAAGACATCAAAACTGAGTAGAATATAACTTTGGGAGTAGAAGTTAGAAGTTATCCTACCTAATGCATTTGATGATTTTTAACAGAAATATTTTAGATAAAAATACTTTACTACATGTATAAACCTTTATATCTTTAGACAGTTGTGAGATTGCATACTATTGAGGGAAATAAACCAGTCCATCCATCTATTTCTCTGTCAATGCCTCATAAAAAATAGCTGGTTTATGTTTCAGACATAAGGCAAAACAAGAGTCCATGGAGTATTTTCCTTTCCAAAGTGTTCCAGAAAATTACAAGTTATATTATTTGGAATTGATTCCCATATCATCAAAGGTTCCCTGTTACCCAAGCATAAGCCAGAAAGGTAATACAACTTAGTGAGTCAGGCAGAACGGACTACAATCCTGGCTCTGTATCTGAGTAGCTCTGCAGCTTTGGGAAAGTTGCTAATAAGGAAAAAGAAACAGCATACAGATGTAAGAAATATGGAGAAAAATGTACAGGAATAGTGGCTGAATGGCTAGATAGAGAAAAAGAGTCACAAGTTGTTTCTTGTTTCCAAGCTGGAAGCATTTGAGAATATTGGCACCGTAAAATAAGATAGAAGAAAGAGGTCTTAAGAAAAGTCAGAAAAAATTCTTAAGAAAAAATTCAATTGGAGTCATGCAGAATTTGAGATATAGGTAAATCTCAGTGTCGGGCTGCCAGTGCCAGGTGGAGTTCTCAGGTAGACATTACATATTTGAAATTAAATAGCGAAGCTCACAAGGGAAACTAGTTATTATACAAACATTTATTTAACCAAAAATAGTCAAATACTTTTCCCACAGACACTGTGCCAAATGCTAGAGATTCAGAATAAAACTCTCAGTCACTACCTTCAAGGAACTCACCTTAATGGAACCAGGGATTTCGTTAAGACTGATTATGCTATCCCAAGTACCCCATGATTGGGGCTAAGATAGAGGTAGGGACACAGTGCTGTGGAAATACCTATCTAAGACATGAGAGGTAAGGAATCAAAGTAGGCTTCCAGAGGAATTGAACTAAGTCTTGAAGAAATAAGA
The DNA here is from genome assembly GCF_028878055.3 of Symphalangus syndactylus. Classification (NCBI taxonomy): domain Eukaryota; kingdom Metazoa; phylum Chordata; class Mammalia; order Primates; family Hylobatidae; genus Symphalangus; species Symphalangus syndactylus. Next base: position 93,527,643 of record NC_072440.2, read on the forward strand.
GTTTGCCAAGCAGAGAAGTGGAGGAAAGCCTCGTAGTCAGTGGAGGCAGGGTATATAAAAGTATAGCAGCTTCTGCCAGTATTACAGGCTCAGAAAATCTTAAGGAAGTGTATATAATTTCTGACAGCACAACATTCATCATTTTCCTCTTGCCTCACTGACCATTACATTTGTTACACATTGCTACCTTCCTCTCTGCTTTGCTCCTAACTGATTGTACTCTTTCCTGGGGAGCTTCTCTCCTCTGTCCTCATCCTCGTCCTAAGGGATCACATCTATGGCTTCACATATTTTCATGTTGACAACTTTTCACTGAGCTCTAGACCTTTACAATCCATTGATATAGCCACACAACAACCCCCTCATAGAAGAAAGCAAAACAACAAAACACCTAATTTTCCTACGTTTTCCAAATCTACTCAAAGCCTACTCTTCCCCATAAACAGCAAAATAATCCACCAATTATTCAAAACAAAAAATTAGGAGCCAGCCATTATCCTTTTCTTTCCCTTGCCTCCTGCATCAAATCAATTAGTGCATCCTTATGACATTTTCATATTTCCAAAATATCATAAAATACATCTATTCATCTCCATCTTTAGTCCTAGCTACCAACATCTCCCACTTGGACTATAGTAACAGCTTCCAAGTTGACTCCTGACAGACTCTCTTGCTCATATAGTGATTTTTCTACTCAATTGTGACCATTGAGAGATTGCTTTCTGGGCCAGTGGGACAAAAACTACACCACAGAGAGTTCAGAAATAAGTGCCTAATGAAGATTTTTATTAAATAAGTGCTTAATGAAGACTTTTATTAAATACATGCTTAATGAAGAGTTCAGAAATAAGTACTTAATGAAGAATTAGTTAATTTATTGATTAATTGAACTTGAGAAAATTTGAATATTCATTTAGGAAGATTTCAAAGTATGAGTAGAAAGGGAAAAAATGAATATGCAAGATGATCATCAATAAAACTCAAATTCTAATGCACTGAAGGGAGGTGCGACGGCACCAGGGATAGGAAGATAGGCTCTGGAACTAGGTGATTTTTGTTCATATATGAACAATATGACACCAGCAAATTATAAACCTTGCTAAGCCTCAATTTTCTCATAAGGTAAATGGAATTGACTCACGGTTGTAAATGCGTAAAGGGCTATATCTATATGTGTAAATGATCTATATGCGAAAAGGGCTTCACACAGAGCCTGGCACAAAGTAAATATAAGATTTTAACACTTTTTAAAAATTAATGTATAGATATACAGAGAAGTTTTGAGGTAAAAATACCGTAGATCTTCAATCTCCTTTGTAAAGTAAAAGTCAAGATCATCTGTGAGGAGCAAATGCAGGTCTCGGAGAGTGAATAATAATAAGCAACTCTTAACTGACTATGCTATGTAAAATATAATACAATGTGAAATATCTCATATACATTTATGTTATGCTTCCAATAACTCCATGAGGTCAATACCAATATTATTCCCCTTTATAGATTTTGCAATTGAAGCCAAAAAAGGTACAATAACTTCCCCAAAGTCACATAGATAATAAGTCAGGATTTGAACTTAAGTCTACGAAATTCTGTTCTCTAAATTGATGTACTGTATACCTAGCAATTCCCTAGGCTGCAGATATGAACAGACATGTCTCAAACCATATTAACATCACCACCTTTTCAACAAAATCAGAATAAGACAAAGATATTTTTATATTGCATTTGTTGATACCTCTCCTTTATTGAAACATACTTTATACAACTAATAAAACAAAAGCAATCAGAGTGTCCCTCAGAGTTCCTTTGTAACAGATTTAGCCTGCCACAGAGCAGAAACTCAAATTCCACAGAGAAGACGAAAGCATCCATCATCTTGAACTGTTACAACACTGGTGGCTGAGAGAGAAATCTGTAGAGGACAAGGATCCCAAGCAGATGACAATAAAGTTAACTTTTTTTATATAGGAAATGCTAAAATAAAAATTTCTTTTCAGAAGTCTCTTTTATCCCTCAAGCATGTTCTAAATATTTGCTCTTCAGGTTTCTGTAAGAACTACCATGTCTTTGCACACAATACACAAAAATAACCCCAGCCTGACCTGGAGCGTTGGGGCCCAGAGGGTGATAAATCTGTTGGCCCCAATTTGGAGAGCAAAGTATTTTCTAAAGATCACAGTGCTAGCCATGCACACAGGCCTACAAGTGCTTTCAGAGGTGCCCCCTAGTAAAATCGTGACCAGTGCTTTGATCTCAGGGTCTCTTTCTTTTTCTAACATGTCCGAATACCTGGGATTAGGAGGCAGGCTGGAGTCAGAGCAAAATTAAACAAACAGTAGAGAGTGACCAGCCAGGATGGCTTCAAGTGCTGAGGTCATGTATTTGCCTCTCTACTTGCAGACTAAGGTGAAAAGTGCATCCCAAGCTCCGGCCAAATATGGTATATAAACAAACATGAAAGAAGGATTACCTCTCTTGCCTGAGACTAATGGGGACCCCAAATATCAATAGCTGATTTGTGACAACAAGACTAAGTCAATATTGGAACAAAAGATACTGGCTGTATTCAACTTGCCCTTAATCTCAGGTAAACTTGTAGTAAGTTAAACAAGTATTCATTCCCCTGGCTACAACTCTGCCTGACTCGGAAGAACTACTGATGTAGAAGATACACACAAAACTCACCACTTGTTTCTTCTAATCAGATCCCTTTTTTCTCCTTTTCACTCAGACTCATGACAGATTGCTGTTTGCAGACCCTTTGGTCTTAATTCTAGTTTAGCCAGCAAGAGCTCTGCATGGAAAAAGGATGCAGCCAGTGAGGTGCTCGCTGTTCCACCCATGTCCTACATTCCCAACACAAGCAAAGAAGCATCAAGAGCAGGGTCCTCTGCAAGGAAAAAGATTGCTGATGCTGAAACTGCAACATGAAAATTTCCCTTCAGCTAACTGATGGAAGCTAGCAACTCCATGAGAAACATGACCTCAAAGTTTATGAGTATTAGGGCTAACTCTGTCACAAAATGTCTTAAAGACTTGCAATTGCACTACAGATTCAAGACCTCCACATCAAAGTCTCTTATGAGTTAGTGGTGAGAAGTGACTAAATCCCAAGGCCCATAGTCTCTGCTCCTGAGACAGAGTTCATAAGATGTAAGAGTCCTAGACCAGCCTCTCCAATATACATCTATTCAACATATTTTGGTTTATTGAACCAACTTTTCTGCATAGAGTTTTTCCAAAAACTGCCAAAAGGAAAAAAAGAGTTAAATACTCAGGCATGTGCACTATTATCATCTGCATTTTACAGATGAGAAACATGCTGGACACCAGAAAATACCTAAAGGATGACTCCAACACCCATGTCCATTGACTCTGGCTCCAGCACCAGCAGCATGCTCAGGGTCTGCTGTGAGATCTCAGCACAAGTTTTCATTTCTCTGCACTTTAGCTCTTGCAGCAATAAAGGCTATGTTTAATATATATCTGGCAGTTCTGTAATGAGTAGTCAACAGAAAATGTATGTCAGATACTTGGAAACAGCTCGTAACATAGAGATGAGTAAGTATCAAGTTCTTCTCTATTGTTTTCTTTGACAAGAAAAAAGGAGCTATATCCAGCACTATTTTCTGTGTCACCTCTTGTCACTGTATTTCTGCCTCCTATAGTTTTCCACCTATGTCCTTCTGAGATTTTATTTCACATTGTAGCTGACATGCTAAATCATTTGAGAGAGATTATGCTGTTATTTGGGAATATATATATATTCATGTCCCAAAGAATATATATATATGAACATATGTATATGAACATATGTATATGAACATATATATGAACATATGTATATGAACATATATATGAACATATGTATATGAACATATATATGAACATATGTATATGAACATATATATGAACATATGTATATGAACATATATATGAACATATGTATATGAACATATGTATATGAACATATGTATATGAACATATATATGAACATATATATGAACATATGTATATGAACATATACATGAACATATATATAAAAAAGACCAATAGAGGAAAGATGAGCCCCTTCCTGATGAAATAGTGACATGAATATATAGATATGAACATATATACATATGAACATATATATACATATTCATGTCACTATTTCATCAGGATGGGGCTCATCTTTCCTCTCTTGGTCTTTTTTACTTACCTGAGAGTTTGGGTCTTACAGTTTTGATGAAAAATAAGGAGCTGATTCAGAAGAAACATGGGATGCTGCTCCCTGGGTCTGTACTGCATCCACAGTTGCTGAGGGATGACCCACTGAGAGTGTTCAGTGAGACTGGGAGAGTTAAGTTAGAAGAGTGGAATCTAACCCTCCTCTCATTTCATGAATGGGCAAATCATAGCAGAGATGAAAATAAACTTGCTGGGGATCCAGGACAATCCAGTGAAGAGCTTCCTGTATGCTCTGATGTCAGAGGCACTAGGGAAACTTCCCATCACCTTCACACCAGTAATAATAAAATATTCATACATAGAGTACTTGCATTAGTCCATTTTCACACTGCTATAAAGAACTACCTGAGACTGCATAATTCATAAAGAAAAGAGGTTTAATTCACTCACAATTCCATATGGCTGGGAAGGCCTGAGGAAACCTAAAATCATTGTGGAAGGTGAAGGGAAAGCAAGGCACGTCTTACATAGCAGCAGGAGAGAGACAGAGAGTGGGGAAGTGCCACACTTTTAAGCCATCAGATTTCATGAGAACTCACTCACTATCATGAGAATAGCATGGGGAAATCTGCCCCCATGATTCAATCACTTCTCGCCAGGTCCCTCCCCTGACACGTGGGGATTTTAGTTCCATATGAGATTCGGGTGGGGACACAGAGCAAACATTATTATCAGTACTTATTTTTAGGCAATTGACTAATTGCAACACATTCATTGAAAAGCACCATTTTGGCCTAGCGTTGAATGGCTGATTATTAACAGCAAAATTTGGCTGGAAGCCAAGGCAGAAACCAAGTAACACTATTCATAGAGTGAACTTTTGAAATACAAGAATAAATCTGAAGTTTTATCAAAAAGAAAATATTATTGCAATGTTATCTTCAACATTTTATACTCAAATTTTAAAAGATTGATATAGTGTAGGAAAAATTATTTAACACTATCAGTTGCTGGATTTCTCTGGCATTCAGTATAATGCACATTTGCAACAATAAGCAGATGCTCATTTTCAACCAAGGTGAATAGAGTGAGATAGTTTTGGTCTGCTCTGCCAGTATAAGGCATTGTTGAAGTTAGACTTGCTAGCAAGTTATTAAGCTTTCCTTCTTCTCAGGTTATAACTGACTGAAGTGAACATTGATTTCCTCTTCATCTTTCCTAAAGACATAGTCACTGAAGCCATCTCATGAGCCAAAAGCTCTGGACTTCTTTGAAGATGATGCTTCCTGAATATTTCGAGAAGCAGGCCTGAGGCTCTTGACCTTACTCAACATCATATGCATATTTAATCCTTCCAACAATCCTTTGAGTGAGTCATTATTTCTATTTTACCATGAAGAAATTAAGAATTAGAAGTGTTAAGTGACTTAACTAAATCAGTAAACGGTCAGAATTTAAACCCAAGTGGTCTTAACTTTATGCACAATGCTACACTGTACTCCAAACAATTTTTTAACCAAACAAGCAATTGTTTATTGAATGCCTGCTATGTGTCTGGATTTACATATACATACGTTCATTAATTCTTACACAACAATTCGAAGTAACCATTCTTATGGCTACTTCACAAATTGCCTGAGAGCTAACCTAATGACTAGTACAGTGGCAAACCCAGGATTTGAAGCCAAATATGTAAGTCTTATATATACTTAAGTATACCCAGTATACTACCCTGTGTCTCACCCTTTTTAAACACACAGAAGATTATTTCAATAATATTCAGCAATTATTATTGAGCTCTGATCATAATACCACATACTGGTAAAGTGTAAGGTCTAACATTTCCATAAGATGTAATGAGGTCTCATTTCACATGGAAACTTAGATTCATGTTGTCATTCAGGAGAAAAAAAATACACAATAACACAGCACATGAACACACACACAATACAGCAAAAAGCAGATTTAGATTAGCACAAAGGAACAAAAGAAAAGCTGGGGAGCAAGAAACCAACTGCTTAGGTCTTTGCCATTTTGCTCAGGGTCTCTTCAATAAGAGGGGGTGTGAGGTTAGAAGACAGAAGGGCCAACTTCATGGCAGTAGCCTCCAGCAGGCCAACCTCTTCTCTTTCATACACCTGGGATAGGCAAGGAGGCACCAAGGCAACCGAAGTTCGCTGCTGGGAATAGGCTGAAGCTAATCTCTTCCTGGCGATATTTGTTTTTACTGAAATATCTTCCCCCACTTCCAGTGAGCCAGTTTTCCATTATGTGAGTCAATGTGACGGTTTAAACCAACAGAAATATTGCTTTGTTCTCCTAAAGTGTCTGTTAAATGCAATGTTTAACATAATGAGCCCAAAGGGGAAAATGGTTCACAGTACAGATAAATACTCCTCTTTAAAAGATTGACCCAATTAATAACTAGATGGTAAAAGGTTTGCAAACAAGGAAAGGGAAACAAGGTTTCTCTCCTTTTTTTTTTTCCATTTTTTTTAAATTAAATCACAAGGTCTATTGTTTTGTCTTAAAGCCTGAATACTGATGTATTTCATACATTATGGCTATTTTCTTAAAGGAAAAATATAAAACTACTTTATTAACCACTGTTCCCCCATATTTACTGTAAGGTAAATAGCAGCCCTAGGTAACAGCTCTTTTTCTCCTAAATTACAACTTCCCCTTGCTCCCCTGAGACCTAACTAACTCCAGTTTGACAAAGATTGATCCTCAGTCGAGACTGAAGAAGTTATGCCTCTCACAATGCACTCCTCACTTTGCAGTTCACAGTGGCTGAATTCCAAATCCTACCCAAACCGCTCAGGAGTCATACTTTCACTATTCCCAGCAAAACCTAAACTTGTTTCTTAAGAAGGTTCTTGCTAACATTGCTTATTATGATGAGTTCTTGAATATTGCTTTTCTCTTAGCTAACAGCAGGCTGTGGCTTTAATTCTAAATGAATCAGAAACATATGGCTTGCCTTTTTCTTAATAGTGCACTGGGTTTTTATAATTAAAGGAGAACAGTGCTACAGGCAAAGTATGCTTTGAGAAGCTATTGCAAGGCAAACATTGAGTGGGATTGAGGATAGTCCATAAATGCAAAAGACAAGCCCATTTGGCTTTGGATTTTGCAATCCTGAGCTACCAGGGAGAGCACCAAATCCTTCATGCAAATCGCTAAGAGAACATTCATTCCACTTGCACTCTTTCTTCATTATTAGTTTTGTTTCTCATATTCATCACCCACTCCCCTGCTCCCAACCACACTTCTGGTTTCTTTATTAAGCTCTCCTTTCTTTTAAAAGTTAATATACTACATTTGTTTAGAAGTTTCTTTATCCTAAGACCCATATAATATGAACTAGATGCCCCGTATCATATTAAGGGTGTGACCAAAGACTGGTCCCAAGAAGATGTTTAATTAACTTCATTATTAAGCAATCTTAATGTCAATCTCTTCAAATACTCCTGGGGACTTTATGCTGTTTTCTTCATCTTTCTGACATGTTTATCAGGTGTGAGTGCTTAAGTGAAAGAAAGAGGAGGGGGATAGCCTGCACAGCTGGGCTGCAATGTGTCAACTGCAATCTGCCCTGGAGAAGTCACTTCATTCTTCTGAATCTCAGTTTTTTGCATCCACAACGTGGGAACAATCATAATGCTACATTAGAGGGCTGTGGTAAAGATGAAATAAAATAGTGAATTAACAGTTGTTTTTAAAGTTGTATTCAGATTAATTTGAATTTGAGTTAAAACCAATTATCTTAGAGATGCTCCATATTTGAACATCTTTATGCTTTTCCTTAGATTTCGTTACATCATTTTGGAACATCAGTTTTCCTCATACAGAGAGAAGCTGGATAAACCAAGTGTCTGCTTGGTATATTTATTACCCAAATCCCTTTAAGTGGAATTCCCTTAAGAACTCCACCTCTTTCAAACTTCAGTCCTTCTGCGAGTCTCTGAACCAACCAACCAGACGTTAGAGACAGCCAAATGAAGTGAACATGAGCACAAAACCATCTTCTAAACTAGAGTTGGGTATCCCTATCTTCCGTTTTTTAGTCTCTCACCTGCAAATCTTCCCCAAGAAAGCACTCGTCACCTGCAAATCTTCCCCGAGGAAGCACTCACCTATGGCCTTCCATGTGCCCCATGCTGAACTAGGCCATTTTATATGTGTAGTCTTGTTTAACTGTATCTCCACCCAGTGTATGTTAGGTAAGTAGGAGTTGAGTCACACATCCAACCTAAACCAGGGATTCTGAGGGAATCCACACATGCCTCCCAGAATTCTAAAGCCAGAAATAAATCAAGCACTATATTGATTAGGACATAAGAACCACGTAGTAAGCTCCCACCTGCTGCCTGGGAACCTGAGGGCTGCTCCACTGCATGGCTCCTTGGACTGTCGGTCTCAATAGTGTCCCTCCCCACTCAGCCATTTGGGTAGTCTCTGGCCAGCACTCTGGGAAGGCCTGGCTCTGGAAAGGGTTAAGCGTCTAAGATATAAGCCCATGTCAAGTACTTTAGGCCAAGGGAAGCAAAAAGAATGGCAGAGACCAACAATGGGGGTTCTGCATCAAAAAGGGCTACAACACCACACAGTGGAGGGGCCATGGAAGAGGCACGGGAAGCCCAGGGCACCTCCAGATACTCGCTAAGTGACCATAGTGAAGAATCTGGAGTGAAGAATCATAACTGCCCCACCTTTATAACTGTGCCACCTGGCCCCAGTTCCCATCATTCTGAGCTGAGCACAGTTCCCATAAGTCTGAGCTGGGCACAATTATCAAGGTGGGGTAATTATGGAAACTGGGGCCAGATTCTTCCTTCTTGCACAAGTCACTATTCCAGGGTTCACTTTCCTCATCCGTGAAATAGGTATGACAATCTCAGCCCTTCCCATCTTACATGGAAATGATGGAGGTTAATAACATTTAAAAAACACTAAATATTTGCTTATGTGCAGTGTCGAGAATTACACAGATGCAATCACTGACCATCTGTGATGTATCAGGATGGCAACAGGCCCTGGCTCTCCTTCCTGGAGTGGTAGATGAGGGACATCTCTAGACCAACCTCTGTACAGGCTTTCCTCTTCCTGATCTTTCCTAGGTCATGACGGTAAGAGCCAGGTGCCCTCACTACCTTCCCTGACTAGACCCAGGGCCTCCTACCCTGGCCTCTGCTGAGAGTCTCCTCAGGGTGGAGCTGAGGGAGAGGCCAAAGGGCCTTCAGAAATTTCTCTCCAGAATGGGACAAGGCAGTGCCTCCTCTCAGGACCAGGATAAATCACCACAGAAACAGGACTCATCAAACGAGGGCAAGGCAATCAGTTAGAGGGAATGCAAATCTGGAGGAATGGAAATAAAATGTAGCCAGGTGCAGGCACCAAAGAAATGATCAAGGTATCCCATGGGAAGAAACACGGCTCACTGAAGAGAGGCACTATCGGAAAGCTCTTCCCTGCAGTGTTTATAATCAGTGCCCTTGCATCCAGCGTACAATTATGAAAGACTTATTGTATCCATGTTCAGAACACACAGGGTATTATTTCAGATGGGATACAGCAGACAAGTTGAGAGCAGAGGGATTAAAAGAAAGAGAAGAAAATGAGAAGAAAGAACAAATGTGAGAGTAGAAACAAGGCCAAAGAGAATAGATAGCAATACCAAACCCCAGGAGAATGAAGTCACATTTTTTTTTGTGCAGAATAAAAGTTAAGCTGTGTCCATGGTTGACAGAAAACAAAAGGCAGTAGCATAAACCATTTATTTTCTCACTTGCTTTCCCCTCGGAACCTCACCAATAAAATTAGACTCCTGAGTTCAACCAAATCTCTGTGATCTCAAACTATGCTCCTTTGAAAAATACTATAGAAAAAAAAAGCATGTGTGTATGCATGTGTGCATATGTGTACATCTGTATGCACGTGTAGTGTGTGCATGCATATGTGGGGCATGTGTATGTGTGCGTGTGTGTGCCTGCATGTGGGGTGTGTGTGTGTGTGTGTGCCTGCATGTGGGGTGTGTGTGTGTGTGTGTGTGCCTGCATGTGGGGTGTGTGTGTGTGTGTGTGTGTGCAGTGGGGCAGAGCAGCTCCCTTTCTAGGGTCTGGGCACACTTCGCTGCAGGAGCCTTTCCAGTAGGAAGACTCAGACAAGCAAGCCCAGCTCAGGTTTCATGAGGCTTCATCTTGTCTGAAGGTTGGTCACAGAGCAAAGCTGGGTATATTTCAGAGGCTGATTAAAGCTCTCACAAATGCCAGCTTCTATCATTTCAATAACTATTAATTTAAAGAATATATTTGCCTGGAAAAAAAAAGAAAAACATTGCAAACCATTCCTGTTTTATCACCGAGAGGTCCTTCCTCTGCACAGATCCTTTCCTTTGTCATGAAGTGAGGAAGTCTGAGATGGACAGTTATCAAGGTGGGGCAATGATGGGAACTGGGGCCAGCTTCTTCCAATTAGGTAACTGTGCACAGACCTTTGCCATGGTGACAGCAGAAAAACTACCGTTCAATCCCCCATTCCCACTGTTCAAGTGATAAATGACCCTCAGGCTTCTCTCCCCAAAGCCAAGCAAGGCCTGTCTCTGGACAAAGGCCAGGGAAAACAGAAAAAGACTTATAAGAGCCAAAAGCAGGGTGAAGAAGAGCTGCAGGGCATAGGGGAAAGACCAATGAGAAAACATGGTGCGTTTTAGTAGCTGCAAGTTACTTTATGATGATTAGGTTGGGTCAGAGGGGGAGTTGGGGATTTGGCGAAGAATAAGTGGCCATAGTTAAATAGCCAGGCTGGGAGAGCTCTGTTGGCCCTGCTCTTTGGAAAGAGGGAGCTCCGGACTGCAAATCTCAGCCTGGCTCTTTCCTTCACCCCAGTTCTTTCTAAACAGACACCACTAAAGGAATGTATTTAAAACTAAGGAGACAAATGGAGACAGAGAAAGAGTGGTCATGTACTGCTGAGATTAAAAGGCATGATGGTACAATTAAAGATATTTACCAGAGAAATCTGAGCCCCATTACATGCTGGCGTACAGTATGTGAAGAAGAACTGTTTTATATCATTAAAGACAAAAACCAGGTCTATAGGTAAGCTTTAAGAACAATAAACATCCTGAATTCAAGAATAAGTCTGTCAAATGAAGGGATATTGACTTTGGAACAAGGAATATTATGTCAAACAACATTAGTTTAATTGATCTGAATTTAGTTTAAGTACTAAAAGCATTTATATACAAACAGCAAATGAAAATTAACTGCAGCTGAGCCTTGCTGCTTGTTCTCAGGGGTGCGGTGCGGATGAGAACCTGGCACCAAGGAGGCCTGGTTGGAGTCTTGAACACACGGCGGAGCTGGGGTTTCTTCCCAGCATGACAATGAGGAAGGCAATGTGCTTTCTCTCAGAGGTAGGAACATTTAACACCAGCCTTTGACTTCTCAAAATACACAAATACTGTTTCTTGCTCTGGAGGAATTCATAAGAGAACAGGGGTGAGACAAGGAATGAATCAGTCCCTGAGTACGAGAGAGGCTTCTGGTCCGGAGGTGAGTGAATGAGACAGTCCCTCCTCTGCCTCTGACTGCTTGGCCCCATCTGAACCAACGTTTTAATAAAGCCTGCCTTTGCTCTGCACAGAGCTCTCCCTTTCAGCTGCTGCCAGGCCCTGGGAGCCCCAGGTAGAGGTTCCAGGAAAGTCGGTGGGCATGGGGCCAGAGACAGGACAGGTTCTCAAGAAACAGTACCAGCCTTAGTCCCTCCATGAGGGTAAAATGGAGAAAGAATTCAAGAGTGCCCAAACCCACTCCTTTCCTGTGTTCTTGTTTTCTACTAAGAAAAAGGAAAGAAAAGAAAGACATAGAGAAAAAAAGGAAGGAAGGAAGGAAAGAAGAGAGAAAGAAGAAAAAAGAGAGAAAGAGAGAAAGAGAAAGAAAAGAAAGAATGAAGGAAAGAAAGAGAGAGAGAGGGAGGGAGGGAAGGAAGGAGGGAAGGGGAAGGAGAAGGGGAGGAAGGAAAGAACCACTTTTTTTTTTTTTTAATCTCTTCCCACATTGATCCCACAGAACTCACTCTGGGATGGATCTTGAGAATGTCCAGGAAAGGCTGAGTAATAAACCCAGGGCAGAGATGCATATTTTCTCTTTTGTTACTAAAACCTCGTGTGCAAAAATAAGCATAGTTTAGGGTTAGGCAAGGGAAAAGCCAGTGAACCCTTTGGAAGTGCATCGCCTTGTCATAGGTCCATGTGAATGGGTGAGGGTGTGAAGACTTCACTATGTGTCAGACTCATTATTTAATGTCCAGTCAGCTCAGGAGCCAACTATGTTTCCACTTTGTTTTCCAAAGGCCTGACGAAGGCCCTGGGGTGTTATTTTGTTTACATCTTGCCACCTGTGTACTCTCTCTGAAAGCCAAATCTCCACTCCAAGATCAAAGGGCAGCTGAGTCTTAGACCATTAAGTGGAGCTGAAAGAAAGATCTCTCCACCTCCAGCCTTCAGCTTTCACTCAAACCACAGATTGTTCTATGTTGTAAGATTTATAGCTTTGCTTGTGAACATGGTCACAAAAACCAACAGAAATAGCCTAAAGTCATGGTTCTCTATCCATTCAGACCCTTGCCAAACACATCGAGTATGGTCTCAGAGTTTTCTTTGTAAAAGGACCTTTAGGTGAGCTCTGGAGATACCAGAGTTTCCAATCTCTGTTTCGATTTCTTCTTAAAATGCTTTTCTATTCATACTCATTTGAAATATTTTCCATCAAAATATTTTCCCCTCTGATGTTCTCATTATGGCCAGTGGAGGAGCAGACTGACAGATGACCAGGATGGCAGCAACTGGGAAGACAGATGTCACTTGCTGAGGACAATGCAATTAAGAAACAGGATGCTGGTCAAGGTTGATGAAACATTCTGGGAACATTCACTCTGTGCAAGATATTATGTAGTTAGTGTTTTTGAGACTCAAAAGAACTAATATTCCTGGGATAATATTCATGTTATATTTGCTCATCAAATGTCTATTGAATACCTTTGATGTGCCAGGCCTTATGTAGAGCATGCATGAAGATTTGCACACATTCCCACCTTAGTCAAGAGGAGCAGGTGATTCTAGTATAGCCTAGCTTATACCTGCTGAAACAGAGGTACACACAAGCTTCTAAAACAATCTTGAAGACAAAGCGATTTCTCTTCCAAGAAAGAAGACGGGTTTGTCAAGTCTTAACCCAGGAGCCTACAAGCTGGGATGCGTGGATGGGAAGAAAGGAGATGCCCTGACGAGCGACCAGCAAGAATAAAAGCACACAGAGGGTGCCGATGATGTCTGCACCATGCTAAGGAATCAAGGATGTCAAATTGCAGGGACTATAGTAGGAACCTGGCAAGAATCCGAGGCAGTCACACTCATGGCTTACTAACACTATTAAAATTGGTTTTCTTTCCCCTTGAGGGGCTGTAATGGCCTGAGAGGCAGATGGTCTTTGGTTTAAGTCAGTGTCCTCCATTTCTTAGAGGATCTTGGGTGCGTCACTTAACCTCTCTAAACTCCAGCTTCCTCCTGTGACACATGCAGAAATGAACAGTTGTCCTACCTTTCCACAAAAGTAGAGATCTTGTGTGAGTAAGCCCTTACACACACACAGGATAGGCTACAGGGGCCCTCAGTCATAAGACTCAGAGGGGCTCACACAGAGAAATGAAGTGAGAAGGAGTGTAAGGCTTTCTCTGCCCTGAATTTAGGAAAAACTCCCAGTAGTTCTCCCCATATGATGCTGAGTAAGTCGCATCATTTCCCCTTTATTCTTCTCATCCACGAAAAAGGAGCGGAAGGCCAGGGTTCATTTTTAAGTTTTCTTCCAGTTTTAATGTCCAGCGACAGAGTTTAAAGATTGTTGGGCAAAATTTTCAGATGCCTGAAGACTTTGTTTGAATCCACCTCCTGGAGTGTAACTGTTATATGTCTGAACATTACAAATTATGAAATATTAAATAAATATATGTGCATATACATAAACACATGTGAGTATATATAGACACACATGTATATATGTAACTCAATTGTTCCAGCCAGGGACATCCGTCCAATGCCTGGAGTTTCTCTTTTCCTTTCGGGATTCAACATTTGGCCTAGTTCCAACATATTCCCGAGTTTCTGAATCTCGTTCCCACAAAGATCTGTCTTCTCTCTCTGGTTGAAAGAAATGCATGCTGGGCATCCTGCCAAGCACTTGGAGGCCTCCTGGAATTCAGCTGTGACCCCTGGGGTGTGCCCCTTTCCTGTGTCACAGCTCTGGAGTGAGGAGGGAGGCCTACGGTGCCCTTGCTGTAGTTAAGTGTTAAATATTGGGGCATAAAAGGTGTACTCAGGCTCACGACTGAACTCTCCAGATCTGTGTCTCCAGAATCCCAGCCAACTGTGTTCTGAGGCATCCAGGGTCTATGGAGTAACCCACAGAAGGAAGAGGAGAACCCCTGAGCCCTTTCAGTCACCATCACTGATACTCTCTCTTACCCTGAAGCAGCCTTTCATGGTTTATAGAACACATGTATACCCTTGACATGAGGTAAGTTAAAGCAGGTCTTCAGCATCTAAATAAGTACTTAATTCATATGCCTATGGTCTTAGGGGGGTAGTCTTTTGAGGAAATTTCCTCTTACTGAACTCTAGCAATGCTGAAAGTTCCCAGTTACACCCTGACTAGGAATATTTTATTCTCAGGCTTAAAGGACAGAAGGGACTAAAGCTGACCATTGGCAAAATGGGGAAAAACTAAAAGATGAGAGGACTGGATCCTCCTCTTTCATGCCCTGTCCTCAGCAAGTTATCACTTCTACTTCTCTCATAGCCTTCTTCTGCCTCCTGGCAACAACTATTTTCAGAACACAATTTACTACCAAACTCTAAAGACCCTTGAAGCTCTGCCATTTTATGGTTTTATTTGAATTTCATCCAATTTCTTTTCAGGAGATTAGAAGCTTTGGAATTAAGGAGTTGCAGAAATATCAGAGTCATTTTGGAGGAGAGATAAAGTTTTCCTTACCTGCACAGATTTTATGGGTGATGTCTTTACAGGAACAGGCAGCATTGTGCTGCCCAGGGGGGCCACCAGGGAGCCTGACTCACTCTCCTCATACATAATACAAGGTGGTACAGGCTACAGGGAGACACCAAGAAACTGAGCCAGCTTCTGGAGAGACACAACTTTTTTACTGATGAATGTCTGTTCACAAACCAGATACGTAATATGAACTTAAGGGTGAGAGGTATGAAGATAAATACGCTGCGGTTCTGGATTTAAGGAGTTTATTGTCTACTGGAAGAAATATGCACATGAACAGATAATTTCAATAAAATATTATAAGTGATAAAACATATGTAAGTAAGGATATTATGAGAGCACAGAGAAGGACCAATCTAGGAATTCAGAAAATATTTCTTGGCAGGGATAAAACCTGTTTGTGTCACATATTAAGGGTGTTTTTTGTTTGTAACAGTGTGTTCTTGTCCTTGGTCTTATAATATCTTCACTCCATTCCTGTGAGGGAACCAGGGAAAGAACCATTATCTCAACTGACAGATGGGCATATTAATGCAGAGACAAAATAGATAAATTTGCATAGCTATTTAATGGTGGCAAAAGGGCAAACTTAGATGGTATTTGTGCACTTGGGAAAAGTGTCAGTTGAATGGAGAATGGATGGGATAAGGGTGAGATTTCTAGACAATTTTGGGCTTTGTACAAAAAGCTTAGTACAAAGAAAAAAAGTACAGTTTTGATAGCCTGAAATATTATATCAGTATAATATTTTCTTCAACCAAAGCTATCTTCTATAGAAATGTATAGCCTATGATTCAGAAAGACCATCTCACTTAAAATTTCAAAAGTTTGTGCTTGTTTCATGATTTGTGCTTTGCATATTCTGTTCCTTTTGCTTATAATTCACTTCTAGGCCAGGCATGGTGGCTCATACCTGTAATCCCAGCACTTTGGGAGACTGAAGTGGGAGCATCCCTTGAGTCCAGGAGTTTGAGACCAACCTCGGCAACAAGGAGAAACCCCATCTCTACAAAAATTAGCTGGGCATGGTGGTGTGCACCTGTAGTCCCAGCTACTTAGGAGGCTGAAGCAGGAGGAGTGCTTGAGTCCAAGAGGTGGAGGTTGTAATGAGCCATGAATGTGTCACTGCACTCCAGCCTGGGTGACAGAGCAAGACCATATCTCAACTAAAAAATAAAAACAAAAAATAAAAAAATGTACTTCACCACCTTTGCCTTCCTGGCATATTCTTGATCATTTTGAAGAGCACCAACACTACCCTGCTGCTCCCAGTCCCATAAGCCCCCTCAGTGCACATTCTTTGGATCTCATTCTAGGATAACTGCTTGCTCTTTAGGTTGTCTCTTTTCCCCAAAGACAGTGAGGTTCATGAGAAAACAGTCTTATTCCATTTGCATTTATGTTCCTAGAACAAGTGGTAGGGACATAAATACAAATAGAATAAAATTGCTTCATCAATGTTTAAATACATGAATAGATGGATGAAGAAATGAATAAAAGCTAATAATCTTAAAACATGGTGTCAGTGAATTGCAATTGCCTTCAACCTTAGCCCAAGGATATAGAGAGCTGGAAAAAGCAGCATTCAAGCAATGAAAAAGG
Source organism: Symphalangus syndactylus (assembly GCF_028878055.3). Classification (NCBI taxonomy): domain Eukaryota; kingdom Metazoa; phylum Chordata; class Mammalia; order Primates; family Hylobatidae; genus Symphalangus; species Symphalangus syndactylus. Next base: position 93,544,487 of record NC_072440.2, read on the forward strand.
GCCATGCTAACTTCAAATTCATGGCATTTTCCAAACCCATCACATAGCAGAGATCTGACACGATATGTAAGGAGAGATGGTGCCTGCAGGGAGAAAGAAGGTGTGAACATGTACTCACCTGGGATAGATACAATTGAAAGTCAATAATAAGAGTTCAGCTAGAATAGCTGATAAGTTAGCATAGGCCGAGTGCAGGTTGGTGGAAAAGAGTAAACTTCTCTGTGTGGGGGGTTGTGGGGGTCACAGAAATTAGGCGAGTTCACAATATTTTCAGACTGTTCTGCATGGATTCCCCGGGTGCTCACTGAAAAGATCAAAAAGAACCCTAAGAAGAGTCTATCATGGTGCAGACCTGAGTGACAGAAACAGTGGCCACACAAGAGGGATGCTTCCCCTATATCCCCGCTATGAAATAGAAGCCATTATCTGAGGGAGAAGGACAACACTATAGCTTTACGGCACAGCCCTCAATACAGCTGAAGGAAGAAAAAAAAGTGTGTAGAGGGAATCCTGTCCCTGGGGTAGAATAGAGTTAACGTGCTGATCCCCAACTGAACAGGGCAAGGGCAGAGGACAGAGAGGGCTACAGTGCTAAGACCCAGGGACTTGGGACAAACCTAAGACCAAGCTTTAATTAGAACAATAGAAATCACACCTCATCACCACTAAGCTAAGATACTTGGAATAACAAGTAATGGAAGAATACTGCTAGAGAAAGGTTAAAGAGGAAGAAGAGCTTGCAAAGAGAGGCTAAGACACACAAATAAGAACGATATCTCAGAATCATATACATGTTCTGGTTAACCACCCCCATCCTAGACACAAATTGTCTCTAGAGAAATTTAAAGTACGTGGCACACTGAGTGAAATCAAACCAAAAATAGTGGCACCTAAAACAATAGAATACATTTTCCTTTCAAGAGTAGATGCATCATTCACCAACTTGGCCTAGAACATTCCATTGGCAAATTCTAATAAACATTTAAGGAAATAATACTGTCATTATACACAACTTCTTCCACAATATAAAAGCAAAAAGAATTCTTCTCTGTTCACTTAATAAGTCCAGGATTACCCTAATAAAAAAACTAAACAAAAGCATTACAAGAAAACAATGTTATAGAAAAATATCTCTCATACAGAGTCAAGATAATAGAAAAAGATAGAAAATTGAATCTAACAATACTTTTGAAAGGAAACAACATCTTGAACAAGCGGGAATTAATTAAAGGAATTCAAGGCTGGTTCAACACTCAAAAATAAATCAATGGGATTCACTATATAAAAGACTAAGAAAGCAAAAGCATGTGATTATCTCAATAGACAAAGAATAAAAAAAAGCACTCCAAAAATGCAACATCCAGTCATAATAAAAACTCTCAGCACACTAGGAATTGAAGAGAATTACTTTAATCTAATAAAAGGCATCTACACAAAGTCTATGGCTGACAGTATACTTACTGGTGAGAATGAATGAATGCTTTATCCCTAAGATCAGGAAGAAGACAAATGCATCCTCTCTCATCACTTTTATTCAGCATCACACTGGAAATCGACGAGGTACAATAATACAAATACAAAAAACAAAATAAAATAAAATAAAAGTCATGGAGATTAGAAATGGAGAAATAAAATATTTGCATAACCTCAAAGTATCTTCACTAAAATTAACTAATTACCGTGGTAGTTTTAATATATGCTCACTAATTTTTGATAACCCCTTTTATTGTTTTTTTTTTCTTGCTACATAGCAAATTACCACCAACTTAGCTGCTTAAAACAGTAGCCACGTATTGTCTCTGAGTTCTTTAGGTCTACAGTCTCCCCAGGCTCGGCTGGATTCTCAGTGTCTCACAGATTGATGCTGATGTGTTCACAAGGCTGGGCTCCTACCTAAAAGCTGTGAGGAAAGCACTGCTTTAACATTTACTAAGTTTGCTGACTGAATCCTGTTCCCTGTGCTAGTAGCACGGGTTACTTGTCTTCTTGTTGGCTACTGGATAGGGGTCACTCTGAGCTCCTAGAGGCTGCTCTCAGATCTTTCCAAGCCCCTCCTCCACCTCATACATAAACAGCCTCCCTTCTATTATCAACCTTCTCTCACATTTTAAACCTTTCATTCTTCTGCTCCCTCCTCACAAAGCCCAAGAAATCACTCTGCTTTTAATGAACTGAGTATGATTGAAGAATACAACCACTAGTAAGAAATGCTGGAACCTAGAGTAGACATGGCAAACTTCTGAACTGTGAAATTTTGGGATATTTGGGAAATATTTTATCAATAAATCCAGAAAGTGTATAATAAGAACCCATTATGCACATAATTTTGTGCTGTCTCACAGCAGTTTGAGAAGCATGCACTCTGCCTTTTAATCCTTTCCATTCCTCGTGTGCTCCCAATAAAAGCCCTAATATCACCAAAGTACTACCCGCCCAACTTTCTCATCATGCCCCCTGAGGGAACCCTACTTCACTCAATTCCTAATATGGCATGGTGGGCTTTTACGTCAGTAGTTTTCTCTACGAACCATTTTTCAGGACACCTCAAGGTAGTCATGAAATCATAAAATTACATTGTTCTTCTTCTCCTATTTTGGTGCTTCTGAATAGGTAGCTGAACTCAAAACAAGCCAATAGTGATGAGCATATAAGAATCCTTGCTGAGGGGAACCACAGAGGACATGGTGCCAAAGAAGCTGTAGGCTTCAGGAAAGCCTTTCTCCTCTTGGACCTGAGGTTGGATGGTAGATGCTGAAGCAGGCAATGTGCCTCAGGGACCACTAGCACCAGGACAGACATAAGCTGTTGACTTCAGACCTTCTATAGGCGATATGACACTATAGAATGCTTTTTGACTTCGGGAGAAATTATTGCATGCTACATGTTTTAAGACTGTAAATGTGGGATATAGTATGGTCAGTACACCCACAGGAGAAACAAAAAGGAGGCTTGGAAGGAAGAAATTTGAACACTCACAGGTCCCAGATTGAGGGTCACTGCATGTTGCTCAAGGGCACTGGGGAAAACACCAGTGTGGTCAGGAGGCAGCAGTCAGGAATGAGGGGAGCGCTTACACCACAGTCTTTACTGGGTTTTCCTCAGCAAAGGAAGACAGGGTGGGGTTAACAGTTTAGGACTGTCTGGTTTAAATAATTCTCAGGGCTCTAAGCTATAGGTGGTCTTTAGTTGCCTGTTGCCTTGGTTTGGAATGATGAAGGCAGAGGAGTGTCTCTTCTTGGGGTGTGTGGACCAGAGGCTGGGCCTCTTGTCATCCCTAGGTATTGTCTAGTATTTTCCCAGGCTGAAAAGTTTTTTAAGATGTCAGGACATCATCATATACAGGATATATATCTATATCTATCTATATAGATATATATATAAATTTAATAATTTATATAATATTCTGAGATTATTCTTAAAAAGTTGTATAGCATATTAAAGAAACACAAATAATAGAAATTATTGACATGATAATTAAAATAGCTATGGACGCCTGGATTGCAGACTGTATTACATGTATATTGCAGTCATCTAAGGAATATGTAAGGTCTAGAAAACCCACCACCAATAGACACTAATTAGAATAGCAGCTATCTTAAATGAATGCTTATTACGTGGTTTGCATTGGGTTAAGCACTTAATGTATATTCTTCTCATTTAGTCATTAAACAACATACATTTATTCATCCCCAACATAGTAGTGAGGAAGCCATGACTTAGGAAAGCTCATTATGGTGCCCAAAGCTATGTATTTGGTACATGGCCAAGACAATATTCATAACCAGATCTGTTTAGCACCAGAGCTTTTGCGCAGAAAGGAAATAAAACAAAATCCAAGACACACACATACAAAAGTTTCAGTAGCAATGTTGAAGCATCAATCAGGCAGCTTAATTTCTGCAGACCTATTATCAAAAAAGTGCAATGAGTGATTTCTATTAATACCTAAGCAACTGGTGAAAGAATTTTAGTGCTAGGAAATTGCACATTCACTTTTAGCCAAATCTGGCCTTTATTAGGAGAATGAGCAATCAGAAAAGTCACAAATCTCCTCCAAAAACAAGTTTAGTCTTCACTGTTTGAATGAAGACCCTGAATAAGAGAACATGTCACAGTCTTACTGTTTACATTTCTTCAAATGAATGCCCTGCATTTTTCTGTAGTGTGACAAAGTCATGAAAGTAGAATGTTATGATTCAGTTAGGAAGTGAATGATATCTCTGCTGTCTGCTTTCCTTCCTGTCCATCCTTTTGGATTCAAATTAAACAAACCTGTGTCTAAAACCCAAATGTATGAAAACAATGGTCAAAGTGAGTGAAACTTCCTAATGCTGAAAATATCACAAAGGAAAGGAAATAGAGAAAGCAATGAATGCAGACACAACATAAAAGATCATCCAGCCTGATGCAGCTGTGTCATCTTCAGGTGGACACTGGAACAACCAAAAGATTTGAATGATAAGAGCAGAGAAGGAGAATATCCTGATGGATGAGTGTGAAGGCTGGAAATTTCCACCAAGGAAATGAGAAGATGTTATATTCCCTCTTTTGGGACTTCTCTCTGACCTCACTCTCTCTGACTTCCAACAGTGTGGCCTATTTGGTTTTTAGAGCTATTTGTTGATTGTGGAGCTGAAATAGAACTTGCTCTAGAGTTGGAAGGAAACAGGAAACAAAGGTCAGTGTACTGTCTCTTTCCCTAAGCTTGTTTGGATCTCAGTCCAATGGCAGCTGACCACTGGACCACAGAGAAAAGCTTTGACAGGGCAGAGAGTTCCTTGGGAAAGTAACAATTTTAAAGATTTTTTTTAGCAGAAGGTGTGACCTACCTTATAGCTTTAGCAAATTACATATATATATGTGTGTGTGTGTGTGCATGTGTGTGTGTGTAAATATTATGGATGTGCATATATATGCATACATACATAATATCACTTTATATTTGTTTTTTATTGATTAAAATCTTTGGTGTATTTAAGTGGAGGTTATGTATTATCCTATATAATTACATAATTTATACATATATTGAAACATCATACTGTACCCCTATAAATATATGCAATTATTTTAAAATAAATAAGTAACGCCAGGACTATAATTATATCTACCCTCAATGTATTAAGAAAGAAAACCAAAAAAATAGTTTGACTAACTATAAGTTTAACCACAAATAAATCATAAAATTGAGATCTGAACACTTAACATTAATGTCATGAAAGGTGCTATGAATGTCCATTATTGCACACTAGTGGATTGCAAGCTCTCGAAAGTTCTGAACTTCACTCACACCATATTAATAATTACACTCCCATAACTCAGAGAACCACATCAAATTCTTTGGATGATAATGGTGCTGGCTACATCACTGAAAAAGGCCTTTGATAAAGAACTGTTGTAGATACTAGAGGCTCATTAGACTTAAAAAAAATTTTGCTTTTTCCCACAAGACATTTATGCTCAATTCTAATGTGTTTGTGGATCACACCACGAGTTTATTCTTAATGAACATTTTCTCTCATTTCCTTTACCACCTATCCTGCTCCACTTTTCACCTGAGCCAAAGGGCTTAACACACACTAATGAACACCCCCTACGTTTGTCTTTAAAAACATCAAATTGATGAGCAGACACCCCAAATCCTTCATTAAGTGGGTCATAAACTGAAAGAGCTCTTTGATTATAATATGATGAAAGATTTATTAACAAACAGGTATTCAGCTAAATCATAGTATTGGCAGCTTTATGAGATTATCTCTCCCCAGCAGACAGGTGGGGCCTGCAGGCTCCTGTGGGAACGAAAACACTGAATCTGTTAGTGTAATGCAGAATGATCTAATTACCTCCCAGCCGAGGGCTGCACGGGGGCTAGAAGTTCAGCAAGTTTATTTGGGTTTGCTAGGTCCTGAACCTGAAGAGCTTACATGTACCACACTTTAAGGAACAAAACAAAAATATGGTAAATACAATGAAATAAACTACGATCTAACAGAAGGTATGTGGTCAAGTGATTTTACCAAAAACAGTAAGAACGAAAGAAGGAAGGAAGGAGAGGAGGGGAAGGAAGAAAAAATCTTAGAAAATGCCAAATCACTTGCAGGAAGTTTTGATTCTCTATGATTCTCTAGTAAAGATTCCTTAGACAATTGTTTAATGTGTAATGATTATTAGAAATGTGAAATGTAGAATATATTTGCCAAGTAATGTGCTAAAGTCATACTATATGATAAAAAAGCACATAAAAATACTAAATTGCTAATAAGTGACATATTATTAGCTAGTTAAAAATTAAACATCTGTATATATCTTGAAAAAATTATATGTAAAAGTTATATTTATAATATTATATATAATTTGACTAAATGGGCAACTTGGCAGTTTCTGATAATTTTAGAGACTTAGCATAGTGACCTGCATCAATAGGGAGGTATACTCCCAAAATATAATGCCTGAAAAACCCTCTGAAAATATTTATCAAATTATCAACAGTATTGTAACACTACCAAAAATGCTGAGTTACTTTTTTTTTTTTTTTTGAGACGGAGTCTTGCTCTGTCGCCCAGGCTGGAGTGCAGTGGCACAATCTCGGCTCATTGCAAGCTCCACCTCCTGGGTTCATGCCATTCTCCTGCCTCAAGTTGAGTTACTTTTTATAGTAAAATATAATAACTATTGTGAACAATTACAGTAGCTCATTTTCAATGGATTCATTTTCCCATAAGATATATTTTCCTTGAAGTGATTTTTGTAATCCAGAGTTATATTTTCTGTCCTAGTATACTTTCAAGTATATACTCCTTTTCATATTTGATATTTATTGACTATGGCTAAATACAGACAAATTCTCTAAACTAATAATTATAAGTGAAATTTATAATAAATGCCTTAGTTTAAAATGTGGCTTAGGCTAAAACATTTGGTACTTAAATAAAATTTATATATTTCTTTGTAGATGTGAAAGTTGAAGAGTGATAGCAGCATAAAGAAGATTATGTTCTTAATGCTGCATTTAGTGAATATTGAATGGAGAAAAATTCTTAGACCCTTAGGACTGGAGAGGTCAATTCATAGGTTTTACTTTAACCCCCTTACTATAGATGTAGTTAGAAAAATTCAGATAATTTCCTCGAACATAGTGTCTATAAGTGTAATATTTATTTTCCATCATATATAAACAGGGTAAAACCACAAAAGCCTCTTAGGGAAGTATCAGTCTTCTGATGTTAATAAAGATCTCTCTCATCACAAACTTGAAGAGAAAAGTATGGAGTTAAAGTAGTACTTGACATCAAATAATAGAAGAATATTCTTTGGAGTATGTTCATGTAGCAAAAAAAAAAATCATTTTCAAGTATACAAATAATCATAATAGCTTTCATAGTTTGAGTACTAGTCACTAAACCAAGCAGTGTAGTACAATATCACATGCTTAAAGAATACGTAACAATAATAATCTTAAAACAAAATGCATTTAACTAGCCATTTCAACATTTGGATAAATTAGGATTATCAGAAGAAAATACTTTCTGGCATATATATATATATGAATATATATATGAATATATATATGAATATATATATGAATATATATATGAATATATATGAATATATATATGAATATATATATATGAATATATATATGAATATATATGAATATATATATATGAATATATATATGAATATATATGAATATATATATGAATATATATGTATATATGAATATATATGTATATATGAATATATATGAAAATGAATATATATATATATTCATTTTCATGGGGGCTTTATGAAGACAGTAGATGTACTTTATACCCTGCTTAAATCCCATTTTATCATTAAAACAGCAACAATAATAGTAATTACATTGATTTGAGTGACTTGCTGCGAGTAAAAAACAAGAGAACATGCACAGCTTCTAAGCTGCTAATGATAAATAAGTTGGTGATGGTTGTTACTGTTATGGCCCATGAGGGGCCTATGAGGGGCCATAATTGGGGGAGGGACCATTCATTGGGGGATGTTGGATAGACTAATTCAGGGCAGATTATTCTAGTCTTTGAAAATGGCAGACAGAAGCATATTCTGTGGGGCACTAGGGAGCCACTGAAAGGTTTTAGATAGGAATGTGTCAAGTTTAGAACTGAATTTCAGAAAGCTCATCCCAGTAATAGAATGAATTGGAAAATAATTACCATTAATCAGTACATGATAAGGACTAATGGTGGTGATTTTTCTCAGTATTAATGCATTGAACCATGAAAATACGGTCACTAGATCATCTATTCATCTCTAATATGTCTAGCATGCCATAATTTGATAGTGCAATGGCCTCACAATACTTGTCACTTTATGAAGTGCCTGTACATATGGTAAAGATGTGTTAAGGACGTTTTGCTCAAATTGTTTGTAGGATACACGACTTTAAAGCAAGACTACTGAATTCCTAATAAATAAGCCTTCTATTTCTAAATTAATGTAAAAAGCAATCCCTCTCAGATTCTATGTTTATTCTACTTTGGAAAGTGTTGTGAAAACTAGCTTGCTTGCAAAGCATTCAGATAAATCTGACTTCTCTCTCTCTTTTTAAATTGTGTTTCTTTTTGCAGACAATGATTATCTGGCAATGATTATCATTGTACCCACTAACCTGGGTTCCCGGGGACTCAAAGTGCCTCTGAAAGCCAACTTCAAGCTCCAAGTTGAAAATATTGCCTTTTTTGAAAACATTTTAAAAATTCTGAAGGTATCTCTAACAGGATGTATCTAAAAATATTTGGTACAACAGCAACCTGGTTTGAAGATGTGCCAGCTGTTAATTGTTCTAGTTGAATCTCTCACTGACTTAAAAGAAGGAGCCTTGTTAGGCTTTGTTTCTCTGGCTTGACTTTTAAGTCCCTAAACTAGCTAGAGTCCTATTAAGCCAATTAACACAGCTGAGGGCCACTTAACAGCCTATCCTCTTATTCAGGACTTACATCCCCTATTTGACCTTACATCAACTACCATTCTCCATCAAATGCTTGATTCCAATAATTCAGGCATAGGAACACCGATAAGGGAGAAGAAAGGTTTTCATTTCTGAAAGCAAGACGCCTGAGTCAATTTGTCCCAATTGTATCTGCACAAGGCCTATTATATGGACTGTGATTTGGAGGGATGAAAGCTGTGAACTCCCAGGTCACTTGTAAACCGATCACTCCCCAGCCTCTCCTCCTCCTGCTTTTAAGTGGTTTGAGGCTGGTAAATTGAAACCTGAAGAAACACAGAGCTCTGATCCCTGGGACCTCCAGAGCAAACCTGGACTTTGGCTGATTTGCTGTAGGAAGTAACTGCTTACTTACCCCATAATTAACACCACAAGCTGATCTTTGGAAGATAAAGTACAGAAGGTCAGACATAAGATCATCTAGAGAAGGATTTCACTAAAGCACTACTTTTAGCAGCTCTTGTGGCTACTTCATTCATGAAACAATGGACTATAATTTCTAAAAATATTACTGTTCATAGAAATGAAAGAGTGAATTACACATCACTGAATATGACCTCAGTCAACTCCCCCTTGATTAATGAAGCCATAGCAAATGTCAACTCAATACTGTATTGAGATGTAAAACATTCAGTTTGCTCAGTGGCAAGTTAACTTAAACAATTTTAACTACCTTTTACAATTCTATATGCAAATTGAGCTTTGTTCCCTGGTTAGAAATATTTACTGGCTTATCATTCCCCATCAAATAAAGTCTGAACCCCTTCTGAGCCTGCAGTCCTTAGGGACCTGGCTTCTAACCATCTTTTTTGTAGCTGCCTCATTGTCATCCTCTCAGCCATATTCACTCCTTACAGTACAATGACTGCAGCTGAGTGTCACGTCTCCACACTTCTCCATAGACTCTTCCTTTATTTGGAACACCCTTACTGCCTTGTCTATAGGGCAAATTACTTCTCTTCCTCAAGATCCAGCTTAAGAGTTACCTTTCTGCAAAAACTTCTGTGTCTGTATCTGCAGCATCATCCTCTGTGAGTACTGTGGCTTGTACATATTGCATTCCCGTAATGGGAAATATTACACTATCCTGTAATTTGTGCCTCTATGAATATCAAATTCTAAGAATTGTATAAAGAGATAAGATTATGGAAGAAATTATGTTCTAGTATCTTTGCTTCTCAAATAATCTGTAGTCAAGATCTATCTTCACCCACATTAACCTGTATCTAGAATCAAAATTGGAGGCAGATGAGTTTCTTAATGGAGTAAAGACCACTAGGGTTCAATGAAATCCCATTCAGTGATATTACTATTCATTCTTACCTCGTTTCTACGTTAAAATCTCTTACCTGGGAATAAAGAGGCTTAAATTTCAGCTGTGACTCTCTCTGAACTGTTTCAAAGTTCCTCTCTTCCTCCTTAACATTATCTTGTTTGTAGAATGTAGGAGTTAGATAGAATGTTTCTAAGGGTACTTTTCTACTACAAGATTTTATAATTCTATAAAATGTCCAGGTAGACTGAGTAACCATAATATATATTTATAAAGTCTACACTCTGGGAGTATAGACAATTGACCTCATTAGTTTAATTATTATAATTCTGGTGCTAATACAGTCAAAGTTTATGGCACATCTGGGCAAGTTAGCTTGAACAAGGCAAAATGTTGGCTTCCTCAGACACCAATTGTACCCTTATCTCAACTGTCTCAAACTGTATTCTACTGGTCACAGGGGAGCCCAAGAGTGAGACTATTCAGACCATATTCACTAAAACTGTTAAGAAGTTGCTTATAGCATGTCTGTGGTGCTGACCCCAAGTCAACAGCATCACCCCCATACACAAAGATTTAGTCCCTCTCACCCAATGCTTCTATGCTTGGACATCTATTACAAGGCAACAATATCCAAAATTTGACAAAACTTGACACCCAACAAACTTCTTTACAGCATTATAGTATTAATAATAGAAAACAAGCTAAGTATCCAAAAAAAGGACATTGAAAGATTAATACATCAGGTATAGAAATGTGATGAAATATTACCAAGCCATTAAAATTATTAAAATCAGGATAAAAATCATAGAAACATAAATGCTAGGTTAGAAACAAAGAAAACTGTCTTAGTGTGCCAATGAAGAGTCAAACTGTAAAATATTTGAAGAGATTTATTCTGAGCCAAATGTGAGTGACCAATGACCCATGACAGCCCTCATGTGATCCTAAGAACATGTGCCCAAGGTGGTTGTGGTGTAGCCTGCTTTTATACATGTTAGAGACATGGGATATCAATCAATATATGTAAGATGTACATTGGTTAGCATTGGTCCAGTACAGAAAGTCAGGGCAACATGAAGCAGGGTGGTAACAGGCGGGGGGCACTTTCAGGTTATAGGTAGCTTTAAAGATTTTTTGATCCATTGATCTATGTCTCTGTTGTGGTACCAGTACCATGCTGTTTTACTGTAGCCTTGTAGTATAGTTTGAAGTCAGGTAGCGTGATGCCTCCAGCTTTGTTCTTTTGGCTTAGGATTGACTTGGCAATGCGGGCTCTTTTTTGGTTCCATATGAACTTTAGTTTTTTCCAATCCTGTGAAGAAAGTCATTGGTAGCTTGATGGGGATGGCATTGAATCTATAAATTACCTTGGGCAGTATGGTCATTTTCACGATATTGATTCTTCCAACCCATGAGCATGGAATGTTCTTCCATTTGTTTGTATCCTCTTTTATTTCATTGAGCAGTGGTTTGTAGTTCTCCTTGAAGAGGTCCTTCACGTCCCTTGTAAGTTGGATTCCTAGGTATTTTATTCTCTTTGAAGCAACTGTGAATGGGAGTTCACTCATGATTTGGCTCTCTGTTTGTCTGTGATTGGTGTACAAGAATGCTTGTGATTTTTGTACACTGATTTTGTATCCTGAGACTTTGCTGAAGTTGCTTATCAGCTTAAGGAGATTTTGGGCTGAGACGATGGGGTTTTCAGCCGTCCCATTACTGGGTATATACCCAAAGGAGTATAAATCATGCTGCTATAAAGACACATGCACACATATGTTTATTGCGGCACTATTCACAATAGCAAAGAGTTGGAACCAACCCAAATGTCCAACAATGATAGACTGGATTAAGAAAATGTGGCACATATACACCATGGAATATTATGCAGCCATAAAAAATGATGAGTTCATGTCCTTTGTAGGGACATGGATGAAACTGGAAAACATCATTCTCAGCAAACTATCGCAAGGACAAAAAACCAAACACCGCATGTTCTCACTCATAGGTGGGAATTGAACGATGAGAACTCATGGACACAGGAAGGGGAACATCACACTCCAGGGACTGTTGTGGGGTGGGGGGAGGGGGGAGGGACAGCATTAGGAGATATACCTAATGCTAAATGATGAGTTAATGGGTGCAGCAAAACAACATGGCACATGGATACATATGTAACAAACCTGCACATTGTCCACATGTACCCTAAAACCTAAAGTATAATAAAAAAAATAAAAAAAATTAAAAAAAAAGCAAATAATTATACAAAAAAAAGATTTTTTGATTGGCAATTATTTGGAAGAGCTATTATCAATAGAAAGGAATGTCTGTGTTATGATAAGGGGTTGTGGAATCCAGGGTTTTATCATGCACATCAAGCCTCCAGGTAGCAGGCTTCAGAGAGACTAGATTATAAATGTTTCTTATCAGACTTAAAGAGCCTGTTCTATCAGTAATCCTAAAAGGGAGAAGGGGATAATGAGGCATTTCCAGTTCTCCCTTCACATCATGGCCTGAACTAGTTTTTTAGGTTAACTTTTGAATCAACTTGGCAAAAAGGAGAGGTCCATTCAGATGGCTGGAGGCCTTAGAATTTTATTTTTGGTTTACAAGAGAATGATCACATGAACATGCAGAGAAAATATAAATGGAGACTTACACTAAAATACTATGTTATATAATTGTAATAAAGCCCAGGGTGACTTTTGAAATCTTCTACCTAATTTTCAATATTTTCAAATGTTATATTAAAATATGTATTAATTTGATGATCAGAAAGAATGTTTTAATTGGCAGCATTTATAAAACGAAATTTATAATTTAGCAAATCAATACTTTTTTAAATGGATTAAATATACCACCAGTCAAATATGAAAAACATTACATTTATGCAATAAACTGTAAAAAACAACTAATGAGGAACTCTAAATGCAATTTCTTTGATTGAATAAACAAGCATGATAATGTTTAAATAGGCTAGAGAAACATTTTTTTTTTTTTTCTTTTTTCTGAGACAGAGTTTCACTCTTGTTGCCCAGGCTGGAGTGCAATTGCACCGTCTTGGCTCACTGCAACCTCCACCTCCCGGATTCAAGTGATTCTCCTGCCTCAGGCCAGCCTCCTTAGTAGGTCAGATTACAGGCATGAGCCACCATGCCCAGCTGATTTTGTATTTTTAGTAGAGACGAGGTTTCTCCATGTTGATCAGGCTGGTCTTGAACTCCCAACTTCGGGTGATCCACCCGCCTCAGCCTCCCAAAGTGCTGAGATTACAGGCGTGAGCCACCGTGCCTGGCTGAGAAAACATTTTAAAACAAGTCTTGGAATGTTTCTTCATGTGCAATGTAAATTCATTTACAACCAAGAATCCATGTTTCAAGGTTGGTTTTTTTTTTTTTTTTTTTTTTTTTTTTCGAGTTGGAGTCTTGTTCTGTCACCCAGGCTGGAGTGCAGTGGTGCAATCTCTGCTCACTGCAGCCTCCACCTCCCAGGCTCAAGCAATTCTCCTGCCTCAGCCTCCCGAGTAGCTGGGACTACAGGTTCACGCTGCCAGGCCTGGCTAATTTTTGTATTTTTAGTACAGACAGGATTTCACCGTGTTGGTCAGGATGTTCTTGATCTACTGACCTCATGATCTGCCCAAGATCTCCTGACCTTGTGATCCTCCCAGAGTGCTGGGATTACAGGCACCCGGCCCATGTCTCAAGTATTAAAAACTTGTGATATATATTTATACTACAAATAGAAAACACTTCCAAACGAATTGAACTTAAAATGATTTAGATAATCAAATACGCATGCAAGGCACTGTCTAGTGATGTAACTTTGTACAAATCCTTTCCTCTTTGAACCACAGTTTTTAACTCACCAAAATCAGGGCCTTACCCAGGATATTCACTAAGTTTCCATCTACCTCTAAATTGCTGGTTTTCTAAGGGCTGTCATGCACTGGTTGAGGTGGTAGAGTACTAGGAGGTTTAGGAATATGCCCCGGAATGAAACTTAGCTTTCAAGCAGGTCCAAACTGAAAAGGATCTGAATAAAGAGAAAAGTGAGGGTCATGAGGAAGGAAGGGAGGAAAGGAGAGAGGAAGAGAGAAAGACAAGAGAGAATGTTTTATGAGATGAAAGCATTAGTAAAATATCTCTCACGGAAGTTCCAGAATGAGAAAGTATGTAAGATTCAATGTGTGGAAACCTGAAGTGCTACAAAGTTCCATATCCATTCCCACTTTGTGGCATCTCCAAAAATGTCATTTTATCTCCCACTGGCAGCATCAGACCTTAAGGCCATGACATTAATTATGAAATTGAAAAAAATAAGGAACCCTAAATGAACAATGTATAGAGAATGAATAAATACTTCACTCAGTACAGATAAAAGATAATATTCAAACAATATTTGAGCCCTATCTCTGAGTTCACATGTCTCCCTGGGGGACCAACAGGAACCTCAAACTCAGCATTACCAAGCCGAAACTCATCTTCATGATACACCTGCTTCTTCTCCCAGAATGTTTTGCTTCAATGATACCTCTTTTTGCCTAGGCTCCAAAGCCACTAAGAAATCATACCAGAGTCTCCTTCTAACTTATCTCTATAGTCTTATAAATACTGAGTGTATTAATTAACCCCTAAATATCTCTAGACTCAAATTCTTACTAGTCTCCTTCAAGTGTAGCATTTACTCCCAGGTTTTTAAGTGGTGTTCCCTCCAATATCACCTCTCTATCATCTACCTGCCCCACTGCTACTAGGTATCTTTCTAAAATGAGACTCTGACAACATAATCTCATATCTTATCTTTAAGTCCTTGAATAATTCTCCTTTATTTTATTCCCTTTAAAATAAACCAAACTCCTCAGAATGACATTAAAGGGTGATCAGAATATGGCTGTCTTTCCTGGCCTCTGTGTTATGAGTGAACCAAGGCCTTCCATACTGGTGTCTCAGCATGTGTGCTTCTCTTCATTATTTTGAGATGGAGTCTCCCTCTGTTGCCCAGGCTGGAGTGCAGTGGTGTGATCTAGGCTCACTGCAACCTCTGCTTCTTGGGTTCAAGCGATTCTTCTGCCTCAGCCTCCTGAGCAGCTGGGATTACAGGTGCGTGCCACCATGCCTGGCTGATTTTTGTATTTTCAGTAAAGACCAGGTGTCACCTTATTGGCCCAGCTGGTCTCGAACTTCTAACCTCATGATCCACCCACCTCAGCCTCCCAAAGTGCTGGGATTACAGGTGTGAGCCACCGCACCCAGCCTCTCTTCATTCTTTAACTTCTACTTCAGAAATCACCTTCTCTGAGAAACTTTTTCTGACTCCACCAGATGGGATGTTTCTTTCCTGTGTGCCCAAAAAGCATTTAATACTTTTTCCACTTATATTTCTCTAGCCCTGATCACACTGTATTGTGATTATTTGTGTTCATGCGTGTCCTGTCACTGAAATGTAAGATCCTTGTGAACATGGATCTGAGTTGTAGAAGTCTTTGTAAACCTCAAATATGTTCATTTTGTAAATAATCAGTAAATACTTGCTGAATGAATTAATGGAATAACATCTTTTAAGGATATATAGATATAAAAGTTAGCAGTTAGAAATCCATGAGTAATGATGTGTGCTGTTATTTCAATGTTATATTTTGATCTTAAAAGATTGATTATGCCACATATGCTGCTCCATTTCCTGGGGTCAACTCTGACTCCATTTCCTCAGTCAAGTTCAGTCAGTCGTATTATGCAAGAAAACTTTAATACCACAAATCATTTGACGGTATCCAGTAAAATGTACTTATGGTGTCACTGGGCATTCCACTCCCAAGAAACTGAGAGGATATTAAAATAATTGGAAACAATGAATAAACTCTGCCATCTTGGCATAGATTTATTTAATCAAGATTTGAATAAAGGGGAAATAAACATAGTGAAACACACCTAGGTGTTTTCTTTGACTCTATTCTCCTTTCTTTATTGTTTTAGCCATTACTTCTATGTAACAAATACTGGATATCAGTCTTTCCTTCTGTCACAATTCCCAGAATATTCTTTCCGGTCTTCTGGAAGTCTCTACCTGGCTCTACCATACAGAACCCAAAGTTAACACTGCTATATAGTACCATTATTTCTTGTGTCAACTAACTCTTCCTGTTGTATGTGTTATCTCTGTGAATGGCATTCCAGTTCACCTAGTTATTAAGAGTGTGCCAACCTTCTATTTTAGCTTCTCTATCTTCCTCACTTCATGCTTACTAGGTAATTATTTAGTCATAGAATCTTTTTGTCACTATTCAAAATGTGTATCCCAGTCATCTGCTCAGCTCTCCCTGTGTTGCCATTACTGGTTGAGGCCTTAATTTCACCTGGACTGCTTTGAGAACAATCCATAGGTTAAACTGCTTCTTTCCCATCCTCCTGTTTCTCAAACCCCATCAACCCTTCCTTATACTAGTATCAGAGGCTAAAATCTAGTACAGTGTTGTCCAATAGAAATTACTGCACTGAGGCCAGGCGTGGTGTCTCACGCCTGTAATCCCAGCACTTTGGGAGGCCAAGGCAGGTGGATCATGAGGGCAGGAGATCAAGACCATCCTGGCTAACACGGTGAAACCCCGTCTCTACTAAAAATACAAAAAACCAGCTAGACGTGGTGGCGGGCACTTGTAGTCCCAGCTACTTGAGAGGCTGAGGCAGGAGAATGGTGTGAACCTGGGAGGCAGAGCTTGCAGTGAGCCGAGATTGCACCACTGCATTCCAGCCTGTGCAGCAGAGCGAGATTCCATCTCGAAAAAAAAAAAAAAAATAGAAATTACTGCACTGATAGAAATGTTCTGTACTAATATGAGGTTCAAGGCACACATTGAGCACTTGAAACATAGTTATTTCAAATTGCAACTGGTGTAACTGAAGAACTGAATTTTAATTTTATTTTAATGTATTTAGTTACAAATGAAACTACATGTGGTTAGTGGCTACCATATTGGACAGCACAGATCTAGATCTAATCAGCCCCTCTCTGATTCTATAATATTCGGTAATTCAATCATATCCTAATGGTGAGAATGAAATAAACTGAAAACTTATCAACTTGCCAACCTAAGATTCTTCAGGATCTGGTTCAACTTAAATGTCAATTCTGGTTTCCTGCCGTATCTTACCATGGACCCTATGATACAAACATAATGGGATGCTCATAATTTAAAAAATCACATATATTTCCCCTGTGGGCCTTTGTTCTTCCTTTTGCTTGAAAGCTACAGGTTATTATTTTCATCTCCCAAAAGCCTGTCTATTATTTAAGGCCCCAGAGGATAAAAAGTGCCATCTCCTCAATGAGCATCTTCCTCAACTGAGGGACTGCATGGACCCAAAATACATTGTACCAGTGAGACAGTTTGCCTTATACTCGTGCTGATTTTGCTTATTTCTTACTACAATTTTCTCCATTGGATTAGAAGGTCCTAAACTTGGTGTTTTTGCTGATTGAATTTGTAAATAAATGACATCCCCTGTGATGCCTGGTTTCAAAAATTTATAAACATGTATTGAATTTTACGGCTTTGTAGGACAAGGAATATTTCCCTTGATAATCTTACCCCTTGGGGCTTTAGAAAAATTACACCAACATAGAATTTGTTTTAGGCAACTAAAACTGGGAACATTCACACACTGTGAAATTCGAGATACATTTTATGTCAAGAACCATAAAATGAGCAAAGCTCATAATCCTCTTGTACTCAAAACTTAAGTAGAAATTCATCAGGACTGTGCTTGTATCTCTGAAGAGAAGGAGTATCTCTAAGCTGGAAGTGAACGTGTGCAAATAATTCACTCCACAATATTATTTAATACCTGCTGTACGATCATTCCTGGGCTAGGTGTTCTAAGGCCAAAATGGAATGAGAAACACTTTCTAATTGAGGTGCTTAAAACTAAGCTGGATACATATGGCATGCACATAATAAAGACCAGCACAGAACAGTCTGGTTTAAATGGTGCTGATGCTCCGGTGAATGGGAAATCTTATTAAGTTTCCTGGTCTCTGACCATCTGGAATTGGCTATGAATGACAAATTTGGATACTTTGGCCAAAAAGACAGAGGTCATAAACAAAGACTAAAATATATGAACAATAACAGAAGATAAGTGAACCAACTTGCATGAAGTGAAGGTGTTATGAAATATAAATATTGCAGATACTAGGAAAGAATTCACAGACCAAATTACGCAGGGCCTTGGCTCTTAGAATAAATAATGTAGACTCAGGCAGTGGGGAGCCTGTGAAAGTAGCTGAGTAAAAGAGAAATAAAATAAATATAAAAGCACACAGAAGTGATTTCCCCCATTTAGCTTTAACTTTAAAATTAGCTCTCTCAAAACAGAGAGAATACAGATAGGGAGCTCAATGAACCTGTCTTCCAGAAAAAAAAATAACTGGTGGAAATTTAAAAACTATATATTGAAAGTCTCCAGAAATTATCTTAAGGCCATACAGGAAATGGAGAGGCATTCATGCAGAAATTGTACCAACTTTCAGTAACAATATGGAGTCTGTGGCATTTATCTATAATCCACACCATTATTGCCCCTCCCTGCCAAACACACACCAGCTTGGTAGTATAGAGGCCCCACAGCTCAGGGTTTCTATAAGTACTGGTCTATGGTTTCACTCCAGGAGGGGAAGGATGCTGGCATTTCTTATTCCCCAAGACCTCTGTTGTAGAAACGCTACTCCAGGACCAGCAGGCCAAGAATAATGGGCCCCCAAGTGCCCTTGTCTCAGTGAGTCCATAGGGTAAAAGTTCTCCATCAGAAGAGGCTAGTACAGAAGACTATGGTCTTCCTACTCATTCACCTGCTTCATACTTACTTGTAGATTTGGGCAACTTCGGGAAAAAAATGGATCCCATTCCTATCTTCAGTACAATGACTAACCTGACAAGCTCTAGAGCTCTTTTCCTTTATGGTCTACTTCCTCTCTGGGTAGAAATACTACTATACTGAAGATCCACCCAGACACATCATAACAGATGTTGAAAGCGAAACAAGAGAAAACATTGAAAGCAGCAAGAAAAAAATGGCTTAGTACCTACAAGGGAACCACAATAAGATTAACAACTAGAATATCAGAAACAAAGTAGCCAGAAGGTAGGGGGAAAAAATGTTGAAAGTTAAAATGTCAACCAAGAATCTTATATTCAGTAAAACTATCATTGAAAAATGAAGGCAAAATAGATATTCCCAGGTAAACAAAAACTGAACGAATTTGTTGCTAGCAGACTTTTAATATGTAAAATACTAAAGTAACTTCTTCAGGCTAAAAGCAGGAGATATCAGTTGGTAATTTTAATACATGTAGAAAAAAATATTGGTAGTGATAATTTGGTAAAAAAAATACTATAATTGCATATTTCTTCCCCTTTCTTCTCCTGACTGATTTAAAAAGCATAAGTCAATAATTATACCGTTGGGGCCAAAATACGTAGAAATGTAACTTATTTGACAATAATAAGTTGTATTGATGTACAAAGATGACAACAGTTGGTAACTCGAACTCACAGAAAAAACTGCAAAGAACCAGGAAGGGTTGGTAAGATAGTCAATTTAACAAACATTATACATATATATTTGCTATCCTTTCTTTACTCAGATTATTTAAAAGATATAACAGTAATAATTATAACAATATATTTTAGATTTATAACATTTCAACATGAGATATATAAAAGTTTTAAAACGTAGGGAGAAAGTGGTGCTGTACTAGAGTAAAGATTCTAAGAAGTTAAGATGCATATGGTAAACCTGAGATTAATCACTAAGAAAATAACTCAAAAATATAATTAAAAATCACTAAAGCAATTAAAATGTTACTCTACATATAGGAGGAAAAAGCAAAATGGCACATGTAAATCCAATCATATCAATAACTTGGACCTCAACCTCAAATTATGTATAAACCAGCTCAAAATAAATTATATACCTAAATATCAGTTACAACTATAACATTATTATAATAAAGGAAATGATTCTATGTGAACTTGGGTTAAGGAATGATTTCTTAAATATGAAACTAGAGCAAAAATGACGATGAAAATATAGACAAATTGGGCTATATAAATTTAAAACCTTTATACTGCAAACTATATCATAAAGAAAATGAAAAGACAACCCACAGGAGAAGATATTTTCAAATCTTATGTATGACAATGGATTTGTATTCAGAATATACAAAAATGTCTTAAAACTCATTTATAAAAAGACAGACAACATTTTTTTAAATCGGCAAGAATTTGAATAGAAAATTCTCCAAAGACAGTATAGAAATGGTCAATAAACTCATGAAAGGATGCCCAGCGTCATTAGTTATTGGGTAAATTCAAATCAAAACTGTAATGGGATATCACTTCCCATTCACTTGGATAGGTATAATAAAAAAGCCAGATGATGACAAGTATTGACAATGATGTGGAAAAAATGGAGCCCTCCTACACTGCTGACAAGAATGTAAAATGTTTGAGCCATCTTGATAAAGAGCTTGGGAATTTCCCTAGCAAGTTAAACATAAAGTTATCATATGACCCAGAAATTCTACTTTTAGGTATATATCCAGGAAAAATGAAAACATACAAATACATAAAAACTTGTACATGAATGTTCATAGCAACTTTACTTATATTAGCTAAAGAGTGGAAACAATCCAAATGTCCCTCAACTGATGAATGGATAAAGAAAATGTGATATATCCATACAAAGGAATATTGTTTGACCATAAAGTATTTTTACATAGTACAACATGGATGAATAAATGAAATAAACTAGTCACACAAAAACATATTGTTTGATTCCATTTATATAATACAATCAGAATAGAAAAATTTGTAGAGACAGAAAACAGATTAGCAGTTGCTTAGATCAGGAGCGGTAAGAACATGAAGTCAGGAATCAATGATATGAAGCCTCTTCTCCTGTGTTTATGGATCATTTTTATATCTTATTTGGAGAAATATCTATTCAGATCAGTTGCTCATTTTTAAGTGGATTTTTTTTACTATTGAGTTCTGAGTGATCTTTTTATATTCCAGGTATAAGTCTCTTATCAGATACATGATCTACAAAAATTTTTTTTCCAATTATGTGGATATCTTTTCACGTTCTTGATGTATTTTGAAACACAACATTTTTAACTTTGATGAAATTCAACATATCTCTTTTTTATTTTGTTGCTTGTGATTTTGGTGTCAAGCATTTATCCTTCTTAAAAAGAAAAGCAAGAATCTGGCTCTACGTGTCCCTTCTGTTTATAGAAATAATGCTGAAATATTAGTCTGACTCCAGCTGGATCCCAATGGAGACAGTGGTGCTATGGGGAGAGTACATCATTCTCTTTATGGAACTAATAGGTTTCTTGTCAGTAGGTCATGATTTAGTGAGTACCTCTCTAGTGCTGGGGAGAAAACAGCATTTTGGTAACATGGGGCAAAGAAAATTTTGCCCCAATGACAGCTAGGAATGTGACTGTCACTTAGAGATTTATAATTTTAATCTTTTCATGAACCTCTATGAGCAAAATAATTCATTTGTTCTTTCCAGGACAGGGGTCCTGCCCACTCTGTCTCTCTCTTTTTTTCAAAACAAGATTCCCAATAGATAAAGCGAGACAGACCCTCCTTTTCTTTTGACTTTCATGTGTCAGTCTCCTCTGTTCTCTAGTTCTCCACATTTAAGACCAAGTATAAGGTATTCAGGTTAGAGCAAGATTAGATATTTAAAATGTAAAACTGAGTAACTGAAAAGTTGTACTTATGCAACTAACAGTATCTTTACAATTCTCAAAGTAGATGTGTCTCATCAGGGTTCGGATGAACAGTGAGAGGCAGGAATAGCGAAGATGGGTTTTTACCACTCCTTCCAGTGTGTTTCTATTCCCACCCAGGCTGTCCTAAATCTGCCAAGTTGGAGGCAGGACGTCAAGAAATGTAAACATCTCTCCAACATCAAGGAAGTTTCAGGCAAAAAGATAATCAGCATCTTAGACTGTTTAGCAACTTGAAGATGTTGAGTATTATCCTCATTAGAGCCTCCTATGTCTCCAGGCTGCCTCAAGTGTGAAGCTATTGATGAAGAAAAGACATAATCACTCTCTCAACCTCCCACAGTCATCAAACTGTTCTGTTCATAACAACACCAAACACTTGCATTTAGAAAGTGCCAGAATTCTTAAAGAATTCAAAAACTCAGAAAAAAATATTTTCTATGCAATAAAAAGTCATAAAATGTGCAACACTCTTCTTTTTTTATGTCAATATTTGGTTATCTAGAGAGGATCCAATCATTGAAGATTATGTGCTTATATGTGCATGAATTTTCATATATAAATTTATGTATTATATATTATTTTGAAATACACAAATTTAGTAAGTTTTAATATTAAAAATAAAGCACAGAGCATGGTGAAGTTGGTGTGTTTAAAACTAATGTTTACTATAGATAATATTTTTCTCAATATTTCCAACTATTTTATTTGTGTATTTATGTATGTATAGTTGACCTTTGAGCAATACTGGGAGAAGAGGCATGAACTTACCTGGGCTGTTGAAAATCCATGTATTAAGTTTTGACTCTCCAAAAACTTTACTACTAATAGCCTGCTGTTGACCAGAAGCCTTATTGATAACACAAATAGTAGATTAACACATATTTTATGTTATATATTGCATTCTTAAATAAAGTAAGCTAGAGAAAAGAAAATGCTATTAAGAAAATCATAAGAAAGATACAATATATTTACTATTTATAAACTGTATGTGGATCATTATAAAATTCTTCATCTCCATAGTCTTCACATCGAATAGGCTGAGGAGAAGGAGAAAGAGGAAAGTTGGTCCTGTAGTCTCACAAGCAGCAGAGACAAAAGAAAAGCCACGTGTAAGTGGACCCAGGCAGTTCAAACCCGTATTGCTCAAGGGTCAACTATATTTATTTAATATGTATTTATTATACATCTACTGTGTGTTTGTCATGCCCTAGGCATTAAACAACACAATCAGCAAACAAGATCAATATACTCATGGGGCTTACTTCTACTAGGAAATAGTAACAACAAAAAATTGTTTGTGGTAAATGTTATGCTAAGAAAAGAAGTATGATGATGTTATAAAGAGACCCTGAGCATCATCTTAGCATTGCCTAGTCAAGAAGGAGCTCACAGAGAAGATGGCATTTAGGCTGAGACTGAGATCTAACTGACAAGAATCAGCTATAATTAGGCAACATAGACAGGGACAGGACAGAAGGCATCCCTCCAGACTGAGAGAATAGCCACTGCATATATCTGAATACAGGAGACGTCTTGGTGTGTCCCAGGATCAAGAAGAAGACCGATGTTTCAGGAACAGAGGGAATAACAAGGAGGGTGACAGGAGATGAGGTCAGCCAAGTTAAGTAGCTTGGATTTTTTTAAATTGCATTTTAATACATGATTGCTGACATTGTAGTCTGAGAACCAAGATTTTGGTGAGTTGTAATCAATGCCTGCCATTAACTGACTGTATGACTGCAGAAGACTTATATCCTTTCTCTTGGCCTCAGAGCGACCTCAGCTGTGAAACAAAGAGATTGGATTAGAAAGTAGATGATCTATGAATTCCTTTTGAGTGCTAACATTCTATGATTCTAATCTTTGCCCTCAAAGATGAAGTTGAACACTCCCTTTTCTTAAAAGTACTGAGGCCCTTCTGTGAACTAGAGAAGTATAGCTCAGAGTATGCTGGTCATTTGCCCCGAATTGTAAAACTGCCAAGACTTAAGATAGGATGAGGAGCCAAAGATTGCATTTCCCCTGTTTTGTTGACATTTCTTACAAGACATATTTGCTGTGACTTTTCTTATTTTGCTCCTGTCTTTATTACTTTTCCAGTTTCTTACGAGTGCTCGATTAAAGCCCCTGTCTTCCCTACTTTCACCTCAACAAATAATAATTTTTTAAAAGGACAGAAAAGAAAGTATGAAAAAGTAAGTTACTAATTCTTTCCCTTATCCCAGGCACATTGGTTTTCCAAACTTTCCTTTGGAAATAAGATCCACTCATTTCTCTTTGTATAAAGGTGTTGGAAGATATAACATAAATGTAAGCTTGGGCACCTTGTAGAAATTTCCAGTTGGAAATATAAGCAATCAGCCTAGTGATTTCCAGAGCCTGAAATGCACTGTGACCAAAGATTAGTTGGCTCTCACCATAAGTAATTTAGAAAGACCACTAAACAAACACTTCAATAGACTCATAGGGTTGCTAAATAAACAAGCAATACATGCACAAGATAAACCTTTTAACAGAACAGCTAAGAGATTTGGACTTTTAAAGAATATTTACCTTGGAACTGAGATAAAACCCAAGAATGAATTTAAGGAAACAGACAGCACATAGAACACAGCCTCTCTTCAGTGGATCAAGAAGAGAAGAATGTTGTTTCTGATTTGTGGTATTTTTAGTTGCAGGGCTGTATTGATACTATCTCTTTTCAGAGTCGCACATGCTTTAGCAGGAAAAAAAAACACTTACATTTAAATAATATACATATTTGTGAGTTTGTTATGTTGTGTAGTCTTTATTGTGCTTTAGGGGGCCAAAATACATTTGTCAGAAAACAAGTCTATTCTATTATGGAAAAGAAAATCTGACATACATAAATTTTACTTTTAAGAAAACTATATATCATATAAAGCTATTTTCAGGAAAACAAACCCTCTATAAAAAAATGTTGCTTAACTTGCTAACAAGTCATTTGAAAAGTATTTTATTAAATAAAAGCATTTAACGACTGGGTTTTAACACAGCTTTTTTAGTAATTAGCAATGTAAGCTTGGACAAGTTACTCAGCTTCTTTGAGCATCACCTGCAACTGCTAAATAAGGCAGTTGGGTTAAGTGGCTTCAACTTGTAATTCAATGCTTAAATGCTGAAAATGTATTTTTAACAGTACATATTACATTTGCATGGATCATATGGTAAATATTTAATCAGTTAATCCACAATTTGGTAAAGAAAACTGAAACAGCAAGACAATACTCTGCAAGTTAGGAAGGGGCATAATATATCCTGGAAGTAAATATTTAATCAGTTAAAAAACAATTTAGTAAAGAAAACTGAAACAGCAAAACAATACTTTGCAAGTTAGGAAAGGGCATAATTTATCCTGGAAGTATAATGGATAGAGTCCTGGAGTTGTTATCATAAAACTCTGGTTATTCCTCCTACTAGTCATAAAGAAATTTTGGAAAGATAATAAATTCTCTAGATCAAAGTCTTATTTATGAAATAGTCATATTAATAGTATTTTCTTTTAATAACTATTGTGAACAATTAAGAACACAGGTACGGAATCAGACAGTCATATTTTTAACAATCTGCTTTTACCAGTTATGAGTTCTGTGATGTGGAAGCAATTTAACTTCCAATTGCCTTAATTTTCTCATCTGTAAAATGGAATGATATCAATACCAAATTGAAAGAGTTGTAAGGAAGAGGTAAGAAAACACATGTGAAGCGATTAGAATAGCACTTAGCATTCAGTAAATGTTGGTGTTCAGTTATATTGTTATTACTAGAAATAGCCATGGTAGCAGCAGCAGTAGCAGTGGCATGTGAAAATCCAGGTACTAGGCAGAGAGGAATCAAATTGCTTTAAAGGCAAAGAAAATGTAGTCCTGTGGTCTGGAGTTATTAAAGATGGCTTGAGGATGGAACCACAGCTATGACCGGATGTCTGTGAAGGGAGAAAAAGTCAAAAGGAAGACATTACAACCTGAGAGGACAGAATAATAAAAAAGTTGGAAAAGAAAACTCTAAGTGAGATTTCCCGGTAAAGATAGTAAAATAAATGTACATGCATATAGTCTTGCTTTTTTATGAAATCCTAAGAAAATCACAAGGAAAAAAAGGTTTTTAAGGCATAAAACCATAAAAACAAAATAATAGAAGAGAAAACAATAAAACTTTAGAATTGGTCGAGCAACTGGACTTATGCTAAATGACATAGGAGACGTGAGCAATATGAATCCCAAGTTTGCAGTAAGAAAAGCTAAAATGTGACCAAATTTATGGCAGAAATCCCCACTACATTCAGAGGTTCTTCAGCACCAGGTGCCTCTAAGAGTAAGAATGAGAGTTGGGCTAAAAAGAGAATAATTCATTGAAGGCTTGCTTAGGAAACACCTCCTCAGATTCTCTTCTCAGGTTCAAACGATGGTATTTTCTTGCTGAAATTAGAGAAATTATGTGCACTTTATATGCTAAGTACTGAAATTCACCCTAATACCCCAGACCCAGTCTAATCACTGCTAGGTCTCTAAAACACTGAAAATTAAGCTAATATCCTGCAAGGAAAAGACTGGAATCTGAACAGCCCAGTTGGCTTTCACTTCAGCAGCACATATACTATACTTGCAATGAATAGTCCAAGCGGGCAGATATTAAGGGCTCAGCATTGAGGCTTCCTCCACAAAGGAGCCCATCAAAATCATCTCTCTACATTGAAGACTGTGGCTGACAAGTTCTACCACAGTACACAGAATTTCACATTAGCCTTTAAGGGCATCACTCTAAAAAATTACCAGATCATTCAAATTAATGCTAACATGAAAAATAGAGACCTAAATGCAAATAAAAAAAGATAAAAAACCACTTAGATATAATAGGGGAAAAGTGCAAGAAAGAAGTCAAAGTTATTAATACACAACATTCATAAAATAAGAACCGAAGCCGTTTACAAAAACAATCTGACAATTTTAAAAAGAGTCTTGGAAATAAATATGAGAGCAGAAATAAAAACTTCAGTAGAAAGAGGGTTGCAACATAAAATTGGGGAAATTCCCCAAAAAGCAGGACCAAATGCCTAGGCAATGAAAAACAGGAGAGAACACAAAGAAAACTTAAAATCAGTTAGGTATTTTTAATATCCAAATAACAGGAGTTTCAGGAAGACAGCACTGATGAAGAAGAAAGAAGAAGAAGAGGAGGAAGAAGAAGAAGAGGAGGAGGAGGAGGAGGAGGAGGAGGAGGAGGAGGAGGAGGAGGAGGAAGAAGAAGAAGAAGAAGAAGAAGAAGAAGAAGAAGAAGAAGAAGAAGAAGAAGAAGAAGAAGAAGAAGAAGAAGAAGAAGAAGAAGAAGATCACAGTGGAAAACTACATCAAAATATATTCAGAATTGAAGCACATCAGTTGCCGAGTATCTGGCACAGTGAATGAAAACAGAATTATGCCAAGATAGAGCATCATGAAATTTCAGAGAAGACCATACACATCTACAAAAAGAGAAACAAATAGTCATATACAAAGGATGAGGTATCAAAAATAGGGTTGGACTTCACAATAACAGAGCTAGAAGATATAAGACAATGCATCAAAGTCTTCAAATTCTGGGAGAAAATGAGCTGTGACACAAAATTCTATACCCAACCAAACTTTCAATTGAGTGGTACTAGAACGAAGACATTTTAAGGCATGCCATAGTCTAAAAAATGTTATTTTTCATTATTCCTTTCTTATGAAACTACTGAGTGACGTGCTCTAGCAAAACAGAAGACATGGCTAAAAGAAGAGGGAATCTAACATGGGAAAAAGAAAGTCCCTAAGGTAACAAAGGCGATTGTAGGGCAATAGCTATGCGTGAAGCAGAGAAGACAGATCCATTAGAAGCACATGTTAAGAATTTTGATAAGATTTCTTCCGGAATATAAAATTAAAAGAATACCTGAAGATTGTAACAGTTCATGAAAAATTTGGGCTGGATTAGTGATACGTACAGAGAAAACTAAAGAAAGAAAAAAAATCAAGTATTCATTCCAGAGGAAAGGAAAATTGCTCAGAAAAGAACAAGAAACTATCATTTACTACACAGTTTATGATTTACCTAGTTATAATACAGGAAACACTGAAAATGTATATGACTAAAATTATGATAACTATATTGGAGGGGTGGAAGAAATGAGAAGTGTGTGTGTGGGTGTGTACACATGCAGACACATGTGTGAGGTCAATGGATAATGCCTAAACTGAAACATCTGTAAGTATCATTGTATTTATCAATTCTTCTTAACCTTGTTCAAGACATGGCACACACACACACATAAATATTTATAAGGCACACAGGAATAAATGCAAAAGGCTGATTGAGACTGGAGGCAACCAGATAGGAACTCATACCACCTTGGGTTCCACCTGACCACCTCCAGGGAAGAAGGGACCAATACCTCCCCCAACCTGTAGTCTATTTGTTCCTTACTGTTTGAGAAGCTCTGATTTAGAGATAGTGAGGTAAATACCAAAAGTATAAGTTAAATGAATAGGAAGTGATTTCCTCTGGAGAGAGATAGTAATGGGGTGGAGAGGAAAGGGGGCAAAAG
Source organism: Symphalangus syndactylus (assembly GCF_028878055.3). Taxonomy (NCBI): domain Eukaryota; kingdom Metazoa; phylum Chordata; class Mammalia; order Primates; family Hylobatidae; genus Symphalangus; species Symphalangus syndactylus. The sequence goes on from NC_072440.2 coordinate 93,573,134, forward strand.
TCTACTATTTTTTGTACAAATCTGTAGAACTATTTGACTTTTTAAACCATGTACATATATTACTTTAACTTTAAAAAGAAAACAAATTAAAAACCATAAACTATATTATAAAACTAAAGCTTGAACTAAATATAATGGCCAACACTGACTGAACATTTTTTAAATGCTTAAATGCCAGGCATATATTCATTTCCCCATTTGATCCTCATGACAAGGCAGCAAGCAATAATTATTGCTATTATACACATATTTTTTATAGGGAGTCTTGCCCTGTTGCCCAGGCTGGAGTGTAATGGTGTGATCTCAGCTCACTGCAACTTTTACCTCCCAGGTTCAAGTGATTCTCCTGCCTCAGACTCCTGAATAGCTGGGACTACAGGCGCATGCCACCATGCCCGGCTAATTTTTGTGTATATATATATATATATATTTTTTGTTGTTGTTGTTGTTGTTCAGTAGAGACAGGGTTTTGCCACGTTGGCCAGGCTGGTCTCAACCTCAGGTGATCTACCCGCCTCCCAAAGTGCTGGGATTACAGGTGTGATCCACTGTGCGTGGCCCTATTTTACATATTGTTAAAGATGAAGAAATGCGGGGCAAGAGAAATTAAGTACATTGCCCATGTTGCCACACTAATAAATAACAAACATGAGATCCAAAAAGACCTCTTCCATGTACCAGAGACCAAAATCCTAACCACCCTGCTGTGCTCTCTCTTAGGTGAGGTCAGGGCTGGTGGGGCCAGATTCTGGAGGACTTTGTATAGCAGGCTAGACAAAGTCCCCTGAGTAGGCACTTTGGAAACAGTCTCTTCCAAAAATGTGTTCACATGATATGAGTTCATATCAAACTGCTCAAGCCTAAACAGAATAGAGTGTTCAAAACCAAGCCCCATCCCCTCCCCAGCATTTCCATAGATCCTTTTCCATGATAGGACCTCACTGCCTCCCCTTGCCATATGGAAATGGTGTAGCACAGCTTTCTGTCTTTACTCAAGGAAGCCCGTTTCTATAGCGATGTAGTACTGTGATGACTGAACACGAAGGTTGAAAACAGAGACACAAACTTCAGTGGATGTTTAATGTTGTTAAACATCACTGCTATGTTTTGAATGTTTGTATTCCTCCAAAATTCATGTTGATACTTAATCCCCAATGCCATAGTATTAAGGGGCAGGGCCTTTAGGAGGTAATTAGGTCATGAAGGCTGGGCCCTCATGATTTAGTGCACTTGTAAGAGGGCATAAGAAAATCTGTTTGTTCTTTCTGTCCTCATCTGCCATGTGGAGAATGCAGCAAGAGCTGCCATTTATGAAGCAGACAGTGAAACTTACCCAGACACCAAATCTTTCAGTGTCTTGATCTTGGACTTTGCAGCCTCCAGAACTGTGAGAAATACATTTCTGTTGTTTATAAATTACTCAGTCTAAGATACTTTGTTTTAGCAGCAGGATCAGACTAAGATAGTCACTATTGCTCAATATGTTTTCTAATATGAACTCTAATGTCTCATAAAATTCTTTTAGGTACATGCAAAGCAGCATGTGCTAATCTAAAATTCAGTGGAAAAAAAAAACTTTAAAAACATGGGTGGACACTTAAATTTAATGTAAAAATGTCCCTGACTTAAAAATAGCTAATGCATGCAAGGTTTAATAGTTAGGTGACAGGCCAATGGGTGCAGCAAACCACTATGGCACACGTTTACCTATGTAATAAACCTGCGCATCCTGCACGTGTACCCCAGAACTTAAAATAAAATTAAAATGACCCTGATTTTAGCAACCATACCATTAGGAGGTTTTCTGCCATTTTTACAATTTTAAAGCTTTTCTGAATATTTACTTCCAGAGAAACTCTAATACACACACACACCCACAAGCACACACCCCCACCCCCACCATCACACACACACACACACACACACACACACACACACAGAAGCAGGAGGAAGTGAATAAGTTTTAAAAGGATAATAGCAAAGAGCTGTGCTAATCTCTAATCAAAAATATTTTATTTTATCAAAGAAAACTATTAGATGATTTATGCTAATCAATGAAATTTAATTGACTGGATATGCCTATTTCTGTACATGACTTCTTCCGTTTCAGGACAAACTAGACATGTACAGTTTTGTGCCACAGATGTACCCAAAACCTTCCAGATGCCCCATGCTCATCACATATGCACACACACACACACACAACACACTTATACACAACCCTGATTATAAATTATCCTTGTCTAAATCTAGATTCCCTCTCAAAATCACATCTCATTTCACAGCAAGGGTTAGGCTGGCCCAATTTCATAGTCTGAAGTTGCATTTCCCACAACCAACCAAACAATTCTCCAACTGGCTTCTATCTCTTAACTCCCCTTCACTCACCACCATCCCACTATACGCAGGATTCATTCTTGAGTTTTACAGAAAGAAGTTCCTTTTCGCTAGGAGATGAGTCATGAAAGGGTGATCATTAAAAACCCAACCTTTCTTGACTGTAAAGACATTCATTTTACCTTCTTTTCTTAAAGAAAAGAAGCATTTTATAATTTATATATATAATATATATTAGTTATATATATTATAAAGTTATATAATATATATAATATATAATTTATATAAATATATATAATATATAATATATATAACTTTATATAATAATTTATATAAATATATATAATATATAATATATATAACTTTATATAATATATTATATATATAACTTTAATCCACTCCATAGGGTTTCATGGAGGCTTCACCACACTTCCATTCCAAGGCTACACAAAATACTATCCAGGGCACTGATTTCTTCATGGATGTATTAAATAATACATTCATCCATTCAATCAGAAAGTGTTTAATGAATACCTACTTAATTCAATAGCATTTGAAACACAGACAAGAAATCATGCAATGAACCTACTGGTTTAATATTGAAATGGAGGAAAACATGATGGTCTAGATGCCCAGTGGAAGAGGTCTTACTAACCTGGACTTACAGTGGGAGGAAGTGGAAAGGATGGGGGTGGGGGATGCTACTCATCATGGAAAAAGAGTGGTCTGAGCAGGGAAGAAGAGAATCGTCTGTGCAAATGACCAGAGCCACAGACAGTATTTAGGAAACAAAAGCTTATTCTGCTGAAGCAAACAAGGAAAAAGGGATGGGTCAGGGTTGGCTTGTGAGCTGTGAAGGCTGAAGATCTGAGCAGGCATCAATCACACGAGCCCTTAAAAGCTAATTTTAGTGGTAAAAAACCATTGGAGGGGTTTTAAAAGGGCAGTAACATGATCACATTAGAATTTTCAGAATTTCACTGATTCTTGACATTAGCTGGGCACCTTGGAGGTCTATTCTATACTTAAAAAAGCAATCGAACCCTGATTATAACAAATCTATTAACATTTCACTGGAGTTGGATAATGGTTGTATAACACCTGGAGATCACAAAATATTTCCAAATATATTTGTATATTTTATCATCATAACTATCTATAAGGCTACTGTGATTTTCCAATTTTTAGCAAAGGGAAAGCTAAGACTCAGAAAAATGAAGTAGACTCTTGGGACTTGCCTTTATCCATGCCAATTACACCCTACCAATGCTTTGTTACCAAGCTACTGCTCTGGGCCACACGGAAAGTTCATGTGCTCACTTTGACAGCTTGTAACAAACAGCATAAACAGACAATAAAAACAGAAGGGCCAGTTGCAGTAGACTGAAATTTATGACTTACAAGATGATCCCGGCTGGGTATGGTGGCTCATACCTATAATCCCAGCATTTTGAGAGGCCAAGGCAGACGGGTCACTTGAGATCAGGAGTTTGAGACCACCCTGGCCAACATGGTGAAACCTGGTCTCTAATAAAAATACAAAAATTGGTTGGGCATGGTGGCAGGTGCCTGTAAATCCCAGCTACTTGGGAGGCTGAGGCATGAAAATCACTTGATCCCAGGAGGTAGAAGTTGTAGTGAGCTGAGATTGTGCCAATACACTCCAGCCTGGGTGAGAGAGCGAGACTCAAAAACAAACAAACAAAAAGATGATCCAGTAAAAAATGAAAAGACATGAATCTGAAAACCAGAAGATCTTCAGGGATTTTGCGAAGGTCTTGTCTACTTAATAAGGTATTAGTAGTGATACTAATACCCTGTAGGTACTAATGCCCAAGGCTTGTCTTTCCAAAAGTGTTTTCCATGATGTTAACAGCTGTTTCACAAGGAAAAGAAAATCTCAGTCAAATACATTTGGAAAATGCCATTTTCACCTCTTCTTCTTTGAGAAACTCTTACAAACTTGACTAGGGAGATCCTTTTTGCTAGGAAGGCCATTTACTATCTTGCAGGATACCATTATTATATAGAATGCTTGGGGGAGCATTGTCATAAGCAGTACAGAAGATTGTTGCAGTAACCACCCCACAATTGGTCAGGCTTCTCCTGACTGACCCACACTCTTGTGCATTCCTCTTCCACTTCATTTCGAGTTGGCCTAAGCGATTTGCTTTGGACAGTGGATATCAGCAAAGACAGTAAGTGGGTATTTGTTAAAAGCCCACCCACCAGGGCTTGACCCCTTGGATCTCTTTCCACGAATCCTCAAGCTGTGAAGAAGTCTGGGGTGAAAGACCAAGTAGAGAGAAAGAGCCCAGCCATCTCAGCCATGCAGGTGAGCCCAGCCTCCAGCCAACTGGCCTGGTGAATGTTAGTTGTTTGAGTTAGCCTAAGCGAACACAGAATTGTGACAAATAATAAATCATTGTTGTTTGACATCATTACTTCTGGAATGGTTTGCTATGTAGCTGCAGGTAACTGATACAGACAGTTAAATGTCCAAGGATGGCAGTGGTCCAAGAACAAGGGCATTTGAGCTCTATTCTGAACTCTGTTCTTTGCCTCAGTTTCCTTATATGTAGAAAGAAACAGTCACAATAGATAACATCTAAAGAGCCTTTCAGCTTCAACCTTATGTTTAATGTAAAAGGAATGTATTCCATGAAAATGTTCTACTATTTTGGCATCTGTTTGACCCCAAACTGCAGAACTTGAGCTTAACATATATCTTGCATGTGAAAAAAGAGAGCCACACTTGAGAATTGGCAAATCAGGCTCCCTGTCCCTTCGGCTGACTTAGCCCAGATGTTACAATAGAAGTATCCAAGTCTGGAGTGTGATTCTTTGCAAAATCAGAGGTGAGGTGATGGGCCAAAGGTCACAGGCTCTTTGCCTCCTCACTTTTCCAGGCTCAGTGACTCTGTCGGCAGCAGCACGACCCTGGTGCTCTAAACAGTGTTTGTGTTTACAGTGCACAGGACAGAAGAGCAACAAAAACCACCCCAATTCCCAGCCAAGCTTTCTAGCTGTCCGGAAGGAATAGGAGTGTGGGATCACACTCTGTTTATTTGTGGTTCTTTTAAGCGATGTCCAGAGACCTACATTTCATGCTTGTTTGAAAGTGTGTACGTAACTAGGGAAGCTGTTAAGCAGCAGTTGGCCTTCACTCTAGTTATTTACTTATTTAGTTATATGTCAGCATGCAGTTTATTGAGTCATAATTCTTTTCAGTGCTCTACGGTGACCAGCATTTGAGGGTATCAGAAGAAAGTCTGTATCTCATATTTATAAATATTCACCAGGACATCATATTTGGATGCTTCTATTTCAATTATCACAGGATTTTCATTTGTTCAAAAGGGCTTTCATTGGTAATATGAATTACAAAAGAGGAGGGATAAAAGAAAAAAAGAAAAAATGTATTTGTTTCAGAGGGAGGAAAAAAATAAATGTCATCCAAAACAAACTGAAGCAAATTTCTTAAAAGTGCTTAAAACTATTTTAAAATGTGCAGATTCTAAAATGTGAGAAAAAACAATAATTCATAATTATTGCTCTTTACCACAAATATCTAACCTAATGTAGAAAAGTATAGTTTAATTGTGGGAGAAAAATCAAATTTTTGCTATTTTGCATTGTGTGCATTGGCAGCATAAAAAATCGTTCTTCAGGAAAAATAAAACTCTAAATCAAGGGAGAAGAAACCAGAAAGCTAAAAGAATGGAGGACCTCAAAGAAATGCTATGGTTGTCACTTTTCTAAGAACACCATCAACTGCAATCTACAAGCAACATTTTCTAACTTGCACAATGTTGTAGAAATGTGCAGTCGGGATAAGTCCCTCTAACTCCTTTTGCAATACCTACAAGAATTTCACTCAAAGATGAGGCATTTTCCTTTGGCTGCTTGAAGGTTTTTTCTGTGCAGTACAAGAAGGCAAAGGCAGGACGACTTAGTACACTGCATGCAGAAAGAAACGACTGGGTTAAGGTCTGTGTTCTTACTCATCTCTCCTGTTCACCTTTGTCTACTGTAATTGGCAGAAAAGAGGGGGTACGAGAGAAGCTGAATGATGGGGAATACTCCTCTTTTCTGTCTACAAGAAAGCTGAGTTACATCTAGGAACCAGAGCTACCTCTTCTTGGTTTTTAGGAAAATAACCACTGAAGGTGGAACTAAGGAAGAATCTGGAAAGGTGTGGTCACTTCCTTGGCTACATTCTCACACTCATTTTTATAACCATCACTAGCAATCAGTCTTAAGAGATAAAAGTTTATTTGGAAATTCAGTCAGCATGTTAACTGTGGTTGAAAGCAAATGACTCCCTCTTCTCTCATTTTGGCCAGAGATTTACACCCTTTCCAAGCCAGCCTGGTCTTATTTATGTAACTGCACGAGAGAGTAGCTTCAGGTTGCCTTTTAAAATAACAAATCTATTTGTGCCTTGTGGGGCTGGGCCCAGGCAATTGAAGCAACTCAGACTAAAGCAACTCAGGTAACCGGAAAGTAGGAAGAGGCAGCTTCAATAGGCTTTTACCAAGATGTCTCCCCTTTAAATAAGACAGCCTGGTCCTGAGTCTAATTACTTAGACCTCAGAGATACGTAGAATTCTAAGGGACCACCACGTGGTCTGGGTTCTGAATTGTTTCAGGTGCTAAAGGCCTTGAAATGTGGATACCATCTTAATACAAAGCGTCTGTTAGTGACACAACAAACAGACAGAAATGCTTTTTCTGCTTATCCTGGTAGATACAGGCATTGTAAGTACACTTTGGTGTCAGTTTTTGCACAAAAGTAACCCTCCCCAATTCCAGATGTTACACTGTAATGCACACACACATCCACCCATAGTCATACATATGATATGTATTAATACATTTCTGTTACATCAAGAGTTATCAACTATTCTTTGTTACCTTTCATAAGCCCACATGAAATTTAGAAGGAGAATAATCAGTGCTGTGCATAATTTGCAAAGGAGCTTAGATGAGGTATCCTTGGCTTTTTTCTCAATTCCAATGTCAAATGTTAAGTAAATTGACATTTCAGAAAGGAGAATAAAATATACTTCAATTTCAGCTAGGATAATAATACCATCCCTTTCTATAAAAGAAGTCACAAAAACTTTCTTTCTCCACAGGCTGTTAAATGGCGCCCCCTTCCTGTCAGTGGTGAATCTAGTCAAGGAGAAATATAGATGCACACACATATATATTTAAAGTAGATATATACTAAACTAGAAACAAATAATAAACAAGAAATATGTGTGTATATATATATATACATATATATATACAGAATGCTAGAAGATGAAAGAGAGAGGTATCTCGTCTTCTAGATTTCAAACTGTTAGAGTTTAAAATGAATACTGTAGAGAGAATCTCAAGTAGACTCTTTTTTAAACATACAAAATAAACTAAGATTCAAAATGGGGAAAGGTCTTATCAATTTATTAAATTATTCAAAAAATTTTTAAGCAGTAACTGTGTTAATCACCGGAGATAAAGAAGGGCTGATACTGAGGGAACTCAAAATCTCATAGCAGAGGCTATGGGACTAAACATAAACCAATTATTCCAATACAGGCCAAAAAGTGCTATAGTTGAGATGTTTCTAAAGTGTCGTTAAAGAAATGCTAAGTTTGCCAGAGCAGTTTAACAAGAGCTATCTAACAGGTAAGTTAGACAAATTACTCAGCTTTAATTAGGTGGTTAAATGTTGACCAGGCATAAAAGGTGGAAAGAAAATTCTGGACAACTAAAACGGAATTTCAAATTCTTAAAGGTTTGGAAAACATGTTAGAATGAGGATCAAGTACTTCTGGGTGGCAGCTGTGTAAGATCTATATTTGTGAATAACAGAAGGAGCCCAGCCTTTCATGTAAGGCTGCAGGGTTTCAACTTCAGAGTCACGGTGATTACAGTCCAGTATGCGCTGTTATAGCTCAGTGCTGTCCTTTTGTTCCATTCAATAATCAGGTCAATTATACCAAAAAATGGTTATGAGAGGCCAATTCTATGTTAAGCCTTGGAGTGCAGAAAAAAGGCTTCAGAGGTATCTTTTCTCTACATAGCCACAATATGAAGGTGTTATAAAACCACAGCAAGAACAAGGCAGAAGGCAGGGTCCAACAATGCATTATATTAAGTCTTCATAAAGAAATAGTGAAAGGACTATATATGTCAACTGTTATGCAAAAAGGAAAGGGAATACGAAAATATACATAAATCTAATTTTTTAACATAAAGAAACATAAGAAGGGTTAAAATAAAATTTGTCACCTAGATAGAGGAGGAGCAGGAATGAAGGGATGACACTCCTCTGAGTGTATCATTTTGTAGTTTGGACTTTGGGAAGCATAGTAGTATTCCATATAGTAAAAAATAAAATTAACAAAGATGGTAGGGAAAACCTCAAACTAAATGCAAAAGAAACAAATCCAATTGTATCTGAAATGAAGAAAATAATGTTCTCACTCATAAGTGGAAGTTGAACAATGAGAACACATGGACACAGGGAGGGGAACAATACACACTGGGGCCAGTCGGCGGCTGGGGTGAGAGGGGAGGGAGAGCTTAGGACAAATAGCTAATGCATGCAGGGCTTAAAACCTAGACGATGGGTTGATAGGCACAGCAAACCACCATGGCACATGTATACCTATGTAACAAACCTGCACATTCTGCACTTGTATCCCGGAACTTAAGGTAAAATTTAAAAAAAAAAAAGAAAAAGAAAATAATCATATTGAAGAAAAAATAAGATGAATGCAAGCAACTATAGAACACAGTATTATTAATATATTACTTCAGTCTAGGAAATTGAACTAAAACAAATCTGGAACTCCCAAGTATGTTTTTAATATATAGTAATTTGGCTTCAGCAATTCTAAAACTAATTTTGCTATTGTAAAATTGAGTAAATGTGTTGATGTCATTGGGATCCAAGACTCTCACTGTGGAAGAAGGATGACAGAAATATAGTAATGGAGGGAAAAAGGGTATTAAGGGCATGATTGGTGCAATTGACAAAATGGAATATGCAATGCAGATGCAATAAAAAATGTATTATTGTTACATTTCTTAAATTTGGTAACTGTACAGTGGTTACATAAGTTTGTAACTTTTTATTTTAGAAAATACATATGAAGATCTTAAAAGGTAAAGGAGTACGATATATATAAACTATTCTCAAATAGTTCAGAAAAATTACAAAATATGCACATGCATGAATGTGCACACATGTACACACATATATTAAAAGATTGTAATAAAGCAAATATGGTGAAATGTTAAAAACTGATGAATCTTGGTAAATTATATACAGAAGTTTTCAGTAATATTTTTGCAAATTTTCTGCTAGGCTGAAGCTACTTCAAAATAAAATTTAAAAATAAACAAATCCATAGAAGATGTGTGACCAAGTTTCATCTAATGATGTGAGCAACATGTGCTCAGTTCTTTTAATTAGTCAGGCAGCAAGAGGCTGGCAACTCCAAATCATCCTTCAGCACTGAATGTGTGTGCACATTTAGAGCCACTTTTAACAAGCACATAACAAAAAATCCATATACCTCAATTCAACCCCCTAAGGTCCTCCAGGTTAGAGAACTGGCCTTGATAACTATAATGCCACACTCCAAGTACGGTCTTGGTGACATCATGAGCAGGACAAACATCCTGAAGAAAAGGGTTCCAATAATGCCCCCCTCAAAATGCCTTAGCCCAGGTGATCCCTAGACGTGTTTTTAGATGAGTTATGACGTTAATGCTGAGTTCTCTTCCTTCATGGCCATCATATTCTATCTTAACGAATGCGAAGTAAAGAATTCAGACAGTAAACGAATTCAGACAGTAAAGAATGAGGAAAAACGAGGGCATGGTATTATAGATTTGCAGGCTCTATTCACAGGAGAAATTATTTTAAAAGTTCCACCCCCGCCCCGACATTGTTTTTTGATTTTTTGTGTCTGTGTTTTGTTGTTGTTGTTGTTGTTTGAGGCAGGGTTTTGCTATGTTGTCCAGGCTGGTCTCAAACTCTTAGGCTTCAGCCATCTTCCCAGTCAGCCTCCCAAGTAGCTGGGACTATAAGCATATACCATTCTCAGCTACCCCTTGAAAGATTCTAAAGAGGTGATACTATGAGCCAGATAGAGTTCTGGAAATAGAGTTCAAGTAAATTTAGAAGTATCATGACTGACAGTGTCACTAATATTGTATATATTGAATCCTAATATGCCAGATGGTTTTTCTTTATTTTACTTTATTTTTTTTCTTTGACACGAAGTCTCACTCTGTCGCCCAGGCTGAAGTGCAGTGGTGTGACCCTGGCTCACTGCAACTTCCGCCTCCCGAGTTCAAGTGATTCTCTTGCTTCAGCCTCCTGAGTAGCTGAGATTACAGGCACGTGCCACCACACCCGGCTAATTTTTGTATGTTTAGTAGAGATAGGGTATTACCATGTTGGCGAGGCTGGTCTCAAATCCCTGACCTCAGGTGGTCCACCTACCTCGACCTCCCAAAGTGCTGGGATTACAGGTGTGAGCCACCGTGCCTGGCTGGTTTGCCTTCATATAGTACCTTTCAGTCTGCAGAATGCTCTCAGGCATACCATCTCTATAGCAATAATACTGTCAATAATAACCATAGCAGTTATTTATGAAGCATTTATCCCACAGGGATTACTCTTTTACGTGCTCAACACATATCTCATTTAATTGTTATGATAATCCAGTAAATAATTATTGTTATTCTCATTTTATATGAAGCTCAGATACATTAAACAACTTGCCTGACATAACAGACAATAAGTGGCAGAGCTAGAAGTCAAACACAAGACTGGCATTAAAATCTAAGTTCTTGATCACAATGTTCCCCTTAATGGCCTTATGAGTATTATTTCCATTATTCAAATAAAGAAATTGAGGCCCTAAAAAGTTAAAGTATTTATGTAAGGTTGGAATAGCCTAGTCCAGGTCATTTGACTCTGAATCTGGCATCATTCCCATTCTGATGCTACAAGAATCACATAAAACAATGCATAGAAGGTGCTCAGTAAATTGTGAAATTTGTGAATATAAGAGGATTAGATATCATTACCTTTAAAAACTTCCTCAGTGCATCATGAAAGCAAGCAGCAGCTGGAATTAAAAGGAAAGCTGTACCACTCTGGAATTCAGTCTGGCAATAAGAAAGTTAAACATACACTTGCCATTTGACCTAGCAATCCCACTCCTAGGTATTTACCCAAGAGAAATGAAAATATATGCTCACATAAAAATCTGGATGGAAAAGTTTATTGCAGCTTTATTCATAATTGCCAAAAACTGGAAACAACCCAAATGTCTTTCATCTGGTGAATGGATAAACACACTGGAACATCCATTCAATGGAATAGTATTTAGCAATAAAATGAAGTGAATTACTGATGCATGTGACAATATGGATGAACCAGAAATGCATTATTCTAAATGAAAGAAGCCACATTCAGAAATCCGCATACTGTATGATTCCCTTTATACGATATTGTAGAAGAGGCAAAATATAAGGATATAGAACAGTGGTAGCCAGGGCTGGGTGTGAAAAAAAAGTATATTAACTGCAAAGAAGGGTAAGGGAACTTTTTTAAGTGGTAGAAATATTCACTATCTTCAACGATCTGGTGGTCACGTGACTGCATGCATTTTATTAAAAACCACAGGACTTTACTCATAAAAGCGGTAAATTTTATTGAATGTAAATTATACTCCAATAACCCTGACTCAAAATAAAAAAAAAAACAGATTCTGTAAGACATGGCCAAATAGGTTGATGGGCACACTTCGCATCCTTATGGCTTACTGGAAACACCTTTCAAGAAGGCATCAATAGGCCAGGCATGGTGCGTAATGCCTGTAATCCCAGCGCACTTTGAGAAGCTGAGGTGGGAGGTTTCCTTGAGGCCAGGTGTTTGAAGCTGCAGTGAGTTCAGTAATCGCACGCCACTGCATGCCAGCCTAGGTGATAAAGAAAAACCCCATCTCAAAAAAAAAAAAAAAAAAGAGGAAGCCATCAATACCCTAAAGATGGTTCATCAGAGCTTTCCCAGGCAATCCATGTTCACTGAAGTCTTGTATGGATACATCTCCACATAGGATTTTTGCTGTCTCCTGACCTACTTTCATTTCTTGATTTCTTTTGCATAATTTAGCACTAGTAAAAATGCTGTCTATGCTGAATCATTAATCTGAGTGGACCTGAAGATCACTCATCTGCTTTGTTCTTTTCTCTGAAACCAACCTCTATGTCTTGTCCTATCTGGAACTCCCCTTCCTCTTTCCAGCCCCTCCTCATGTTTCAAGGTCCAGCTTAGCTTTGCCTCCCTGACCATCTCAGCCCACATGAATTCATAAACTGTTCCAATTCCAACCATGTGTTCTTCTTTTGGTTCTTACTCTGCTACTGTTTGTGGTTGCCTACAGCCTCTTCCTGTGACTCTCATATAGATACAGTGTGGTAGGCCTTACTAGTGGTCACAAATCTCAATTTGTCTTCTTATTTCTGGATAGAAGATGGACTTCATTTCCAAGATATCTTTACAATTATGTGGAGTCATGTGACAGTGGCCAAGGGACTGTGAAAATTGACATATGTTGCTTCCAGAACAGAGCTCAGAAGAGAAAACATGAAATATCAATGGACTTGCTTTCCCTGTTTCTGCAAGTGTGGAAGTCTCCTATTAAGAACGTAGATGGGAATACTCTGAATCATGGAAGTGCCACATGGAAGATAGGTTCAGTAGATTCATCTGGATCTTTTGCGAACTGTGTGGAGTCAACACAAACTTTCTTGTGATAAGCTGTCAAGATTTGGGTGTTGTTACTGCAGTATAACCTAGGCTATCCTAATACAGGTAAATAGCACAGAAACACAGATGGTGGATTAAAATTCAATCCCATAGAAACCAACCAGAGAAAGAGATGGGTTTTATCCCTGCAACTCCAGAGTGTAACATGCTGCCTGAAACATGCAGAGAAAGTAGGTTCTCAATAAATGCCTATTGAACTGAAGCTGTAACTCAGTATTTTAAGTACTTTCTTGGTTTAGGAATCTCAGGGAGGTTCACAACAATTCATTTGCAATCTTTAAGTCTATCTCTTGATTTTGAAGGTGAGGAAACTGAACTTTTGAGACAGACAAATATTTGGCCAGTTCATTTTGGCCACACAGCTAGTTAGAGCCAAACAAAAACATCTCTTAATCCAGTAGTCATTCCACTGCACACAGCTCTCAAGAACAGATTACAATAATTTGAGATGATTCTTACTTCAGCTTGTTATTCTCCTTCTCCTAAAATAATGAAAGCATATCTTGAAGAAATATTGCTTAGAAATCAGATGTTCTTTATGCTTTTATTTCCTTTCAAGTAGATTATTTTCAAATATATTTAGTATCTCTTTACTCAAGAGGGATCCTAGAAGTCCTCCTCATTTTATATAGCTTGAGTGAAACCAAATAATGTTAAATGTGCCTTAAAAAAAAGAAAAATAAACATATGCACACAAGCACCCACACACAATATTCCTGTGTCTAAAATAAGCATTTAGTATGTTTTATTTTAGGAACACCTGGGGTTTAGGCATCTAAGTAAATAAAAATAAATATGAGCTCAAATGAAAAGAACACAAGGTTTGAAGTCAGAAAAAGGGGGTCAGAATCCAATTCTGCTAATTTGATGTACATGGGTTTGAACATTAAAATTCACTCCTTTGAAATATGAACATGATATAATCTTACATGCTTACTCCACAGAATTGTTGCGAGACACAAATGAAATAATATAATCAATATCATTTAAAATTAGCACATCCAAGGGAGAAAACAGGTTTATCTCTCTCTTAGCAAAACCAAATATTCCACTTAAGCAAACAGATAAATTTTCTTCACAGTACAATTTTGCATTTTCTCAAGACCGCTGTGTTGCTAATTGTTCATGTCAGACGAAAAAATATTTGTAACGCATCTCTCCATTAATATACTTACATTCCAGCTAAATGCTACCGTTTGTGCTATCTTCAATTCTTCATCCCAGTTACAGGTGGGGAGTTCTCGCTTCTCATCAGGTGCTGTCTACACTGCCCACCCTGCTCCTTCTCTCCTGCCCATATGGGTTTCCATCAACCGGTGCAGGAAATCAGATGAGATTGCCCTTGCGGTGGACAGAAAGCTGGGGGCATTGGAGGGCCTCATGCAGGTTAGGGGAGATGTGAAGGAAATGCTGGAGTGTTGGGAGAATGGACGTTGATAGCACTGCAGGTGGGAAAGCTGGTCTGGATAATGTCTACAATATATCCCTGCTCCTGACATTGCTGGATGTATTCCTGTGTCACTTGATGGGAAACTATTTTGTAGGCTCACCCTTCATTCAGCAAACCATGTTTTTGCAGCCCTTTGAACTGCAGTTGCTGGCTCCAGGATTCTGCCAGCACTGAGGACCTCAGTAGCTGCTTTTCCACCATCGCGGAGCTCCCAATTAAGTCGCAGTCCAGGCTCTCATGGCATAAATTAGGAACAGAAAAACCATGTTTTAACTCATGGCTCTGAAAAGCAATCATGAGGCCTGCTTTGGCAAAAGTTCTCTCTCAGTGAGGGAAATAGGACAGCCCAGCCAATCAGTCTGCTGCTCGTTTTCCAGCCCATGGAAGCGGAGCCACCAGTGGGCACTGGGCTGCCTGTTTTCAGTGGCTCTGCTCCCAAGCCTGTGGCAGCATCCTTGTTGTGATTTTGGCAAGCTCAGAAGAGTAGTGGGAGATGGCCGTTGTTAGTGTTCTCTAATTGGGAGGCTAACTGCTTGCCTTCCAGATTTACTGTTCCCAAGGTCTGAAGGACATGCAACTTAGGTCCTGGCGAGTCACGGATGGCTTTGTGTTACTGTTTGGAAACTTTTTATTATGTTCTGATGTAAGTGGTACGGGGGAGTCACTCCTTTAGATAACTCATCCTCTAAGTTTCAAAGGTGACACTGAACTTTCCCATTCTCTCCTATGTATGCACTGCCCATCAGTCATACAAATGCAACACCAACATCGGCAGGGGGGTGGGGCAGTGGCAGTACCACCACAGTTTCCTCCACCTCCTGCTCTTAAGCTTTGCTCTGAGCTGCACACAAATCCACAGCTCCGTTTTCCTTTCTTGGCCCTGGGCCCCTTCTTTCCGGCACTCTGTTTCAAAACATCACAAGCCACACAGGTGGTTTTTGTTGCACCACAGCTCGTATTCTTGACAGATCCTACATCTGCACATTAATACTCCTTGATGCCTCCAGCCTGAAACTTTCCCAGACACACTGGCCTAAGAGCCTCAGAAGCAATACATGAGGGGGACTAACGACATAGGAATTCCTTACTAGGTCTGAGGGTTGGGGGGTCGTGGTGTTTTAAACAAGAGAAGCTTCATGGTCATTTGGCTCAGAACTTCAAGGCATTTGACTATGTTAGTAGAAAATCACCCTCCTTTCAGAGCTATGAGTGCTTCAGGCAGGGTCCTGGGGCACCTCCAAGTTACTGTAATCATGAGGTATCACCATTGCCACAATTTCAATCACACAGTTAATGTTTTTTGAGTGAATATATGAATAAACAATAATAATAATTGTTAACATTTATTGGGTCCTTTCTATTTGTAAGGCACTGGTCTAAATTCAATAACATCTCTAATGCTCAAAACTTCCACAAAAAGTAGGTACTAATTTACACACTTTACAGATAAGAAAACTAACTAATCAAATAAATAAATAATCTGACCTAAACCACACAGTTGGTTTAATGACAGAGCAAGGAAAAGAATCTAGGTTATGGGTTCCCAAGCCCAGGCTAGCTAACTCCATTTAGTCATGCTGAATTCTTTAAAAAAGGGAGGGGTGGTGTGACAAACAGACTCAGGGTCTTGAAAATAAACTGCCTAAAACTTGATTTCCATACTGGAGTCTGTCTTCTAAGCCATTAGAACATTTCACCGGGTAGAAGAAACACTTTTCCCATTTTACTAGCATGCAGCAACAAAGAAGAGGAAGAAAAGAATGTGGGTTGGAATGAGAAAAAGAAAAGCTTCCCAGATTTAACAAGAAATAAAAAGTAGGGGGAAAAAATCATCTCCCAGGAAGGCTAGAAAGAAGAGAACAGCATCATCCCTAAGGATATGAAATAGATGAGTAGAGGGACTCTCAATAAATCAGAGATTTTGGAGACGACAGCCAATAAAAAGAAACACTGTGGAAGCAGCCCCTGAGTGTCCATTTCCTCCCTTTATTCTGAAATAACATGAATTTTAAGTATCACCAGAGATAAATCTACAATGATTCCAAAATGTTGTTTCTTTACATCTAGAATTATTTTGGCGCTCACCCTGAGAAATTTGGTGGTGGTAAAATGTTGTCAGGATAGAGGAAGGGGGAGTTCAGGATATATAGTGGGTCAACACAGGGTTCAAGCCATCCATCGGGACCTGACATCAAGTTGCAGAAGAATGAGCAGCGCAGGAGGGGCCTGGTGGACTGCCTGCTGGAGAAAAGTGACAGAGGGCCCAGCCAGCGGGCTTCTTGAGACAGCTGGAGGGCGGCCTGGGTCCAAAGCGCATGCCTAACCCATGACTTATGGAGGACCTGACTGGCCTGACCGCAGCATGATAAAGAATTGCACTGGAACTGACCACAACCCTTTTTCTGGGCTTCAATTTCTGCCCTGAGGAGGGCCTCCACCACCCTCCCTGCATGATGAGGGTATGAACGATATCTGTGGATCTCAACCACAGAGAATGCTCTGGGAATATTCTCAGAACACACATCTTCAATCTCTTCCACTTGATTATCTAGTTTTGATTCCATCTACGGTTTGGGTGGATGGCTGAGAACAGAAAATCAGAGGGAAGTTTAATTCTGGTGAGTATAACATTCTGAAACATAGTTGTGAAACTGAATTTGATTTCTCTGCAGGGAGTTTGTAGGTGCCCAAATACAGAAATGATCAAGCTAGTACTAACCAGTTGTTAGATAAATTCAGTATTTCTGTTTATTTATTTCCACATTTTAACAGACAGATGAGTAATAATGTTAGTGTAAATGTTAATCATTTTACATGTCCTTTTGGACATGTAATAAAAAGGTACTATGTGGAAAGAAGCTATGAACTGTGCAGGGAGGTGTTGGCAAAACATATTACATTTAAGATATTGCCCCTATTTTCCTGATAATTGCAATTTAGTTGAGAACAGACTGAAATGGATTTCATCACCTTGTAATGTTCCCATAAAAATCTTAGACCAGAAATGTAAAGCAGTGTGGAGTGACATGGAATGAGTAGAAGGTATCTAAGTGTTCTCACCATACAATAGACCTTCCTCACATGCCTCCTTGGGTCTCCAAAGCATCTTAGTCTGTTTGAACCTCTATAACAAAATACCATATACTGGCTGACACGTAAACAACAGAATTGTATTTCTCACAGTTCTAGAGGATGGAAACCTGAGATCAAGGGATCTGGCCAATTTAGTGTCTGGTGAAGCCCTTCTTCCTAGATGGCCATCTTTTCACTATAATCTCACATGGAAGAAGGAGTGAGGGATCTCTCTGGGGCTTCTTTCCAAAGGCACTAACCCCATTCATTAGGACTCCACCCTTATGACCTAATCACCCCCGAAAGGCTCCACCTCCTTATACCATACCATCAGTTTGGGGGTTGAGATTTCTACAAATGAATTTGGAAGAAACAAAAACCTTCAGACCACAGCAACTAGGCATCTGAAGGAAAGGAAGAAGGAAGACAAATGTGTTCCAACGTCCAAGACACAAAGAGTTTTGCATCATAAAACTGCATAGCATTCAGGGGACAGGACAAAATGGCCAAGCTTACCCCAGGTGGGGAGTCTAACAGGAGACCCATGCACAAAGTTGGAATCCCAGTGGCCTATACTCTTTGTAGAAGGTTGAATGAGAAATAAAGTCACCGCCAAGAATAGAAGAGCAGGGAAACTTTAGTCTGCATTGGCACTAGTGGAGGGGAAAAATCCATCCTGAGATTTTATAACCACCACAGACCCTTCACAGGTTTGCCATCCAAATTTATGCCACCTGTGAGGTCTGAAAAATCTCAAATGGACAATTTAATTTAAAGTGGTCCTAGGCCAGCAGTGCCCCCCCAGGAAACTGGCAGAAGCAAACACAAATCATTTCTAGAGGAATACTAATTCAACCCAGGTTTCAAAGAATTCCCACAGATAAAGTTCCAAGGAAAATGAGCAACTCACTGGAAAATAGAAAAACACACAGAAACAAGGCACCTTGAATGAAATGCAGGAGAGTCAGGTTACTGAATATATCAGATATTGTCATGACCAGAGAATATCCAACTTTATTTACTTTGAAGAAATAGAGAAGCATAAAAATATAAACAAAAAATAAATGTAATTTTCAAATTGTAGGGATATTTTTTAAAGAAGCAAATAAAATATTAGAAATGAAGAGCTATAATGGTTAAAATTAAAAGCATACTGCATAGGTTAAATAGAAGATTAAAGTAGACAACATTGAGTGGCCTAGAAAATAGATTTAAAAGATAATGTGAAAAATGTGACCCAGAAAGACAAAGAGATAGAAAATAGGAAAAAGAAATTAAGAGCCAGAGCAGAGAGTGGGGAAAGCCAACAATTATTTAGTTATAGTTTTAGAAGGAGATAATAGAATGAAAATGAGCCAATATTTAATGACATTATGTTTGACAATTATCCAGACCCACAAAGGACACCAGTTCTCAGATCCAAGAAGCCCAATTAATTCGAAAAAGAATAAATATGAAATAAACTTCACACAAAGACATATTATAGTGAAGCCATGAGCATCAAAGAAAAACAGTCCTTAAAGCCAGTAGACAGCATGAACAGATCACATAAATATCAATTAAACAGACGACTCATTTAACATTAGTATATATGGACATGTGAAGACAATGCAATGCCCTGAATGTTATGCCCAATGCAATTATTTTTTCAAGAATGAGAATAAAATTAAAACGTTTTTTGGCATGATAAAATATGAAGTATACCACCAACATGTCTACACTAAAGGAAATTCTAAAAGAAAGAAAAGAAGCAGGAAAGAATAGTGAGCAAAGAAATTGTGAATAGTGAGTTAATCCAAACAAATGCTATGTCAAAGTAATCATGTTTAATTTGTGGGGAAATACAACTAAAATACGGGACAACAGCTAGATATTAGTTGGAAGATAGGATAAGACAATTTAAGTAATTTATGCCTTGCTTCTCCAAGCTTGTTCCAGAAGCTTTGATATCACTCAGGAGCTTACTAGAAATCCAGATTCTCAGACCCCACCCCAGATCTGCTGAATCAGAATCTGCATTATAACAAGATCCCAGATTATTTGAATGTATTTTAAAGTTTGAGAATTTAAAGTTTGAAATTTTGTTAATATGCAAGTTAAGAAACTAGAGTAATCACTGAAAGCATAGGCATGGAGCATAACTTACAAACAGTAGGAAAAAAAAAGTGATCCAATGAGGGGGAAAAAAGCATGCACCAATGTTTGTAAGTCAGTACAGGCTAGTAACCCGATTCAAAAACTCCTCTTAAATCACAGGCTTAAAACAACAAAGGTTAATTTCTCACTCATGCTGCATGCACATATTTTGAAAGTTGAAAGGGGAACCTCAGAGTCCAAATTTAACTAATTTCTTATACATTTGGGTTTAAATCAATAATCTGACCTTTTGTATTCTAGTTATTTCTAGCATGGAACTGTAAATAAAATTTTCTTTATATTATGAAATGTCCTTATTTTGCCTTCATTTTTGAAGTTTATTTGTCTGGATATAGAACTCTAGGTTTTCATATTTTTCTTTAGGGCTTTTTTTATTATACTTTAAGTTCTGGGGTACACGTGCAGAACGTGCAGGTTTGTTACATAGGTACACATGTGCCATGGTGGTTTGCTGGACCAATGAACCCGTCATCTACATTAGGTATTTATCATAATGCTATGCCTCCACCAGCCTCCCACCCCCCAACAGGCCCCGGTGTGTGATGTTCCCCTCCCTGTGTCCATGTGTTCTCATTGTTCAACTCCCACTTATGAGTGAGAACATGCAGTGTTTGGTTTTCTGTTCTTGTGTTAGTTTGCTAAGAATGATGGTTTCCAGCTTCATCCATGTCCCTGCAAAGTACAAGAACTCATCCTTTTTCAGGGCTGCAGAGTATTCCATGGTGTATATGTGCCACAGTTTCTTAATCCAGTCTATCATTGATGGGCATTTGGGTTAGTTCCAAGTCTTTGCTATTGTGAACAGTGCTGCAACAAACATACGTGTGCATGTGTCTTTATAGTAGAATGATTTACAATCCTTTGAGTATATACCCAGTAATGGGATCACTGGGTCAAATGGTATTTCCAGTTCTAGATCCTTGAGGAATTGCCACACTGTCTTCCACAACAGTAGAACTAATTTACACTCCCACCAACAGTGTAAAAGCATTCCTATTTCTTGACATCCTCTCCAGCATCTGCTGTTTTCTGACTTTTTAGTGATTGCCATTCTAACTGGCGTGAGATGGTATCTCATTGTGGTTTTGATTTGCATTTCTCTAATGACCAGTGATGATGAGCATTTTTTCATATGTTTGTTGGCTGCATAAATGTCTTCTTTTGGGAAGTGTCTGTTCATATCCTTCACCCACTTTTTGATGGGGTTGTTTTTCTCTTGTAAATTTGTTCAAGTTCTTTGTAGATTCTGAATATTAGCCCTTTGTCAGATGGATAGAGTTCAAAATTTTTTTCTTATTCTGTAGGTTGCCTATTCACTCTGATCATAGTTTCTTTTGCTGTGCAGAAGCTCTTTAGTTTAATTAGATCCCATTTGCCTATTTTGGCTTTTGTTGTCATTGCCTTTGGTGTTTTAGTCATGAAGTCTTTGCCCATGCCTATGTCCTGAATGGTATTGCCTAAATTTTCTTCTAGGAGTTTTATGGTTTTCGGTCTTATGTTTCAGTCTTTAATCCATCTTAATTTTTGTATAAGGTGTAAGGAAGGGATTCAGTTTCAGTTTTCTGTATATAGCTAGCCAGTTTTCTCAACACCATTTAATAAATAGGGAATCCTTTCCCCATTGCTTGTTTTTGTCAGGTTTGTGAAAGATCAGATGGTTGTAGATGTGTGGTGTTAATTCTCATGCCTCTGCTCTGTTCCATTGGTCTATATATATGTTTTGGTACCAGTACCATGCTGTTTTGGTTACTGTAGCTTTGTAGTATAGTCTGAAGTCAGGTAGCGTGATGCTTCCAGCTTTGTTCTTTTTGCTTATGATTGTCTTGACTATGTGGGCTCTTTTTTGGCTCCATATGAAATTGAAAGTAGTTTTTTCTAATTCTGTGAAGAAAGTCAGTGGTAGCTTGATGGGGATAGCATTGAATCTATAAATTACTTTGAGCAGTATGGCCGTTTTCACGACATTGATTATTCCTATCCATGAGCATGGAATGTTTTCCCATTTGTGTCCTCTCTGATTTCTTTGAGCAGTGGTTTGTAGTTATCCTTGAAGAGGTCCTTCATATCCCTTGTAAGTTGTATTCCTAGGTATTTAATTCTTTTTGTAGCAATTGTGAATGGGAGTTCACTCATGATTTGGCTCTCTGTTATTGGTGTATAGGAAC
Organism: Symphalangus syndactylus; assembly: GCF_028878055.3. Lineage (NCBI taxonomy): Eukaryota > Metazoa > Chordata > Mammalia > Primates > Hylobatidae > Symphalangus > Symphalangus syndactylus. The sequence continues at coordinate 93,595,161 of NC_072440.2, forward strand.
ACTTGTGATTTTTGCACATTTATTTTGTATCCTGAGACTTTGCTGAAGTTGCTTATCAGCTTAAGGAGATTTTGGGCTGAGACGATGGGGTTTTCTAAATATACAATCATGTCATCTGCAAAGAGACAATTTGACTTCCTCTCTTCCTATTCAAATACTCTTTCTTTTTCTTGCCTGATTGCCCTGGCCAGAACTTCCAATACTACATAGAATAGGAGTGGTGAGAGAGGGCATCCTTGTCTTGTGCCGGTTTTCAAAGGCAATGCTTCCAGCTTTTGCCCATTCAGTATGATACTGGCTGTGGGTTTGTCATAAATAGCTCTTATTATTTTGAGGTACGTTCCATTAATACCTAGTTTATTGAGAGTTTTTAGCATGAAGGGGTGTTGAATTTTGTCAAAGGCCTTTTCTGCATCTATTGAGATAATCTTGTGGTTTTTGTCATTGGTTCTGTTTATGTGATGGATTATGTTTATTGATTTGCATATGTTGAACCAGCCTTGCATCCCAGGTATGAAGCCAACTTGATCATGGTGGATAAGCTTTTTATGTGCTGCTGGATTCGGTTTGCCAGTATTTTATTGAAGATTTTCACATCGATGTTCATCAGGGATATTGGCCTAAAATTTTCTTTTTTTGTTGTGTCTCTGCCAGATTTTGGTATCAGGATGATGCTGGCCTCATAAAATGAGTTAGGGAGGACTCCCGCTTTTTCCATTGTTTGGAATCATTTCAGAAGGAATGATATCAGATCCTCTTTGTACCTCTGGTAGAATTCAGCTGTGAATCCGTTAAAATTTCAATTCATCGTTTTCAAGTTTGTATCACTCTTTTTGATAAGTTAGCAGTTTCTCTTACTGTCTTACTGTTGCTCATTTGAAGGTAAAATGTATTTTTTTGGGCTGCCTTTAAGACGTTCTTCTGTCTTCTGTTTTCAGTAGTTTTACTATTCTGTGCCTGCATTTTTGGGTGTTTGTTAGCTTATTTTTATGTTTAGGGTTTGCAATTATTCTTGAATTATGCATCTTGATGGCTTCCATGAGTTTGGGATAATTCTTGACCATTATCTCTTCAAATGTTGTTTCCTCCATAATTTCTTTGCCTCTTCTGGGACTTCATTTACGATATGTCAGATGTTTTCACCATGACCCAAGTGGCTTTTGTGCAGTTTTATGTAGCTTACACCTTTTTTTTTCTCTGTGTGCAGAGTGTAGATATTTGATAGTAACTTATCTTTCTTACTTATCCTCTCTTCTGATCTGGTTAATCTGATACTAAACCTGTATATTAAATTCATGGTTTTCCATTTTCATTAGGCGATTGTATATATCCTAGTTCCCCCAGTGAAGTTCTTACTCTTGACATGTATTATTTTGATTATAGTAATCACAGTCATTTTAAAGTAGATGTAGAATAATAAATGGACCACTTGATTGGATTCTATTGTCTGTATTTTCTCTTGGTTTGGGTCATTTGGTCCTGTTTTGTGACATACTTCATGACTTTTTATTTAACATTAGACATTATGAATGAAAAATATATAAAGATCGTTCAAAATTTGATTTGTCTTTCTCCATTGAGGAAGTAGATTTGCTTGCTGGCAGGCATTTAGAGTAGGTACAGATTATTATAATCCTGCCTGGGGCTGAACTGATTCAAACCTCAATTCCAGTTTTTATGAGGGAAGATTTATTTTGAGTTTGCCTTTGCTTCTGGTATGTATGCCTTGAGGGTTCTAACTGGAAGAAGGGGCTTTACCAGGCCTTTGTCTCTTTGGTAGAGCATGAATCCAACTTTTTTCTCCTCTGGTCCCATGAGATTCCAAAATGCTCTGCTCAATTAGCTGCTGCTTTCTGCTCAACTTTTTAGGCTCTTCACCCTTGCCAAGAACAACAAATACTGTTTTTTTTTTTGTATAAATTTAAGGGGTAAAAGTGTGATTTCATTACATGACTATTTTGCATAGTATGAAGATGAAGTCTGGGCTTTTAGTGTATCTATCGCCTGAATAATATACATTGTACTTATTAAGTAATTTCTCATCATCCACCCTCTCCCATCCCCCAATCCTTCTGTGTCTCCAGTGTCTATCATTGCATACTTTATGTCCCTGTATGCACATTATTTAGCTCCCACTGATGAATGAGAACATACAATATTTGTTTTTCTGTGTCTGAGTTGTTTTACTTAAGATAATGGCTTCCAGTTCCATCCATGTTACTACAGAAGGCATGATTTCATTCTTTTTCATTGTTGAATATTATTCTATTGTGTGTGTGTATGTGTGTGCGTGTGTGTGTGTGTATGTATGTATGTGTGTATCTCACATTTTCTTTACCCAATCATCTACCAGACACTGAGGTTGATTCCTTATCTTTTCAATTGTGAATAGTGCTGCAATCAACATAAAAATGCAGGTATCTTTTTATATGATGATTTATTTTCTTTTAGGTAGATACCCAGTAGTGGGACTGTTGAATTGAATGGCTGTTTTATTTTTAGTTATTTGAGAAATCTCCATACTGTTTCTTCATAGAGGCTGTACTAATTTACATTCCCACAAACAGTGTATAAGCATTCGCTTTTCTCTGCATCTTTGCCAACATCTTTTTTTTTATTTTTTTCTCTTTTTAATAATAGCCATTCTGGCTGGTGTAGGATAATATCTCATTGTGGTTTTAATTTGCATTTCTCTGATGATTACTGATGTTGAACAATTTTCATGTTTGTTGGCCATCTGTACGTCTTCTTTTGAAAAATGTCTATTCATATCATTTGCCCCCTTTTTAATAAGGTTACACTGGGGAAAGGACATCCTTTTAAATAAACAGTGTTTGGAAAGTTGGATTGCCATATGTAAATAAAATAATAAAACTGGACCCCTATCTCTCATCATATATAAAAATCAACAAAAGATGGATTAAAGACTTAAATGTAAGACCCAAAACTATAAAAAATACTAGAAGAAAACCTAGGGAAGACTCTTCTGAACATTGGTTTAGGCAAAGAATTCATGACCAAGGCCTCAAAAGCTCAAGCAACAAAAACAAAAATAGACAAATGGGACTTAATTAAACAAAAAAGATTCTAAACAGCAAAAGAAAAGACAACTTACAGAATGGGAGAAAATATTTCCAAACTATGCATTGGACAGGGGAAAAATATCCAGAATTTACAAGAACGCTGAAATCTCAGCAAAAAAGAACAGCAAATATCTTGAGTAAAAAAAAAAATCAAAATTTTCAGTTCATCTCAGTGTACTTATTTACCTTCTTTCTAGGTTCTGGGACCTTCTAGTCCTGGCTGCCTTAGTAGCTCTCCAGTACCTACATGGACATTTTTCTGCCTTCTCTAGATGTTCCTGGTTGGAGCCTTGGTATGCAACAAGCCACTCTATAATTATGGGAAACAGAACTCCACATTTCATCTTTGAATTCAGAATCTTGTAAACACTCAACTATGATAGGAAAAGAGAAACATAAAAATTTACTTTGTACATACAAACACAGAACATTTAGTGCCCTGACATTCTGTGTGAATAACTAAATGAATCTACTCTAGCAAAATTAAAAAAGGAAAAAAAAGGAAGCAAAATAATATGGTGTACTGGACACTTTTCTATGTGCTATGGGTATATTATTTTACTTCTTACTCATAATAATACTGTGAGGAAGAGCTATTGTTATCCTCATCTAATGATGAGAAAAGTAAGGCATAGAGAGTCCAAGCAACTTGCAAAATGTGACACACACACAGTCTGTAAGCTGAACAGCAGCACTGTATTGCTTCCCAATCCAAGAGATATAAGAAATGAATATGATAAAAAATAATAATAATAAGGAAACCTAGAGGAAACTAAGGGAATGTATTTGACATTGACAGTGACACTTGGGAGAGTATTTTTTAGAGCAGTGGTCCCCAACCTTTTTGGCCCCCGGGACCAATATCGTGGGGAGACAATTTTTCCACAGATGTCGGGGGAGATGGATTTGGGATGAAACTGTTCTACCTCAGATCATCACGCATTAGATTCTCATAAGGAGTCTGCAAACTAGATGCCTCACATGTGCAGTTCACAATAGGGTCATGCTCCTATGATACTCGAATGCCTCTGCTGATCTGAGAGGAGGAGGGGATCAGGGGATAATGTTCCCTAGCCTGCTGATCACCTTCTGCTGGGTGGCCTGTTCCTAACAGGCCATGGACCAGTACCGGTCCGTGGCCCAGGGTTTGGGGACCCCTGCTTTACAGGATAAAATTTTAGTGACAAAAAATTACATTTTTCTCTTTTCTCTTTATTTCTTTTCTTTCTCTTCTCTTTCTCCTTTCTTCTCCTTCCTTCCTTCTTTCCTTCCTTCCTTCTTTCTTTCCCCTTCCTTTTCTTTTCTTTTTTTTCTTTTCTTTCACAGGGCCTTGCTCTGTCCCCCAGGCTGGAATGCAGTGGCATGAACACAGCTCACTGCAGCTTCCACCTCCTGAGCTCAAGAGATCCTTTCATCTGAGCCTCCCAAGCAGCTGGGGTTACAGGCACAGGCCACCACACAAGGCTAATTTTTATACTTTTTGTAAGGATGGGAGTCTCATCATGCTGTCCAGACTGGTCTTAAACTCCTGGCCTCAAGTGATCCTCTCACCTTGGCCTCCAGAAGTGCTGAGATTGTAGGCATGAGCCACTGCGCCTAGCCTACATTTTTTTTTTTTTTTTTTTTTTTTGAGATAGCATCTCACTCTGTCAACTAGGCTGGAGTGTAGTGGCATGATGTCAGCTCACTGCAATCTCCACCTACTAGGTTCAAGCGATTCTCATGTCCCAGCCTCCTAAGCAGCTGGGATTATAGGTATGCACCACCACATCCAGCTAATTTTTGTATTTTTAGTAGAGACAGTGTTTCACCATGTTGGCCAGGCTGGTCTTGAACTCCTGACATCAAGTGATCCACCCGCATCAGCCTCACAAAGTGCTGGGATTACAGGCATGGACCACCACGCCTGTCCTGGAGCCTACTTTTAACTAGCTTCCCTCTCACAGAAGAAATAAAAACAAAATAGTTGATAAACATTAGAAGATAGGGGGAAAGACAAGGCAGGAGCTAGTTAAGTGTGCTAAGCCCCTCATCTTTTATGAAAGAGAAATCAATAAATAATTGTTTAAAGTTGGTAATTTTAGAAGTGTAAATAGAAGTATGTCATTTAAAATTATAATGATAACAACCAAAGAAAGTAAAAATAGAAGTTTAAAAGCGGTTGCCTCTGGAGTGTGCAATGAAAAGAGAGTGGGGGGAAATGAGAGAGAGACTATCTTTTTATTTCTTTCTCATCTGTTCTGATGCTTTGTATGCATTACAAATAGAAACTTAGCTACATATAAAAAGATAAATTATACTATATGTTGTGGAGGGAGATTTATATTCCATAGAGAGTATATCTTCTTGATTGTTCTTGGCCACATAGCAAAAAATAATAGCCACCCCCTGAGGAAAGTCTGTGGTATCGGCTGGTGCCACCTGATGAGGGGGCTTCATAAGTTTTCCTAATTTTAGTCTAGTGTTAAAAAGCCCATATGTCCCAAGAAATAAGCCACATTGAACTATACTTGCTTTATCTATTATAAAGGTTATATTCTGGCCTTGACATTTTCATTTTTTTTGTTCTTATTTTTGAATGGTTCAGAACTTGGTGGAAGAGAGGTCTGCTTTTCATGGGGGCCCCCGGCACATTCTAACATATTTAACAAGAAATATAATTGAGCATAAATTTGAAAGAGAGAAAAAAGCACTGAATTACTTTACAACTTCTTAGCGTTTTTAAAATATTGTAGGATGTTCCGAACAATTTGACACCTTTCTTGAACTGAAACACATTTTTAGGTGGAGTGGAAGCAAATTTGGAACTTAAGAAATGGCCAAGCTTGTATTTCAATCTCTCTTTGTTATCCCGTATCTCATGACTTAAAAGTGATTGGATAAAATAAAGATTTTTTTTTTTTTTTTTTTTTTTTTTTTTTTAAATTCAGTGTTGTGCAAAGTTTAACCTTCCCAGGTGAGGTCACAGGATTACTGAACCAAATCCTGTTCTGGGACCTCACTCTTTCCCTTGAGAAGCTTAGTGGGTTTAGAGCTTCATGCTTTCTCCTGTCACAAAAGCAAATCTTCTTCATTTGCATGGCAACTTCCCAGGGGAAAACCAGAAATAAGGACCTTGAGATCCCTTAGGTCCTAAAGCAAAGATAACTTGGAGCTTCTGCTGTTTTTCTGGAACATGTGCTCCACTTTCCACATTTTCCACTTGTTTGCCAAGGTGCTGAGAAATGGTAAAGCTGGGATGGGCCAACTCAGAGCAATCTGGCTTGACAGTCCACAACCTAAGCTAAGGATGTGCATTTTACTCAACAGCTGTTTCTGTTTCACTCTAATTTGTTCAGGATTTGGTTGGGACCCCAGAGTTCACCTTTTGCAAAATATTTGTTAATTTTTGTTTTTAGCTGAGAAAATACCTTTTTCCCCTCCCAAGATGAGAACAATTTACTCTGGGATTGAAGATGGATTTGTATTATAGTTGCAGTGGAGATTTATTCAATTGCTTCATAGCTATATACCCAATAGTCACTAATTCCTTTTAACAAGAAAATGGTAAACAGGTGGAGCTGAAATCATAGATAAATAAAGAGTCCTCTCCAATCCATTCAGCTGGGCCTTTGTAAAAGGAATTCCATCCAGCTGGTGGTGCACACGCTCAAACACATGAAGTATTTTTTTAAGCCAGCGTTGGAAATTATTGGAAATTAGGATAACAGGCTTATGAAATTCACTCATAAGATAGGACTCCAAAACAATCAGTATCATTTGGCTAATTGCCAAAACTCCTCTCTAGATATTGCCATCTTCATTTAGAAACTAATTCTTTTTAACTGAGCTATGTTGACGAATAAAAATTACATATTTTAAAGTGTATACATTGTGAAAGCTAATTAACATATCTCACATCGGTGCCATGTTAGTGTGTGTACTGACAACATTTGAGATCTGCTCTCAGCTAATTCTCTTGACAAATTCAAGTATACAATACATTATTATTAACTCTGGTCACCGTCAGTTACTCATAATTGAAATTTTGTACTCTTTGACCAATATCTCTGCTTTCTCCCCACTCCCCTGCCCCTGGTAACCACCATTCTACTCTATGTTACTATGAATTCAACTTTTTGTTTTGTTTTTTAGATTCCACATGTGAGATCAGGTGGTATTTATCTTTCTGTGTCTGACTTAATTCACATGCCGTAACCGTTTCCCAGGTTCACGCATGTTGTCACAAATGGCAGAATTTCTGTCCCTTCTTTTGTAAAGCTGAATAATATTCCATTGATATGTTCACACACACACACACACACACCCCACATTTGTTATCCATTCATCTGTCACATAACATTTTTTTTCTATATCTTGGCTATTGTGAATCATGCTGCAGTGAACATAGAAGTGCAAATATCTCTTCTAGAGAGTGATTTTACTTTCTCAAGATATATACCCAGAAGTGGGGTTGATGGATCATATAGTTGTTTTATTTTTAATTTTTGGGGAATTTTCATACTGTTTTCTAAAATGGCTGTACTAATATACATTCCCACCAGCACTGTATAAGGGTTCCCGTTTCTCCACATCCTTGCTAACACTTGCTATCTTTTAACTTTTGGATTGTTAGATCACCTCACTTTGATCTTATCACAAAACCCCTAAAATTATTGGTAGCACTCTCTTCTATATTTTAAGTTGTTTTTGTATTTTTTTTCCCCCTAATGAGAGGAGAAATGGCCTTTGTAATCCTTGCAATCACAGTCATGGTTCTGAAATTAACTTCTCTGAAATGTAGAAATTTTTTTTTCCTAAAAAGTATGTAATTCCGTGGGCCAGGCACAGTGGCTCACGCCTGTAATCCCAGCACTTTGGGAGGCTGAGGTAGGCGGATCACCTGAGGTCAGGAGTTTGAGACCAGCCTGACCAACATGGTGAAACTTCGTCTCTACTTAAAATACAAAAATTAGCCAGGTGTGGTGGTGGGTGCCTGTAATCCCAGCTACTTGGGAGGCTGAGTTGAGAGAATCACTTGAACCTGGGAGGCGGAAATTGCAGTGTGCCAAGATTGCACCGCTGCACTCCAGCCTGGGCAACAGAGTGAGACTCTCTCTCTCAAAAAAAAAAAGGATGTAATTCCTATATTCTGAAGAAAATATAACAAGACTATTGGTGAAGAAGATGCTCAAGCATATTCATGAGACCCATATAGCCATGAGACCAAATCACAAGTCCATATAACTTGCCTTACCACTGTATTCAGTGTCAGGTTGCTACTTGTAAAGGACAATCTAATTCTTCTTTTAGATGGGTAGTATTTCATTGGCAGACACAAACACATGCATTCATTGACATAAACACACGGGCATTATAGCTTCTTTCTTCCATGTCTAGTATGTATCCATAAGCAGGGTTATGTTTTGTTATTTTTGTTTTAACTCTTTGTTCATATATACATATATATGTGCATATATATACTTAATCTTAAACTTTCGAGTAACACTGAAACAAGTTTAATCAAAGCTTTATTATTAAAGAATATTCTATTATGATATTGTTCATTGTCCATGTAAGGTAACATATTCAATTGTCTTCTTAATTTGCTTTCTCTGCTTGCTGCAGACACCTACCGCACTGCTCCCAAACAGTGGTCACTGAGACTCACAGTAATAAATATGGTCTATACTATGACTCTGGCCTCAAAACTGAAACCACAGTTTTATGAAATTATACTTCTCTTTACTCTCTTTAATATCACGCTAATATTTCTTACTCAATTACGTGCTCTTCTGGCCTACTTTATGTTTGTAACGAATGCTGGTAACAACCTGTTGGAAACTCCTTCCCTGTAGGATCTTTAATTTTTCTTCTGCACCTCTTAGATTGAATATTTAAGTAGCCCAAGCTACTCCAATCTATTATTTCATCCAGACCCCGAAGGATTCACTACCCAAGCCGCTAGGCTGAGAGGCAAGATTTTTCGAGTTCCCTCTATCTCCTTGACATCAAATTCTATCCTGGTGTCCTGAGGCTGGCTTGATCTTCAGTCCTACCCAGCATGGTCAAGCCCCATCCCATACTACTTTATGCTAACCATGCAATGTCTCTCCCCTGAACTATTATTTCCATTGACTCAGGAACTCTGATCAATTTGGCTTCAATTTTCCTCTCATGCCCTTTCACCTCTCTTCTAACAGTCTTAGTCACCCAGTAGGTATTACGTTGGTTAAAGCTTTTTTTTTAATACTTAAGTAACCTTTGAAAATAGCACTAATGTATCACAAATATATCATGCTCCTCTAAGTTATATATTCAATTGAATAATATTTAATTCAATCTGTTCCCACAAATCCAATTTGACAAACAATTTGTGAGATTTCATTTCCAGATCTACTGAATCTCCAACAAAACAAACCTGCTTTCACTTTGAACTAAATGCTTCCAAACCTCCCGTTCTGCCTCTTCCTAGACTGACAGATGTATGACTAGTACACTCTCAGTCTTACATCAAATCATTAGTATAAAAACTCGCTGGCCCAAACACTGACACAGCTGAAGGGAGGATCTTGAGCTGTTTATTCCACGACACTTTGTTTCCTTAATACCCCAAACTTGCCCTAAGCTCATTCCATGTCTTTTCCTCCCAGTTTCCTCTCTTCCCCTGTATTAGTCAGGGTTCTCTAGAGGGCCAGAACTAATCGGATATATGTATATATGAAAGGGAGTTTATTAAGGAGAATTGACTCAGCTTAGCTAGTCTGCTCTTTCATCTTCTCCTGCTTGCTTTATTCTAGCCACGCTGGCAGCTAATTAGATGGTACCCACCCAGAATGAGTGTGGGTCTGCCTCTCCCAGTCCATTGACTCAAATCTTAATCTCCTTTGGGGCAACACCCTCACAGACACACCCCAGGAACAATATTTTGCATTCTTCAATCCAGTCAGGTTGACACTCAATACTAACCATCACATCCCCCTGTGCTGACTCTCCTGTCCATCCCCCACATCCCTCTGTGGAAGCTCTAGCCACTTCCTTCATGAGACCATCCCTGACCCACAGTCCCCACTTACTCACATGAGCCTCTCTCTTACTTAACTTCTTTAAGTATCTTCTGTAGAGTTTATGCCCATTTCACTTATTCTCTGTGTTATAATTTATGAACCAACCTATTTTCCCCTAGCCTCCCTCAACCTAACTACTCACATATCCCTAAGAGGTCACTAAGATAATGTATTTTTACATTACTTAATTTGTTTTTCCAGAGCCTATTTCATGAAAATAATGGTAAAAGTATACATATCATAAAATTTACCATCTTAACCATTTTTGCTATACAGTTGAGCAGTATTAAGTACATTCATATTATGCAACCATCACTGCAATCCTTCTCCAGAATTGTTTTGATCTTGCAAAACTAAAACTCTATACCCATTAAACAATTCCCCATCTCCCTCTTCCCCTTTCCCTGCCATCTGCCATTCTATTTTACATCTCTACATATTTGGCTATTCTAAATGTCTCATAAGTGAAATATAAAGTATTTGTATTTTGTGACTAGTTTGTTTCATTAAGCATGTCCTCAAGATTCATTCATGTTGTAGCGTGTGTCAGAATTTTCTTCCTTTTTAAGGCTGAATAATATTCCATTTCATATGTATGTATCACATTTTGTTTATCTATTCATTTCTTTTCTTAAAAAATTATTTTGAGTTTTTATGGGTATATCCATTCATTTGTCAGTGCATTCTTGGATTTGCTTCCACCTTTTGGCTATTACAAACAATGCTGTCCAGAACATGAGTGTACAATATCTGCTCGAGTCCCCGTTTTCAATTATTTTGGGTATAGATCAATAAGTGGAACTGCTGGATCATATATGGTAATCCTACTTTTACTTTTTTGAGGAACTGCGATACTGTTTTTCAAAGTGGCTGCACTATTTTATATTCTTCCAGAGCCTTTGGAATGGTGGCTAGCACTGATGGCAGCTTAGTCAATTTAATTTAATTTTATCAAATCAAACCCATGAGTCACTCAAATTAAGATTGAAATGTACAATTATGTTGTTTTGAACTAAGGCTTAAAGGTTAAAAAACGGCATTAGTGTTTGTGACTTGTTTCCCTTTAGTAACCCATTAGTCTGAGTGTTATTTATATCATTTTGAAAATTTAAGTCAGAAGAAACAAAATAGGAATATTTGTATTTCCCTGTATACATCTTACTGTATCTGTACTCAGTGAAGCATCTACCTTAATCAAATGACTAGTTAACACAGATCGGATCTAGAAAACTACCTCTCCCCAGGAGAACAGAAGCCTTGATGGGGCAGTTCCAAACATGACCTAATACTGTACTCTCCATGCCCAGAGAAACTCTTCATTCTGCTATGTATCAATTACTGTCATGCAATGGAAGAAAGTCTAAGTAAATTACAGTGCACTTGCAAAGTACAAAATCTGTGACTTTTTAGAATAGCATCTGCAACGAATGTCATTTAATGATATGAGAAAAATTCTTGTATTAATCATACTAGGTAAAAAATCAAAATATATTATTGTTCATACAATATGATCTCAATAGCACAAAAGAAAAAACCCTAAGTGTAAAAAATAACCGGAACAAACTGTAACTAAATGTTAATGAATAATTTTATTCTGCCTATTTATACCTTATACATAGCCTCAATTCTCTTCAAATGAGTATTGCTTTTATAGTCATATAAAATGCATATTTAAGAAAAATGTTATATGTAGGATTCATTGGAGCTGTGACAAAAGGCTGAATCCAAGGAAATACTCACCTTGGACCTTCATTGTTGAATCAGAAAGAGAGTAGCCTGAGATTCCAAAGGAGCTGTCTCCCAGCAGCTGAGGAATAACCTGAACAACCTGGAACAGCCAGTGGGAGAGAGCCAGGAGGGGCTGGTTGATGGCTGACTAAGGTTTAGAAGCAAAGGGGAAAAAGTTTTATTTGCATCCAACCTGCCCCACCATTGCATCCATTTACTCTCACCTCCCTCAGTAGCCAGGCCCTCAGCACAATTTCTCTTGCCTCCCCATCTCAGGTCGTTTATTCATGAAGACATGAAGACCAACTGACTCTGTGAGTCACCTCTGCATCTTAACAATCATCAATGTCTCAATCTAGACTCATGAATATCAGAGGATGGAATTCCAGGGGTCAGCATTTATTTACCCAAATATTTAATGAAAAGTCCACTAGTTGCCAAGCATCCACATCAGAGATGAAAAGATTCATCAAACTTCCTTTATAAACTCTTACTCTAGGCAGTAATGAAGACCCTGTTACAGGGGCTGAGGATATAACAGGGAACAAAATGAACAAAGCCTCTGTCTTCGTGGACCTTAGCCTTGTGTGAGCTACGTTCATTGGTATGTGCACCTTATTTTAGGTTCTGGTCAAGGAAAGACACAATTTTCTGACTATAATTTAATTGTGTTTAAGCAGTGGTCACAGTTAAATGAGATTAGCTGATTTGATAGAGGAGAGAAACCACATTTTTTATGGAATGATTGGAAAAGGTTTTAAACTAGCCTAATATGTCTTTGGTCATGGCTGAAGCCAAAGTTCAGGACTGAGAAGCATCTGAAATGTTTTTCTAGGCAGACAATCTGTTTAAGAGACTTCGCACATTCATTAAAGCAAATATCAGACTCTCCGCACCACACCCTCAAAACTGGCAGAGAACTCTGAGCCAGACCCAGTAGGGCCTGACCCCTGAAAATGATGCTGTTCAGGCCCTCTGATATCAAAAATGCTTGTCAGGCCAGATTCATTTGCCAAATCATCCAACATGGACACACTTAACCTATGGTCCCGCTTATGTAAACGATTTCATCCAAAAAGCAAATTTAAATGGAAACAGGCATGTTCTGTCTGTGTCTGTGTATGTGTGGTGTGTGGGTGTGTGTGTGCACGTGCATGTACAGTCAGGACCTAACTCATACTTATCCATAGCACCTTGTGTATCTGCGACAAGTATATGGGTGCAGCTATAAACAATGGAGGAACTCTCAATTCCATGAGAGTCCCAGTTAGAAAAAATAACTTCTAAGCAGGCCAAGAAAAACAGCTAGAAGAAAGGAGGATAAAGGAAATTTAAGAGCATTTAGTGGTGCAGGAGGAGGCAGGGGGGAAAGACGACGAGGGTGATTCCCAAGATTACGTCAGTCTACTTCCCTTGTAGTAGGCATTTTTCCTAAACAGAACACTTTGGCCAGTATCGTCAGAAGTCACAGAAAGAAGGTAAGTAGCCAAGAATGTGTGACTCCATTGTGCAAAGAAAGGGTCTAGGGTGGCTAGGATATCCTGCTCTCTCATCTTACTGAAACTTCTTCAAGCTCTCTTTTGAATTTTGGTGTTCTCGCTGAGATAAAGCATGGAGAAAGCAGGGCCCAGATCTTATTACTTATTTTAGCTATTGTATAATGGTTCTGAAAGATTAACATATGTCATGCCCCTCTTCTAAGAATATATTACCTCACGTTTTGGGTGTCATGATTGTGTCAACTTTTACAGATAAACAAATAAAACCAAGAGTTTGAAAGACTTGCTCAAAATTAAGAGGCATGTAATATAAAAGCTGAAATTCAATGCCCAGGTCTGATCTTCTACACACCTTTGGGTATACAAATGCACACAGTAAGTGATTAATAAATAAATGATTGGATGCTGGCTGGAAGTATGAAATGGACACCATTACAGCCAACAGGTACAGGATCCATCTTTTTCACACTCTAAATTGCATGCCCTGAGTGTAAGCTGGGCATCACTGGGATCACAGCAGAACAGAAAGTCCATGCGTGACTCATGACAGAAACATTTCACTGGGACCATGAGGCCTGGGCTCTGGAAATAAACCACTGCTGGCTCTCTCCATGGCTTGGCAAATACCAGTTTATCTCCCAGGGTCTCTGTTTTCTTTTCTAGCAAATGAATGAAATTCCACTTCACTCTATAAATCTATTGAGAGGACCAAAGGAGATAAATATAAGAGAAGGTGCTTCTCATACCCCACATGAGACACAGCACCAACAAAGAATGTGTCCTGACACTGGGAACTAGTTTTATGTTCTTCTAACCTAACTGTTCTGATCGTTGTTCATTACTCTCTGCTGCTGGGGAGCTCAAACAATATTACTTTTAAGTAAAATGCAAAAAATTCATAGGGTATTAGAAAAAAGAACTTGGGAAATACTGGCAGATTAGATGGAAAGTAGATCTCTGACTCACCATCTCTTCCAGAAAGATATCCAAATGCTCTCTCCTGATATCCAAGACCTTTCCAAACGCTCTTCCATGGAATTCATGCCGCAGTAATAACACACGACATGTAGTTCCCCCAACAGAGCAAACTCTCTCAGACCTCTGATCTCTTTCATTTGTGGCCAGAACACTGATGCCCCATTCTCTTTACTGTTTTGAAATTCAGTTCATGCACCATTACTGTTAGGGACATTCTCTGCTCCCTCTTCAGTGCTCATGCATCACTTGTACCATTGCACAATTCCTGAGCATCCTCATAGCCATTGCTACTAAGTTCTTCAAGGGCAGGAACTGTGCTTCTTTGATCTTGTTATTCCCAATGTTTGGCACAGGACCTAGAATTCTGGAGTCATATGGTAAATTTCTAGTCAAATAAACTAAATTAATATGTGTCCGCAGTACCTTGTATGGTCAGGAGACAGAAAAGGTTGTTTTGTTTGATGCTAAACAAATACTCTCTAGTGCAAAGTTTCATTATTTGCAAAGTAGTTTCCTAGCATCTATGATAGTTTCCATTTATTTCATGTTTAACCCAAAAGATCTCAAAAATTTTATTAGCTGGGGTTTCTGTAGCTACACTGTGAATTTATTGAAGATGGGAAACACATTTTATTAACTCATCAAATCACAGATTTTCAATAATGTTCATTGACTGAATGAATGAATAAATTTACTATATTCATTTCCACATCACCTCACAGAATCTAGCAAGATGCTGAGCACATAATGGATGCTCAATAAATGACACCCAAATGAATGAGTAAACCAATGAATATCATTCTAACTTCTTTTTTTAACTGTAGTGACTAATAAAAGATGTAGCACATTGCTGCTTAAAGGCCCTTGTTTGAGGCATAGGAAAACTGAGATTCAAGAACTGTCAAGTGAAAATCTGGCTTTTTCAGGGTTAAGACCCTTTTACAATACAAAGTGAAATATAAAAATATCTGCCAAATGTTCACATTTCTAAGTTTAAAGATGCTAGAAAAACATCATTAAAGGTAGCATCCAGTGGTTGCTTAATCTCAAGATTGTCATGGTTATATATGGAGTGACATATTATTTGGATATGATCTTGGTAGAGTTCCTAAGCTGATACACTTAATGAAGAGCATATTCAGATGTAGAATAGTTATTACATAAATGACAGAAATATTGCATTATATTCAATGTCTACCCATTATGCCAAAATTCCTAAAAGCATTCCTTCCAACCAATCTCACTCTCCCCAAGAGCATAATTGGAGCTCATTAGAGTTCAGGACCCAGAATCTTCTCTGTGATGTTTCACATATAAAAAGATTAGGCCATGAGGACCAAATATAGTTAGATGAGTTCACCTTACCATGGCATTTTCCTGACCAAACAGTCAAACTAGCTCTCTCTTCCAGGAAACTCATGATTAGATTTTGTTTAGGGAAAGTAGACTCTTTCGGGCTGAGCCTACTTGGCTGAACGGTACCTCACTCTCCCATTGGGGATAATGAACTAAAATGAAGAGTAAATTGGGTCTTCGAGGAACCTAGGTTCAAAGGTGAAGCCAAGGCAGGGATTTGTGCATAGATACAGTTAGTCTCAGAATGTTGAACCTCATAACTTCTCAAAACTATCCGCATCCCAAAACCAAATACGCATGACCCAGCTTCTCAGAGTTCTTGTTTAGCAGAAAAAAATAAACATAGATAAAAATTCATCACCCCATAAACTTATACAAAACTCCAATAAAAACTAATTGAAGTAGACAAAATATAAAAAATGAGGAAAGCACTCTCTATTCATAATAATTTGATCCTCAATTCTGATTTGTTCCAATCTTAAACATAATTTATAAAAGACATATGCAGAACTCACCAGCAATGAAAAACTAACAAATTAATGATATAGCTTGTTACCCTTATAAATGTTAGTAATTTAAAAAGAAGAGTAGGCAATGTGGTCAAATGCATAGAAATGGGCCATCTCTCATATTGCTAGTAAATGCAGTAAAGACGCACAAATAGGACACAAGTAAATAACAGATAATAGAAAGGGAAGGAAGAAATGACCCTAGATTCATCATCAGAAAAAAATAATAATCTAAACAATAGGCACTCAAAAATGGATATAAATTAATTAATCTCCCTCCCATTTTCCCCTTTCTGTTCTTGTCTCCTCTTCCCCTCCCTCCTAGGTCTTATCCACCATCATCACCATCACCATCATCATCATCACCATCATCACCATCACCATCATCACCATCATCATCATCATCATCATCATCATCAAAAAAGAGCAGAGCAAATCCTCTGGGTCTCTTCATAGAGAAACCACCATTCACGAGAACTACAAATATGGTTTATGTGGGATAAAGAGATTTTTGGAAATTGTGTGGCACTTCATTGCCATGCTGTGTGCTGACATTAAATGTTTACTCATGTTTTTCTTAACATTTTAAAAAATTTAACCTTCTATCTCACAGATAATTTTAATCTCCTCCCCACTCCATATCACTCACATTCTCAAACAATAAACTTTATAATCTTTTAATTCCATTCCAATTTATTGAGGCTTAATTTTACTAGAAAGATAATTTTACAGAGGTGAGATGCAGATTGTTTAAAAGAGTGGTATTGATGACTGTTTTTAAATCTGATATTTTAGAAATGCCCCTTAAATCGCCTTACTAGGTAACTCATCCTAATTATCTTCAGGAAGAGAGTGAGACAGAGGAGTAAGGGAGGAGAGAGGGAAACAGAACTGCTGTGTAATATGTATGAGTACCTGGTGCAGGGTAAGAATTCTACATATATGACCTTGGTTAGTTCCCATGTCAAGCGGAGGAGATTAGGGAGGCTCAGGAAGATTAGGTGGCCAGCTAGAAAGCAGGAAAGGCAGAGACCGAGTTGTTATGTTTCTGATACCAAAGCCTATTCCTTCTCTGCAACTTTGTCTTGTAGGGAAGTTCAAATTTTTCCCTGGAAGTTTAGATGATTTGAGCCTCTAAAGCAAGCTGAGCCAGGTGTGAACGTGCACACCTGTGGTCCCAGCTACTCAGGAGACTGAAGCGAGAGGATTCTTTGAGCCCAGGAATTCAAGGCTGCAGTGAGCTATAATGGCGCTCCAGCCTGGACTACATCCTGGATGACAGAGCAAGACCTCATATCTCTAAAAATAAAAATAAAAATAATAAAATAAACCCTAAAAGACAAGATTATGGACAGATAACAGGGAGGAAGGCATACAAATTTATTGGGGGATGCATATAGAAGTAAAATGATTTTCAGGAGAAATAAATGAAAGAAAAAGGGTTCTGGAACCCACTTTGTCTGGGTTCTGGGAAGTGAAGAGAGGAGAACAGGTCAAATTAAGTCTCGTCATGCAGATAAAACCTTACAGGTAGCAGTGCTCAGAAACAGAAAGTATCTGTCAGACCCCGAAAGTGAGTCAATCAGTCCTAGATCCAGACTGAAGGTGGAGTGGGAGGCTGGAGTGGGAAGCAGAGCAAGCCGGGGTGTTCATTTTACCAATGCAGATTTTCTCTACAGAAGCAAATCTCCCCCACAAAGGGCAGCTTTTAAGCTATTCTTGTGTTACCATTCCTTCCTAATAGCCATCTTGAAATATGTCAAAGAAGGATATTTTGGGGTGAAATATTTTTTGTTTTCCTTAGTTTCTTATAGTTATCCTCCTCCAGGACACTGTTGTATTTAAATAAAGCAAACCATAAAAATAATTGTATATGTTAAGGTATGCATTACATGAATATTACACCAGAAAAAAAAACTGGAATGCAGAAAACAACATACATGTCTAACAACAAGAAAATGATGGTACCCCAAAATGAACCACCATCAAAAGAATTCTGAAGAATTTACAATAACAGGAAAAATATTTGTATTAAAGTAATTGAAACATAAAAATGGCATGGTCATGGTTACCAAGAAAAGGAAAGACATAACGCATCAGAAAAACAAGATTGGAAAGTAATTCACCAAATGTCCATTACATTTGGCTTTGGATAATGATTATAGATGATTGTTTTCCTACTTTCTATATTTTCTTTATTGGCTAATTTTTATAGTTAGCATGTTTTATTGTTTATAGCAAAATACTTTCAATATATTATTTCTTTAGAAGAAACTTCAGTGGTTGAGGTAAATTATTTTTTTAAAAAAGCAGATTAGCATTTACAGTTCAGGAATAATATGTCATGGACTATCTTTTTCCTGCTCATCCCCTTTATATGCAATGACATACTTTGGAAATAACTCAGCAGGCAATTACAAAAGTACTCTGAAAGGTAGTAAGATGATGGTTGGTGGGATAAGAGAGTCACCATGAAAGGAAGAGGCTGAAGAACAAATTATAATTTAAAGAGTTTACGTGAGCCCATATGAAGACAGCTGCCTGGAAGACTCAGACCCAAGTAACCGCAGATATGAGCTCCAATAAGCCTTTTTTAGAAGCAGGTTTTTAAAGGCAAAAAAAAAAAAAGGGCGGGGGGGGGGGTGGGACAGGAGTGGACTGATACAAAGTTTTTTTGTCAGGAATTCTCACTGGTTTACATAAATAACATTTATTAGTGATTGGCTATACATTGTTAAGCTGTGTGTGGTGTGGCATTGTTAGAGTAAAGCTACTTGTGGCAATAACAAGCAGTTTGAAGAGCTCAAACGGGGAAGTAGGAAGTGTTTCCTGTCTAATTTTAATGTTTCTCTGGGGCTGATCACTTTAAAAGGCTCTTCAGATAAAAGTTCTTTTCTTTCCTCAAGGGTCTCAGGGATTAATAAATACCAACATGGTAACTTTCCTCCTGTTTATTCTGTTATCCCAGAATGGGTACCAGGGAGGCCTGTAACCCACAAAAGCTAACCAAAACAAAACAATTAAACACAGCAAAAATAATAATAATAATAATAACAACAACAACAACAAAAAAAAAATCAGAGAAAAAGAAAAACGCAAAGAAAAGGAATCTTCTCTCTCTGACCAAAAGATCGGGGAAGGAAAGCCCAGTGGAGACTTGGGATTGTGGCAATGATGCCTAATCTACCTGCAGCAGCCATGCCACAAGATCTTGGGTAGCCAACCTATCCCTTGCACACACCTGTCAGTGACAGCAGGCCAGTATTCCCAGCAGCAACAGAGCCTGGAAGGGCTGACACAACAGAGCCTAGAGGAGCTGAGACAACCCATACCTGGAAGCATTAGTGGACATGATAACAGGTAACAGCAATGTCAACTGAAAATCTCGTGCAAGCCTACTAATATGGTTTGGCTGTGTCCCCACCCAAATCTCATCTTGAATTGTAGCTCCCATAATTCCGTGTCATGGTAGGGACCCAGTAGAAGGTAAATGAATCATGAAGGTGGGTGTTCACCATGCTGTTCTCATGATAGTGAATAAGTTTCATGAAATCTGACGGTTGTATAAAGGAGGGTTCCCTTACACAAGCTCTCTTTGCCTGCTGCCATGTAAGACATGACTTTGCTCCTCCTTCGCCTTCCACCATGATTGTGAGGCCTCCCAAGCAATGTGGAACTGTGAGTCAATTAATCCTCTTTCCTTTATAAATTACCCAGTGTCTGGTAATTTATTAGCGGAGGCTAAATTTGCGAGTTATAGGTCTCCCTGTTACCCATACCTTGTGGCAATGATGCCTAATCTACCTGCAGCAGCCATGCCACAAGATCTTGGGTAGCCAACCTACCCCTTGCCCACACCTGCCAGTGACAGCAGGCCAGTATTTCCAGCAGCAACAGAACCTAGAGGGGCTGACACAACAGAGCCTTTTATTAGCTTTATTAGCAGCGTGAGAACGGACTAACATGTCAACTCATGCCCCACTCCAGAGCAAGAGATATGCACCCCTGGTGCTCCAAAACCAGCTGCAGAGAGCCACCCAGACTCAGTAGCTCCTGGCTCTCTACTCAATGGCATAAGGTGGCACAGAACCGATATAATCTTGCCCTCTACCAAACTGATAGAGAGTCCTCCAGATATTGTAGCTATTGATCCTCTACCCAATGCCAGAAGGAAGCCTAGTAAATCGTTTTTTCTCCAATGGCACCAGCAGAAATAATGTAAGAAATTCACCAATATCAGATGGCCAGAAAACAAAACAGAATTTATTCTGTCCTACAGGTCTAGTACCTCCTCCCCATTATCTAACTTTGCTGGGTAGCTGAGATGAGCACCCTCAGCCCCTCAGGGAGGTCTCTCATGGATCCAGAGAAAACTTGAGCAGAGCCAAGAAAATGAAGCAGACAATAATAGCATTTCAAAGGCTCAGAAAACCAAATTATCATTGGAACCATAGCCCACAAAAAATGTAAAAATTTACATGTTAAACCTAAAAGGAATGACTATCTGCTAAAATAGAAGAAAAAAAATGGGATCAAGAATCTCTTAGCATAATATCCAAAATGTTCAAGATAGAATCAAATATCATTTCTGATACCAAGAAACAGGAAAATTACAACTTAATTAAAAAAAAATGGACCGATACAAATACCAAGTTATGGGAAATTTCTGACAAGATTATAAAGCAGCAGCCACAATAAAATTGTTTTAACAAATAATTATGAATTCCACTGGATCAAAAAAGAAAACCTTAGCAAAGAAATAGAAGTTATAAAACAGGAGCAAGCTAAAATTATTGAACTAAAAAAAATCCAATAGCTGAAAAAAAAAACCTGATGGATGTCCTCAATAATACAGAGCAGATAACAGAGGACAGAATCAAGTTAACTTGAAAGCAGAACAACAGAATTTACTCAATCTGCACAATGGAGAGAAAATAGATGGAAAAAATGAATAGAACATCAGGGACCTGTGTGACTGTAACAAAAGATCTAACTGTTGTATTATTGGAGTCCCAAAACAAGAGGAGAAAGAATGTGGACCTAAACGTTACTGAAAACAATGATAACTGAAAGCTTTCTGAATTTGGTGAAAGACATAAAACTACATATTCAAAAAACTGAGCAACCATAAATAATTAGAGAAATTATGGCAATAAATATCATAAGTAAATAGCTTAAAACTAAAGACAAACAAACTTAAGAGCAACCAGAGCAATAACACATTATCTATAACAGCATACCAATTCTAATGAAAACATATTTCTCATTTGAAACTATGGAGTTCAGCAGGAAGCAGCACAGCATTTCTCAAGTGTTGAAAAAATACTGTCAAATATTTCTATATCTAGCTAAATAGCTCTTTAGAAGTGAATGGGAAATAAAGACATTCTCAAATAAAATTAAAGAAATTTGTTTCTAGAAAAACTACCCTTAAAGAATGACTAAATGAAGCTCTCAAAACATAAAAGAAATTACCAAAAGAAGGTGTGGAACTTCAGAAAGGATATTTTTAAAAACAGAATAAAAAATAAGAGAAAATAAAATGACTATTCTTCTCCACATGAGTTTTTAAAATTGTATTTGATGGTTGAAGCCAAAGTTATAATATTAGTTGTGTTGGTCAGTAAATGTAGAGAAAATATTGATAAAATTACATTTAAAAAGTAGGGAAGATAAAGGGAGATAAAATGGAAGTAATTTTTCAATATTTCATTCAAAGAGTTACAACAACAATATTAGGAGTCTGTAATGAATGATATACAAAAGGTCTTCAAAAACTTCATGTAAAACATATATTATGAAAAGCCTATGCATGGATATTAACATATTTTTGCACAAAAATAAACTCATACTAACTTGCTATACCATGTCTGAATGGGATATAGTTGGAGGCATTAAGAAAGATAAGTCATCATCTTATTAATCATTTCACCCCAACTGGATCTAGTTGGAGACATTAAGAAAGATAAGTCAGCTTAAAAGAAGCCTCTATCAGGGCAACATAAATTCTACTAAAATTGATGCAAGACCGAACATCTAATTTATCGTGAACCTTGGAAGAATTGGGAAACCACTGAAAGATTATGAGAACAATGTCCCCCCAAAATAAGCAGTTTATAAACTGATATTCATTTTAAGAAGAGAAGAGATGATGTTGAAGGTGAAGCCCACAGCAGCATACCATCCATATCAATTTGAGAGAAAAACTTTATCTTGTTTGTGCCCTAATTGAAGAGGACTGATGATTAACAGCAGAAACAATAGGAAACACCATAGATATCTCAACTGGTTTAGCTTACACAATTCTGACTAAAAAATTAAAGTTGAGCAAACTTCCTACTCAATGGGTACCAAAACCATTGCACCTGGACCAGCTGCAAACAAAGGCAGAACTTTCAATAGAATTTTTAAACAAATGACATCAAGATCCTGATAAATTTCTTTGAAGAAATACAGCAAGAGATGAAACATGGCTTTACTGGCACAATCCTGAAGTCAAAACACAATCTAAGCAATGGTACTAAAAGGTGAAAATGGTCTAGTCCAAGGAAAAGTGGACTGGTCGAGAGCAAAAGTCATGGCAACAGTTTTTTTGCATGCTCAAGGCATTTTGCTTGTTGACTTTCTGGAGAGCCAAAGAACAATAACATCTGCTTACTGTAAGAGTGTTTTGAGAAAGTTAGCCAAAGCTTTAGCAGAAAAATGCCCAGGAAAGCTTTACCAGAGAGTCCCTCCCAACCAATTCAAAGGCCCTGCTCATTTATCTCATCAAAAAAGGGCAATTTTGCAAGAGTTTCAGTGTGAAATCATGAAGCATCCACCTTACAGTCCTAATTTGGTCTCTTCTTTTTTTGTCTACTAATATTTTTTTAAAAATTATAAAGGGTACCCATATTTTCTCAGTTAATAATGTAAAACAAAAAACTTCACTGACAAGGTTAAGTTACTCATCTTCAGTTCTTTAGGGATGGACTAAATGGCTGGTATCATTGCTTATAGAGGTGTCTTGAACTGGATGTAGTAATGTTTATATTTTTTACTTATTTTTACTGTCATTTTTCCATGAACTTTTTGAAGTGCTCTCATATGTATGATACCTACAGTAACCACCAAGAAAGCTACAAAGTAATATATTTAACATAATATAAATAAAACAAGATGGGATAACCTAAAAATGCTTAACCCAGAGAAAGGCAAGAAAAGAGAAAAACAGAAATTACTGAAGAAACAAATAAAAAACCAAATAATACAATGGTAGACTTAAGCCCTAATATATCAATAATTACTTTAAATAAAATGGTCTCAATACATCAGAGAACAAAGATCGGCAGAATAAATATACATATATAAGTAATATTTTTCATAAGAAACTTTCTTCAAGCAAAATGACATACATAGGTCAAAGATTAAAAAAAGATAGAAAAATATCATGCTAATATTATTATTTTTTAAAAAAGCAAGATTGGCTATATTAATGCCAGATAAAGTAGACTTCAGAGTGAAAAAAATTACTTGGTGAATAAAGGGGACATTTCAATGATCAATCTGGCCAAAACATAATGTTCTTAAACGTGTGAATAAAACAACAGAGCTTTAAAATTAAAGTTGAGCAAAGTAAAACGATAACAATAACTTTATATGTTAATAAAGTGCTTTGCATTTACCAAGTGCTTTCATACACATTATAGCATTGGATTCTCAGGAAAATGCTCAGAGATAGGTTAGCAAACATTATTTTTTAAAAATTATTCTCAGTAGATTTAAAATACAATGTGGTACCGAGAATCAAAGATATGTACATAATAATCCCTTGTATATTATGTTACATGACAAAGAGGAATTAAGGTTGCAGATGAAATTAAGATATTATTTCACCTTAAAATAAGGAGATAAATTATCCTGGATTATCTATGTGGGTCCTATGTGATATAATCACATATGCCCTTACAATTTTAATGAAGCCAGAAGAGTGGTTCAGACGCATGCAGCAATGGAAGAAGAGGCAGGAGAAACTCAGAGCATAAGAAGAACTTGACCTGCCATCACTGGCTCTAAAGATGAAGAAGGAAGCCATGAACCAAGGAATATAGACAGCCTACAAAAGCTGGGGCTGGCAGTCACTAGACAGCAAGTAAATAAAGACCTCAAAATTACAGCCAAAAGGAACTGAATTCTGACAGCAACCTAAATGAACAAGGAAACAGATTCTCCCTCAGAGCCCCTAGACAGGAATACAGCCTTGCTAACACCTTGATTATAGCCCAGTGAGAACTGTCTTAGACTTCTGACCTACAGAGCTGTGACAATAGATTTGTGCTGTATTAAGCCACTAAATTTGTGGTAATTTATTAGTGCAACATAAGAAACTAATGCATACATGAAACAAAAATTGATAGAGCTGGAAATATAAAAAGATAAATCCACAGTTATAGTTGGGACTTCAACACCCTACTCTCAGCAACCGATGGAGCCACTAGACAGAAAATTAGCAAAGATATAGAATAACTGAACAAGACCATCAATTAACAGGCTCTAAATGACATTTATTGAATACTCCACCCAACAGCAGAGTGTACATTGTTCTCAAGTACTCATGAAATGTTCATTAAGATAGACTGTATCCTCACTCATAAAGCAAACATTTACAAACTTAGAGGAATTAAAATCCTATAAAACATTTTTTCCAACCATAATTGAATCAAAAGCAATAACAGAAAGATGACAGGAAAAGCCTCAAACACTTGGAAATTTACAAACACACTTCTATATAACTCATGGGTCACACAGAAAGTCTAAAATAAAATTTAAAATGCAAGCAATTGAATAAAATGAAAATAAAACATACCAAAATTTGTGGGATGCAGCTGAAGTAGGGCTGACACAGAAATGTATAGCCCCAAATGCTTACATTAGAAAATGAGTAGAGTTCAAACTAATAACCAGGTATCTTAAGAAACTAGAAAAGAAGAGCACAACAAAATAAAGCAAACAAGAAGGAAATGATAAAAATAAGAAGAGAAATAAATTAAATGTAAAACAGGAAAACAATAGAAAAAAATCACTGAAAGCAAAACCTGATACTTTGAAAAATCAATAAAATTGATAAGCCTCTCGCAAAATTGGCATGAAATATTTGCAAGCCACATATTGCATAAAGGGTTAGTGCTGTGTATTTCAAAGCTCAGCATCAAAACAACAAAAAGTCCAACTATGAAATGAGCAAAAAACATGAACGGACATTATACTGGAGGAGAGAGACGGCAAATAAAAAAGCCTTTAACAAAGCTCATGTTACAATAAATAATATTCTTAGGAAATAATGACTGAGCAACTTCAGTACACATTTTCACATACTTTTTATGTTCCTGACACAACAAACCATGAGAACGGCAATTGAGGTAGTCTCTGGCCTTCCTGTATTTAATTTCAATAAACAGATCAAACTAGAATTCCCAAACAGTTATCTCTAAACTTTAATTGTCAAATTCAGGGAGGTTCTCAAGTTGAAAAATTATTGATATGTATTTTTAATTATGTAAAAAGAACTCCAATTTGATCCTGGTCTGCAGTAATGATTGGGCCTAAATATTTTAAGTTGCTTGATTGAGGCCCTCTGACTGAGCCTCTCAAAGACACTGAAATGTAATAGCAGTTGACCAAGGAAACACTGAAATGTAATAGGAGTTGACCAAGGAAAGTCTTTCCCAATGGAAAGATGGACAATGGCTAAGGCAATCTTATTAGAGCAGTCCAGAGCTCTCAAAAACTTGTTCTTCCTGTGGGGTCCTTGGAATGCTTTCCATCCCTCCCTGGGTATTCCTTTTGGATGATTTTATTGGAAAACATTCACATTGATCTTTGGTTTATTCCACTGCTTCTCTAAGGAGCCAAAGTTAAAAATTGACCTTGAGCTCAAGTAACTTCTAATGTGTCACATCTGGAGGCAAGGAGATAACGCTCTGTCTGTGGTTGAGAGAAAAAAAAAAATCCTACCAAAGCATTGTTCTCAATGGTTTACTGATGAAAATGATAAAAATAACTTCATAAGTTAATAAAGTGCTTTGCATTTACCAAGTGCTTTCATACACATTATAGCATTGAATTCTCAGGAAAATGCTCAGAGATAGGTGAGCAAATATTATTTTTTTAAAATTATTCTCAAATGGAAAAAATAAGGCTCTAAAATATATGTACTTTTTCTAAACTGACCAGCAAGTGTTGCAGATAACACTTAAACTTCAAACCTGTTTTGTAACATTAAAAAAAATTAAGATACAAAATGTCATTTCACAGGCCAGCACCCTAAAGTCATTCATTTAAATTTATGAATTTTGACAATTGTGTCCATATGCATTTGCATTTTATATAAAAATCACAACTACAGAATTGTCTTATATATTTTAATATTATATAATAACAATCTGATCGAGTTGTGGCATGGTTCTTATAATTAGGTTGCCACTCTATAGGGTAAGGAATTATAATTTATCTCACCTTTATCTTACTATGCATGATTTTTTCTTTGCTTGATTATTTACTTAGGATAAATTCTCAGATCTCTGAAACTTTGTCATAGAGATTGAAGATTCCACATGTTTAGTGCTGCTAATTATCTCATTCTTCTCAAATAGACATAAAATTTTGCATTGAGACTGGCAATGTCTACATATACAACACAAGCTTATCATAATTCCAAGAACATTTAGAGTTACCATTTTTTAGTTGGTTACATATAAAGGTAAATCTTCCTTTTTTCACTTAACAGAAAATTTTATGTTTTTAACAATTAGCTCATTCTAGTTTGTCATATATTTTAAAATTCATCTCCTGAGGTCTTGATAGTTTTCATAATTTGAATGAGCTACTTTATAATAAAACTTACAGTTTCATAACTGATAAAGTTTCAGATATTTAGTTTTAGTTTTTTATTAGACACATGTTTTTCACTTCATTTTCTTCTGTAGCTTTGAGCAGCAGAATCCCCTCACTCCTGTCTGTTCTTTGCTTCACTCTGATTGAACTTTATTCTAATGTTATAGCTCTATTTCTAATACATCTGAATATTTTTATAAAGAGTGTGGATCTAACTTTTTTAAAATTTATGTTTTTTGTTTTAATGTATTTTATACAGACATAGAATTTAAACAGCAAAATAAATCTATGTGGCTTATGATAAAATATAAGGCCCGTGCTGATATCCTTTCAATATTTTTATTCTTCAGTGTTATGCACTCTTGACACTTGTAGCTATTTTTTCTTGGTATTAATCTCTCTATGTATAAGAAATGCTTATATAGCCGTTCTTGATTTATCAGTTTTAGGCATAATCTATTGACTTCCCAAGAGGGGACATACAGACTTAACTCTCTTTCTTCCTCCCACATTACTATACACATGCATACCTCCAGACTTCTAATCCCCCAATAAAGTTACAATTTTATGTTGCTTAGACCAGTCTACTAAGGTTATGTAAATGTTATTTACAATTGAGCCATGCAGCAAGGTATAATTACTTTTCCTATCTTGCATAAATTTCCTTCTCCCTAGATTCAGTGGATGTATTGCTTACTTTTATTTTCCTTGTTGCCTGTGTTATTATGACTAATTCACCCCCAAACTTTTCCCCAGTGTTCAAATACATCCAGTTTTCTATCTGCTTCATCTTCTTGGAAAACTTTTCTCCCAGGCCTGTTACATAGTTTTATCCTAGTATTTCCTTTCACCATTCCTAGTAGTTAGGGTAGGCTGCAATGATAAACAGACTTCCAGAATAGAAAGGTATTTCCTGCTCATGAAACAATCCAAGATGGTGATCCTTGGTTAGTGGTGCCTCTTCTCCATGTGGTGATTTATGGATCCAGGTTTTTATTTTTAATCTTGTGAATCTACCATCTACTGGGGCCTAGTCATCACCTGCATCCAGCTATCTCAAGGGGAGCCAGAAGAGGCACAATCACTTGTTGAAAACAGTAGCAAGAAAGTAGCACAATCCATTCCATCCACAAGACTTAGTCCAGAGGCCACACTTTAATGCATGGGAGTTTGGTGTGGAAGCTAAAGCAACTTCATCCTGGATGCTAATCTGCCACGTTGACTTCTGATTCACCTCTGTTCCAGGAAGGCCTCTAAAATTTCCAGTCTATCTATTCTTCCTTGTGTAAGAACACATACTTACTGTAAACCCTTCCCTTAGGTCAAAATAATCTTGATGTTATCATACTTCAGGTGTCCTACACATCCCTTCTGAATCACATATACCTTTTCCCTATGGTACATAAGCCTCAAATCTGGGGTTAATGGCATGGGGACCCACTATCTCATCCCGTTGCCACTGGGGACAGCATGGCTTCTGTTTGTAAGGCCCTATTAAATATTCCTTACTAAAAAAAAATTGATTTGTCAGCCTCTTTCTTCTGCTTTTCAGTTTCCTCTAACTTTAGGGGTAGGTTTGCAGAGATTTCCCCACTGAAGAACGTTTGGGGACACAGGAGTTTGGAGATAGGAAAAGGAAAGTGATATTTACTAAATACTACAAATCGGTACGTATCATCATCAAGGGTATTCTTTTTACCGCTTGCTACAGTGAGATACTCTGTTTCCCAGATCGTGTATCTTCTTTCTTGCTTTTACTTTCTAAG
This sequence comes from Symphalangus syndactylus, assembly GCF_028878055.3. Lineage (NCBI taxonomy): Eukaryota > Metazoa > Chordata > Mammalia > Primates > Hylobatidae > Symphalangus > Symphalangus syndactylus. Next base: position 93,623,998 of record NC_072440.2, read on the forward strand.
TTGGCAGAGAAAATCCTAAAGAAGCTTTCAGAGAAAAGGTAAGTAGGAGGTACATTTTTCATAATATTGACTGTCCTAAAATGTCTTTATTCTACTCTCACATTTACTTGACAGTTTGAGTACATAATTCTAGATTGGAAAACATTTTTCCTAAAAATTTGAAAGTCTTTCCGTAAAACTTTTGAAGACATTGGTCTGTTTCTGCAGAGTCCAAAAGCATTCTATTCATAATCTTTAGTATATCTGATTTTTTTTCCCCTCCAAAAGCTTCAGGATCTTATCTTGGGCACTGGCAGTATGAAATGACATGATGTGCTCATATTTTAATCTATTTTGCTAGGCACTTGTTATAATTCTATAACTCCTTCTCTCCAATTCTGGGAGATACTTAAAATATTGATTATTTTCTGTTCCTTTTTTATATTTTGTCTATTTAGAACTATAATTTCAAATATTGGCACTCCTGAGATAATCGTCTACCATTTTTTCTCTCCTATTTCCCATTGCTGTTTGTTTTACTTTCTGAGAGAACATCTTAACATTGGTTTCTAAAACTTCTATTTTAGAACTATTTTATCATATTTTGTTTTTAATTTTCAGGATGTTTTTTCTTGTGTCATATTATCCCTTTTTGAAGCATATTATTCTTGTTTCATTGACACAATATTGTCTCATAGCTACTTGGGAAATAATTGTGTTTTTAATTTTTTAGCTCTCTGTATAATCTGTTCCATCGACATTGTTGCTTTCTGTTTATTTATGTTAGTCTGTAACTTTTAGGTTAGAGGTTTTGTTAAAATATCTAGTGATCTCTAAAGGCTGGTTGGCACTTCTGAGCACTGTGTGTGCTTGTCAACTTTGGGCTTCACTTTAAACAGTGATCTGACTGGGCTGTGACACTGAAGAAAGCACTGACTTTAGTCCTTTCTTACTGACCATTTACATTCTGCATAGAATAATCTTCAAGTATTTTAAGAAAAGCATAAGACAGGCTCTTTTGGTTTCTGAGAGCAGAGTGGGAGAAGAATGGTATGGGAGCACCTAACATTCAGTAGGCAAGCTTTAACTAAATCCCTCAATCTGCAATACGATTTGCCTTCCTTCAAAATGTGTCTGATATTCCCAGTCCAGAGACACTCAACTTTACCTGTCTAGAGAACAAACTTCCAGTCTTCTGCCAGGGTGAGGGACAACAACTGTTCCAGCTGCACAGAGGATGAGGAATCTGGTGATTTAACTGAGTCTAAAACAATAATTGAATCCAACTTCCTGTTTTCAACAACCTCTTTATACACTCCATCCTGTCCTCTCCAGAGATACGTGGTGCTGCCAATTTCTGAGCCTCTTGTGAGATCTGTGGTACAGATTGAGTAGCTGCTCAATTTTCTCCATTGCTGATTTAAGATTCAGTATTCTCAGGTCAGTTAAATGTCTTAGCACTCATCTTTTAATTTCTATCTTCCAAAAATTTGTTGCTAATGCAATTTCTCATGTCTTTTGTCCTTTTGCATTTTTATGCTTAGAAAATCTTTCAGTGCCTTACTAAAGAGTGGAGGTAATTGTATCAATCCTTGATCATCAACACAGAAATCTTTAATATAATTTTTCCTTTTCAAAACTGCTATCTATCAGATCACCATTTAATGAACAATCCTTAAGTTCTCCTTGTTGGGAGTGTTCCTTGAAACACATTAAATTAATTCTTTTTCTGGAATTCATACTCTAACCAACTGATCCATTTTTATACCAGTATCATAATGTGCAATTTTTTGCTATTTTAGAATATTATATCCAATAGTTGCTCAGTGGAAGCTAGTGCTCTCTCTTTATTGCTTCATTTATTCAGGTAACCCATGTGGAAAGAACTCTGTTAAGACTCATCACACAAGCAACTTGCCAATAATACCACATGTAGATTTTTTTGTTTGTTTTAAAAGATAGACGTGTTCTTAAAATTAGTTCCATTAATCATCCCTCTTCCAGGAACATGTCAGCCAAGAGTATGTCTATTCCAGGCTTAAAGATTAGAAATCCCCTGGGCTGACAGTTTACCATGGAATAAGACCCATCCACTAAAGCCTAATCTTCTCCAATCAGAAACAAATATATAACTGCACACACACACCTCCCTAAGTCATATGTGTCTTACTTAGATTGCTGCCTCTTTGAAGTGCAGTAAGATTTACTGATTTAAAATATCAAGATAGTTTGTCAGACATGGACTTTAGCAATCTCAGTAACATCTCCTTACCATATTAAAGATTAAAAAGCGAATCAGCTTTGTAAATTCCCAGGAAAATAAGGACTCTAGTGCCATTTCTGATTTCCTAGGATTCTCCTTTATGGACATATTTGTTTAGTTTTTGCTTTAACAGACCTTCCTTATTGTGGAGATGAATTATAAAAATTGTCTTCTACACTGTTCTTCTTCAATACAAATATAAGTTACCAAGAGTAAGTAACATTTACACATATAGAACTAATTATTTATCCCATATAGATTTATTAAGGAAAAAAATGTTTTATTTGCCTTTACTACAATCCTTGTCCCATCCTATTTGGCAAATAAATACTAATCACATAATCATCTTTGAGCTATAGCTAACAAAACTATGCTCACTCACTAGACCAAGTAATTGCTACATCCTTCCGATGGCTTCTTAGTGCTAAAGCTCATTATCTGTAGCTATGATGGTCACTAAAATATATGGACCAGAACAAGGACTAATGGTTACATGAAAGAAAAACCCATAAGTCTCATAGCTGAGGTAGTGGCAAGGAAGATCAATAACTATTAAAAGAATTATGAGAAACAATGATTCCATATTTGTGAGAAATATTACCACATATATTATACTCCTGGGGATGAGAATTCAATTGTTTCTAAAATAAATTTTTCTTCGTTTTAAACTTTTCTTTCTTACTCCAGGTCACATTCATCCTAGAGGTTGTGTGATTCTTCACTTATTCATGGGATCACTCAGAGACATTAAAACAATGGTGTGAACTTACTGGAACACGTCCCTCCTAATCTCACTGGAAAAGTATAAAGTTTTTAATGGCCTACTTATGGTTTTCAAAAATTTGATTTAGGGTGGGAAATATTGGACTAAGCTACTTTTTTTGCAGTCAAAATCACATACCAAAAAGAAGATAGTCTCTGAAAATTAGGAGCTTAGGGTCCAAAAATAAAATGGAATCCAAATGTTTACTAAGAGACTAGGCAGAGACAATATTCTCAGCCCATCCCACCCACTCACACTTCCACCAAAAGGAGATTCTCAATGAGACAGTTACAAATGTTGATAGGACTAAGACTCATTAAAATAGGTGATCCTTGCAAGAACAAAGTTAAAATAAAGCAGCTAAAGTAAAAATCAAGGGGGCAGTCAAGAATGACCTGGTCTTTTCCCCACCACAAATATGACTCCTCTCAAGTCCAGCTATTCGATTTTGTTGACTTTGAAGACAGTCATCAGAGGATGAGTAACACCAACCCTTCCAGTTCAAGGTTTCTGAATTCTTTCCTTTTGGTCTTCACTTCAGAGGCATCCAAGAACAATACACACCCCAATCATCCTCTGGGCTATAGAGCCAAATCTACGCAGTATTCCATTTCAGGAAATGAGCTTCTTTTCCTCTGCCTTTTGCTCCTGCTTAGGCATACTTACCCATGGGAAGAGATGATCAAAACATTTACATACGTTTGCTCAGTGTTTTTTACAAAAGGAAAAATAATCTTCTTCATTAAATAAAAAGAGCAGCAAACTTAATGAGACTAGGTTTTCCCTGTCATGGTCATTTTCCCTAGCTTCTGCAACACAGCCGACACAGGTATTTCTGACATTGTCTAGGTCCATTAACGTAGCTATTTGGTAAATTGAATCATAAGAATCAGGGCCAGCTAATTTTGCACAGAGTCAATTTCGGTCTTGTGCTAAATTCCCCATTACAAAACCACTGCCAAAAAATAATGTGATTTATCTTTCAGGAAAGACTGGGGGTGGCAGGGAAGTGTAATGAGGAAACAGAGAAGGGTTTATATGAGTCAATTTTTGGAAAAGTCTGCATAAATAATAATCAAGCTAATGGCAACTAGCAGGATACACCCTAATGATTCTGGACAAGTAATGCCTTAGAACAAACATAAATAGATTGAGTTTTAAGGTTTTAATGTTTGAGGATTGACCTTCTATATTAAACACACATATACATACACACACAACCAGTTTTTTAAATTAGTCATAGAATAACAAGAATCAATATATACATAAGAGATAAAGGTGAATTAAAGAAAAAGAGAGAGCCTCAACTTGGTTGAAATAGATGTAGATGCTTATCCCAGATCTCTAACCACCTATTTAATGTTAGAAAACTTATAAATTCTTTACACTACAGATTTTCTCATTTAGCAATTTGGTTTAGGAGAAATGACAGGCTTCAAAGTTAAGTCTCTGCCATGCCACTTAGTAGCAGAAACTTTGGGCAAATTAACTTCCTATTGCCTTAGATTCCTTCTATATAAGTGGAGATATTAAACTTTATTGATTGTCATGGAGGAATAAATGAGATAATACTTGAAAGGGCCTTCTATGAACTTAAAAGCATGCAATGAATATTAAGTATATATGAGTGTGTTAACATATTACATATATATCAATGATGGAAATACAGTGTACTTTTGGCATAAACCTTTTAAAAGGCAATTTGAATAAAGAGTAATAAAATATTTCATACCAGTTGATTTATACATTTACATATGGGAATCTATTCTAAGAAAATAGTCCAGTTTGAACAAACCTTTATTCATAAATGTGCATTACTTACAGTAGCCAGACAATTGGGCTAAGCCCTAATGTGCAATGGTAGGAGAATAGTACACCTGTATGATAGTAATTACACGATCTTTAAAAGCTCATGTTTTTAATAAATGCTAATTGACATGAAAATGGAGATTGTAAAATTGCAAACATATTAGGATACAATTTACAACTTATGCATGTTTTTGTGTGTGTATGCACACACATGCACACTCCAATAATGGAAGAAAGTATCTCAAATTATTGACAGTTTGGTTTTCTTTATGTGATATAGATTTATGGGTGACTTTTATTCATAGTAATTCATCAATTACCTTTTAGAAAACTTGGATTCCTTATTCATAGAAGAAATGTTACATAAAACATTGTAAATTTTCAATTTTATAATCTGTTAGGCAGTGAGGGGTCCTCTTTCCTCACCTTTGAAGGCCTAAGTAAGGAAATAAGTGAGAAAGAGCTTTGAGTAGGTAATAGGGAGCTACTGTTTCCTCCATTTATGTTTCCTTCATTTTTATTCCAGTCAGTGGTGTGGAGATTGCATGATTTGGAAAATGGTCTCTTTGTAGCTCAGTGTTTGTAAGCTATGGGCTGCAAATACAAATATACATCAATCAATGTGAGTTGACTGAATAAAGTATATGTATTGTACATGTATGGAAAACTAATTTTTTCAAATATATTTACATGCAATTGTGGTTAATAAACTACAATTCCATTTAAAATGATTATCAAATTCATTGCAGAATTTTTAAAAATCAGAATGTATTCCAATAACATGACCAGGTGGAGTGTGTTTCCCCACCTAGCTATTGCAGCAGTCCCCTGTTTATCTGCGGGGGATACGTTTCATGACCCTCGGTGTATGCCTAAAACCACGGATAGTACCAAGCCCCATATATAATAAGCGCAAATTTCTCTTTCTTCTTCAAAATTTCACATATAGAAGACTCATTCTCATATAGATCATAGCAACCTCAGCATACATTTTTTCCCCCTATGTTGAGAACTTTTACCTTTTTACACAAGGAAAGTACTTTATGGCTTCTCTCTGGCATATCCAAATTGCCAGCATCAGTACCCTTGCACTTTGGGGCTATCATGAAGTAAAATAAAGGTTACTTGAAACAAGCACAGCAATACTGTGTCAGTCAGTCTGATAATGGAGAAGGCTACTAAGTGACTCACATGCAGAGGAGCGTCAACAGTATGGAGATGCTAGACAAAGGGACGATTCACATCCAGGATGGGATGGAGTGCGACAGCAAGATTTTGTCATGTTTCTCATAATTTAAAACTTATGAATTATTTCTGAAATTTTCTATTTAATATTTTTAGGTTGCTGTGGACTCCAGGTAACTAAAACTGCAAAAAGTAAAACCATGAATAAGGTAGGACTACTGTACCTAACTGGGTGTCCTGCAATTCAATTCAATTCTGACACTAACTGAGGTTAGTGGAGACCCCACAGGTTAAGGACTTCACCCCGTACAACTGTCTTCCACTTCAGAAGCAAACCACAAGGAATAGTTTGCCAGGTTATCCACGTCTGCTGACTTGGCTACAAATTAGAGGTTCCTATGACCCCCTTCTCAGGTTTGATTTGCTAGAATGGCTCACAGAACCCAGGGAAATGATTTTACTTACCAGTGCTGATTTATTACAAAAGATTCTTTTTTGAGGATAGTATCATTAATTTAAGTTTTAATTTTATTACTTTAATTTTTATCATATATATTTAAGGTAGACATCATGATGTGTGTATATATATATATATGGAGTAAAATGATAACTATAGCCAAGCTAATTGACAAACCATCACTTCACCTTTTCTCTTGTTGTGGATAAGACAACCCAAAATCCATTCTCTTAGCACATTTTCAGTATACAATACAGTATTGTTAACTACAGTCCTCATGCTGCTGCACATTAGATGTCTACATCTATTCATCCTGCATAACTGCAAGTGACCTACTCCTCCCTATTTCCTCCTCTGCTCCACCATTTGCTCCTGGTAATCACCATTCTATTCTCTGTTTCTATGCATTTGGCGTTTTTTTTGTTGTTGTTTTTGTTGTTTTTGTTTGTTTCTTTAGATTCCACATAGAAATGAGATCATGCAGTATTTTTCCTATGTCTGGCTTCCTTCATTTCATATAACCTCCTCCAGTTTTACCTATATTGTCACAAATAGTAGTATCTTTCTCTTTTTTTCTTAGACAAAGTCTCACTCTGTCTCCCAGGCTGGAGTGCAGTGGCACAATCTCGGCTCACTGCAACCTCTGCCTCCCAGGTTGAAGTGAATCTCCTGCTTCAGCTGCCTGAGTAGCTGGGACTACAGGCACCCACCACCGCACCCGACTAATTTTTGTATTTTAAACGGGGTTTCACCATGTTGTGCAGGATGGTCTCGATCTCCTGACCTCGTGATCTACCCGCCACGGCCTCCCAAAGTACTGGGATTACAGGTGTGAACCACCACGTCCAGCCCTCTTTCTCTTTTAAGATGGATGGATGGGTGAGTGGAGCCAAGATGGCCGAATAGGAACAGCTCCAGTCTACAGCTCCCAGCATAAGCGACGCAGAAGACAGGTGATTTCTGTATTTCCAACTGAGGTACCGGGTTCATCTCACTGGGGAGTGTCAGACAGTGGGTGCAGGACAGTGGGTGCAGTGCACCGAGCATGAGCCAAAGGAGGGCGAGGCATCGCCTCACCCGGGAAGTGCAAGGGGTCAGGGAATTCCCTTTCCTAGTCAAAGAAAGGGATGACAGACGGCACCTGGAAAATCGGGTCACTCCCACCCTAATACTGCGCTTTTCCAATGGTCTTAGCAAACAGCACACCAGGAGATTATAACCCGCGCCTGGCTCAGAGGGTCCTATGCCCACGGAGCCTCGCTCATTGCTAGCACAGCAGTCTGAGATCAAACTGAAAGGCAGCAGTGAGGCTGGGGGAGGGGTGCCCACCATTGCCGAGGCTTGAGTAGGTAAACAAAGCGGCCAGGAAGCTCAAACTGGGTGGCCCACTGCAGCTCAAGGAGGCCTGCCTGCCTCTCTAGACTCCACCTCTGGGGGCATGGCATAGCCAAACAAAAGGCAGCAGAAACCTCTGCAGACTTAAATGTCCCTGTCTGACAACTTTGAAGAGAGTAGTGGTTCTCCCAGCATGCAGCTTGACATCCGAGAATGGACAGACTGCCTCCTCAAGTGGGTCCCTGACCCCCAAGTAGCCTAACTGGGAAGCACCCCCCAGTAGGGGCAGACTGACACCTCACATGGCTGGGTACTCCTCTGAGACAAAACTTCCAGAAGAACAATCAGGCAGCAACATTTGCTGTTCACCAATATCCGCTGTTCTGCAGCCTCCGCTGCTGATACCCAGGCAAACAGGGTCTGGAGTGGACCTGCAGCAAACTCCAACAGACCTGCAGCTGATGGTCCTGACTGTTAGAAGGAAAACTAACAAACAGATAGGACAGCCACACCAAAAACCCATCTGTATGTCACCATCATCAAAGACCAAAGGTAGATAAAACCACAAAGATGGGGAAAAAACAGAGCAGAAAAACTGGAAACTGTAAAAATCAGACGGCCTCTTCTCCTCCAAAGTAACGCAGCTCCTCACCAGCAACAGAACAAAGCTGGACGGAGAATGTCTTTGACGAGTTGAGAGAAGAAGGCTGCAGATGATCAAACTACTCTGAGTTAAAGGAGGCAGGTCAAACCCATGGCAAATGAGTTAAAAACCTTGAAAAAAAATTAGACGAATGGCTAACTAGAATAACCAATGCAGAGAAGTCCTTAGAGGACCTGATGGAGCTGAAAACCATGGCACGGGAACTATGTGACGAATGTACAAACCTCAGTAGCCAATTCTATCAAGTGGAAGAAAGGGTATCAGTGATGGAAGATCAAATGAATGAAAGGAAGCAAGAAGAGAAGTTTAGAGAAAAAAGAATAAAATGAAATGAACAAAGCCTCCACGAAATATGGGACTATGTGAAAAGACCAAATCTACGTCTGATTGGTGTACCTGAAAGTGATGGGGAGAATGGAACCAAGTTGGAAAACACTCTGCAGGATATTATCCAGGAGAACTTCCCCAATCTAGCAAGGCAGGCCAACATTCAAATTCAGGAAATACAGAGAACGCCACAAAGATACGCTTCGAGAAGAGCAACTCCAAGACACATAATTGTCAGATTCACCAAAGTTGAAATGAAGGAAAAAATGTTAAGGGCAGCCAGAGAGAAAGGTAGGGTTACCCACAAAGGGAAGCCCATCAGACTAACAGCAGATCTCTCAGCAGAAACTCTACAAGCCAGAAGAGAGTGGGGGCAATATTCAACATTCTTAAAGAAAAGAATTTTCAACCCAGAATTTCATATCCAGCCAAATTAAGCTTCATAAGTGAAGGAGAAATAAAATACTTTACAGACAAGCAAATGGTGAGAGATTTTGTCACCACCATGCCTGCCCTAAAAGAGCTCCTGAAGGAGCTAAACATGGAAAGGAACAACCGGTACCAGCCACTGCAAAAACATGCCAAATTGTAAAGACTATCGATGCTAGGAATAAACTGCATCAACTAATGAGCAAAATAACCAGCTAACATCATAATGACAGGATCAAATTCACACATAACAATATTAACCTTAAACATAAATGGGCTAAATGCTCCAATTAAAAGGCACAGACTGGCAAATTGGACAAAGAGTCAAGACCCATCAGTGTGCTGTATTCAGGAAACCCATCTCACGTGCAGAGACACACATAGGCTCAAAATAAAGGGATGGAGGAAGATCTACCAAGCAAATGGAAAACAAAAAAAGGCAGGGGTTGCAATCCTAGTCTCTGATAAAACAGACTTTAAACCAACAAAATCAAAAGAGACAAAGAAGGCCATTACATAATGGTAAAGGGATCAATTCAACAAGAAGAGCTAACTATCCTAAATATATATGCACCCAATGCAGGAGCACCCAGATTCATAAAGCAAGTCCTTAGAGATCTACAAAGAGACTTAGACTCCCACACAATAATAATGGGAGACTTTAACATCCCACTGTCCACATTAGACAGACCAACAAGACAAAGTTAACAAGGATATCCAGGAATTGAACTCAGCTCTGCACCAAGTAGACCTAATAGACATCTAGAGAACTCTCCACCCCAAATCAACAGAATATACATTCTCTTCAGGACCAAACCACACCTATTCCAAAACTGACCACATAGTTGGAGGTAAAGCACTCCTCAGCAAATGTAAAAGAACAGAAATTATAACAAACTGTCTCTCAGACCACGGTGCAATCAAACTAGAACTCAGGATTAAGAACCTCACTCAAAACTGCTCAACTACATGGAAACTGAACAACCTGCTCCTGAATGACTACTGGGTACATAACGAAATGAAGACAGAAATAAAGATGTTCTTTGAAACCAATGAGAACAAAGACACAACATACCAGAATCTCTGGGACACATTCAAAGCAGTCTGTAGAGGGAAATTTATAGCACTAAATGCCCACAAGAGAAAGCAGGAAAGATCCAAAATTGACACCCTAACATCACAATTAAAAGAACTAGAGAAGCAAGAGCAAACACATTCAAAAGCTAGCAGACGGCAAGAAATAACTAAGATCAGAGCAGAACTGAAGGAAATAGAGACACAAAAAACCCTTCAAAAAAATCAATGAATCCAGGAGCTGGTTTTCTGAAAAGATCAACAAAGTTGATAGACTGCTAGCAAGACTAATAAAGAAGAAAAGAGGGAAGAATCAAATAGATGCAATAAAAAATGATAAAGGGGATATTACCACTGATCCCACAGAAATATAAACTACCATCAGGGAATACTATAAACACCTCTATGCATATAAACTAGAAAATCTAGAAGAAATTGATAAATTGCTCGACACATACACCCTCCCAAGACTAAACCAGGAAGAAGTTGAATCTCCGAAAAGACCAATAACAGGCTCTGAAATTGAGGCAATAATAGCTTACCAACCAAAAAAAGTCCAGAACCTGATGGATTCACAGCCGAATTCTACCAGAGGTACAAGGAAGAGCTGGTACCATTCCTTCTGCAACTATTTCAATCAATAGAAAAAGAGGGAATCCTCCCTAACTCATTTTATGAGGCCAGCATCACCCTGATAACCAAAGCCTCGCAGAGACACAACAAAAAAAAGAGAATTTTAGACCAATATCCCTGATGAACATCGATTCAAAAATCCTCAATAAAATACTGGCAAACTGAATCCAGCAGCACATCAAAAAGCTTATCCACCATGATCAAGTGGGCTTCATCCCTGGGATGCAAGGCTGGCTCAACATACACAAATCAATAAATATAATCCAGCATATAAACAGAACCAAAGACAAAAACCACATGATTATCTCAATAGATGCAGAAAAGGCCTTTGACAAAATTCAACAACCCTTCATGCTAAAAACTCTCAATAAATTAGGTATTGATGGGACGTATCTCAAAATAATAAGAGCTATCTATGACAAACCCACAGCCAATATCATACTGAATGGGCAAAAACTGGAAGCATTCCCTTTGAAAACTGGCACAAGATAGGGATGCCCTCTCTCACCACTCCTCTTCAACATAGTGTTGGAAGTTCTGGCCAGGTCAATCAGGCAGGAGAAGGAAATAAAGGGTATTCAATTGGGAAAAGAGGAAGTCAAATTGTCCCTGTTTGCAGATGACATGATTGTATACCTAGAAAACCCCATTGTCTCAGCCCAAAATCTCCTTAAGCTGATAAGCAACTTCATCAAAGTCTCAGGATACAAAATCAATGTGCAAAAATCACAAGCATTCTTACACACCAATAACAGACAAACAGAGAGCCAAATCATGAGTGAACTCCCATTCACAATTGCTTCAAAGAGAATAAAATACCTAGGAATCCAACTTACAAGGGATGTGAAGGACCTCTTCAAGGAGAACTACAAACCACTGCTCAACGAAATAAAAGAGGATACAAATCACTGCTCAATGAAATAAAACAAATAGAAGAACATTCCATGCTCATGGGTAGGAAGAATCAATATCATGAAAATGGCCATACTGCCCAAGGTAATTACAGATTCAATGACATCCCCATCAAGGTACCGATGACTTTCCTTACAGAATTGGAAAAAACTACTTTAAAGTTCATATGGAACCAAAAAAGAGCCCGCATTGCCAAGTCAATCCTAAGCCAAAAGAACAAAGCTGGAGGCATCACGCTACCTGACTTCAAACTATACTATGAGGCTACAGTAACCAAAACAGCATGGTACTGGTACCAAAACAGAGATATAGACCAATGGAGCAGAACAGAGCCCTCAGAAATAATGCCACATATCTACAACTATCAGATCTTTGAGATCTTTGACAAACCTGACAAAAACAAGAAATGGGGAAAGGATTCCCTATTTAATAAATGGTGCTGAGAAAACTAGCTAGCCATATGTAGACAGAAGAAACTGGATCCCTTCCTTACACCTTATAAAAAATTAATTCAAGATGGATTATAGACTTACATGTTAGACCTAAAACCATAAAAACCCTAGAAGAAAACCTAGGCAATACCACTCAGGACATAGGCATGGGCAAGGACTTCATGTCTAAAACACCAAAAGCAATGGCAACAAAAGCCAGAATTGACAAATGGGATCCAATTAAACTAGAGCTTCTGCACAGCAAAAGAAACTACCATCAGAGTGAGCAGGCAACCTACAGAATGGGAGACAATTTTTGCAATCTACTCATCTGACAAAGGGCTAATATCCAGAATCTACAATGAACTCAAACAAATTTACAAGAAAAAAACAACCCCATCCACAAGTGGGCAAAGGATATGAACAGACACTTCTCAAAAGAAGACAATTATGCAGCCAAAAGACACATGAAAAAATGCTCATCATCACTGGCCATCAGAGAAATGCAAATCAAAACCACAGTGAGATACCATCTCACACCAGTTAGAATGGCCATCATTAAAAAGTCAGGAAACAACAGGCGCTGGAGAGGATGGGGAGAAATAGGAACACTTTTACACTGTTGGTGGGACTGTAAACTAGTTCAACCATTGTGGAAGTCAGTGTGGCAATTCCTCAGGGATCTAGAACTAGAAAAACCATTTGACCCAGCCATCCCATTACTGGGTATATACCCCAAGGATTATAAATCATGCTGCTATAAAGACACATGCACACATATGTTTATTGCGGCACTATTCACAATAGCAAAGACTTGGAACCAACCCAAATGTCCAACAATGATAGACTGGATTAAGAAAATGTGGCACATATACACCATGGAATACTATGCAGCCATAAAAAATGATGAGTTCGTGTCCTTTGTAGGAACATGGATGAAGCTGGAAACCACCATTCTCAGCAAACTATCATAAGGACAAAAAACCAAACACCACATGTTCTCACTCATAGGTGGGATTGAACAGTGAGAACACATGGACACAGGAAGGGGAACATTGCACATCTTCCTGTGTGGGGCCTGTTGTGGGGTGCAGGGAGGGGAGAGGGACAGCATTAGGAGATATACCTAATGCTAAAATGACGAGTTAATGGGTGCAGCACACCAACATGACACATGTATATATATGTAACAAACCTGCACATTGTGCACATGTACCCTAAAACTTAAAGTATAATAATAAAAAAAAGATGGATGGATGGATGGATAAATAGACAGATAACATTTTCCTTATCCATTTATCTATTGATGAACACTTATGTTGTTTCCTTATCTTGGCTATTGTGAATAAAGCTGTGATGCACATCAGAGTGTAGAAATGTCTATAAGGTGTTGATTCCATTAATTTTGGGCATATAATCAGAAAAGGAACCAATGGGTCACAAGAGTTTTAATTTTGACTCTCACCAACACTTGCTATCTCTTGTCTTTTTGATAATAGCCATGCTAACAGATGTGAAACTATATCTCATTGTGGTTTTGATTTATATTTATCTGATGATTACTGATGGTGAGTACCTTTTCATATACCTGTTGGATATTTTTATGTGTTCAGAAAAATGTCCAGATTTTTGCTCATTTTTTAAACTTTTTTTTTGCTATTGAATTGTGTGACCTCCTTATATATTTTGGGAGTTAATCTCTTATCAGATGTATAGTTTGCAAATATTTTCTCCCAAACCATAAGCTGTCTTTTTATTTTGTCATTTGGAGTACCTTTTTAGTTTGATATAGTCCCACTTCTTTATTTTTGTTTTTATTGACTGAGCTTTTGTTGTGAAATCCAAAAACTAATTGCCAAGGGCAATGTCAAGAAGCTTTTCCTCCATAAATTTTCTTCCAGGAATTTTTACAGTTTTAGATCTTATATCGAGGTCTTTAATACATTTTGATTTGATTTTTGTGTAGGATACCATTTAAGGATCCAGTGTCATTCTTTTCCATGTAGGTACCCAATTTTCCCACCCAATTTTCCCATTTCCACTTGTTGAATCCGTTCACCATTTTTGCCTTATTGGTGGTCTTGTCAAAATTTAGTTGATTGTATATGCTTGGGTTTATTACTGAGTTCTCTATTCTATTTCATCAGTCTTTGGGTCTGTTATTTTTTACAAAGGATATTTTAAAGGATACCAATCAACAGCCAGATGAAGGCATATATAGGGCAAGGTTTGGAAAAGTCCTGAGTGTAGGAACTTCTGTGTCCATGTACTTGGGGGTACACAACCCTTCTAGTACACGGATGTTCTCTTGTTCACCATCCTTGAAGCTCTCTAAACCCTGTAGTTCAATAATTTTTATGGCAGCTTCATCACATAGGCATGATTGATTATTAATTTAATCTCTAGCCCCTTTCTCCTTCATGAAGGATGGAAAGTGGGGCTGAAAGTTCCAAGCTTCTAATCATGCTTGGTTTTTCTGTTGATAAGAGTTATTTCATTCGGAAAAAAAAAAAACAAGATACTTATATCACCCAGAATGAAGAGTTACTTCATTCGAAAAAAAAAAAAAAAAAAAAAAAAAAAGATGTTTATATCATCCAGGAACTAGGTGCCCTGTCTCAGGAACTGGGAACAAAGACCAAAATATATATTTCTTATTATAAATCACAATATCATATCAGGCTTCTATAAAAGGTAGCAAAACCTGCTGTTTTACAGCCTTTTTGCAAATCAAGGGAAAAGAGCCAAGCATTTCCCAAGAGTTTTTCAAAAGAGTTTGGAAATTTACACATTTATGTGATACCTCCCCATTTTTATAATCAAATAACTCAAATACAAAACACTGTGTGGGCCAACTCTGGAAGAGCCAAACTAAACACCCTGAGGCCAGGTCCAGCTAGCAAGCTGCCAGTTTGCTACTTCTGGCTGAGGATGCAGAATGGGGACTTGTGGGTAATCTGCTGTGGCGCCCCCTTGCTGCCACCCTGGCTGCTTTCAATACGCAGGTGGGTGCTGACAGCGTGTGTGCTGATTCCAAAAGCTGTCGAAGGGGTCTGAGTAGGGCCACTTTCCTGAAAAGTCCTTTGACTAGGGCAGTCCTTCTCCTCGGATTGTATCCTTATTAAATGTGTTCTGTGCCAGCTCTGAAGGGGGCAGGAAAGAATCAGTTGGATGGGGAAGGATAGGATTCTCCAGACGGAAATAGAGTCAGGTCAATCTCTGTCCCCAGTAGTGGAAGTTTGGGCACTTCCTCAAACTTCCTGAGCCTCCCAGCTTAGGTCTCTGTCCCATACAGGAGGGGAAACTTACCATCCTTCTGATACGAAATAGGGAGAATGCCTACAGTTCAGGGACACTGCAATGTTGTCATGAACAAAAGCACATGCAGGAGGTGGGCATGCCAAGGTTCTTGTACCACCATTAAGACACAGCCTTTATAGGATCCACTGCCATCTCCTGAGAAACCCCAAAACTACAATTACACAGCTGGGACCATTCATCACTGTACCCTTGAAAGCAAAAAGAGAATTTGAAATTATAGTTGAAATGGGCACAAAACTCCTACTGTAAAATATTATTTCCAGAAATCCCAAATTGTCATAATTTGGCTTTCAACCTAAAAAAGGAAAAAACAAAAACTATAACATCCTATGGCTTCAAAATTTCCTGCTAGATTCCAGATGGCTCACAATGAAAAGAAAAGAATATATACATCTCTCTCTCTCTCTCTCTCTCTATATATATATATATATATATATATATACACACACACACACACACCCTTTGGATTTGGATAAAAGTGGCCAAGCTGATCTTGGCTTTCCTGAAAGCTCATTAGAATACACTTTTCAAAATCCATATTAATATGCTAAATGGAACTTTGTTAGACAGAAAATTCCACAAGCCCACCTGGTCCCAGAGGTAGGTGTCAACGTGATTAAATTTCCCCAGAAAATCTGTGGGCTTATCCAAGCGCACCAGCCAGAACACCTGGGCATTTCTGGCCATTCCTAACCCAACTGAAATCCTGGCTGCATTCTGTGGAACTCTATAGGTAAGTAAAGCTTGCTGAAAAATGAGAGTTTCTTTCTGTGGTTACATTTTGTGTGGGGTTTACAAGGGTA
This sequence comes from Symphalangus syndactylus, assembly GCF_028878055.3. Lineage (NCBI taxonomy): Eukaryota > Metazoa > Chordata > Mammalia > Primates > Hylobatidae > Symphalangus > Symphalangus syndactylus. The sequence goes on from NC_072440.2 coordinate 93,640,383, forward strand.
TATTCATCTTAACACTTTCCTTAAGTACTTGGCATCTGTTACCTCAAGGTGCATGTACCTGAGCATACACTTTATGTGAGGTGCTATGTGTTTGTTAGGGCTACAAAAAAGACTAATCCCTGTCTTTAAAGAGCTCACAATCTAAAGAGTCCATGTCTTTAAAGAGCTCCTTTCTGATCCCAAGTTTCCCCTTCAGTAAATGTGGGAGCTGGATTAATATTTCTGAACTCCCTTTCTGGAATTCGACAATGTAATTTCAAAGGATTTTATAGCCAGCTTCTCAGTGGCACCTGCCTCCTTTTTTTCAGGTGAAATATGAAGCACAGAACACATGTTGCAGCCCTGCAGAACACGTGGAAGAGGGTAGCATAGGTCCCGGCTCAGGGCTTTGGGTTGGCCTCCTGCAGCGAGGATGGAACGGTTCAACCTTGCAGATTTATGTGTGATCCATCCACCCCACCATCCTGGAATCATTCTGTGGGCCATCTTGCTCCCCTCACATGTTTTTATCTTGAGAGAATATTTCAAGTCACGGACAGCCTATTACTTTTAGATTTGCTTTGCTGTTGCTATTTGTGTTACAGTTTCATTGGCCATTTTTGAGGATTACTTTAAGTAGGAAGGCCATTAGTACCTGTGTTGGTGAGTGAAAGAGAAAGGCTAAATAAATACATGGCTAGGAAACAGTAAAGGAAGAGTTGGAAAGATTATCTATATAGATATCAAGAGCAACTTTGCAGAGACACACATCACAGTAGTGCTACAAGACACTGGAGAACAAAAATCACTTGTCTTCACTTTGCTTAATTTTATCTGTAATAAAAACTTTATGTTAAATAATTTACACAGCTGAAAAGAATTCTGGGGTCCTTTAAACCGTATTTTACACTCAAGAGTACAATAACAGAATTTTCCCACATGTAATATGCCCAAGTTTGGGGAGAAGCGGATCAAGATGTAATAGAAAGCTCCACAGATCATCCCCCACACAAGTACACCAACTTAAGAACTATCTACACAGAAAAAAACACATTCATAAGAACCAAAAATCAGGTGAGCACTCACAGTACCTGGTTTTAACTTCATATCACTGGAAGAGGCACTGAAGAAACAGAAAAACATTCCGGAATCACCAACTCCACTCCCCGACGCCAGCAGTGGTGGTGTGGTGCAGAGAGCATCTCCGGACACTGGGAGAAAGAAGAACACAGCAATTGTGAGGCATTAAGCTCAGCTGTGTCCTGTTAGAGCAAAAGGGAAAACCAGATCAAACTCAGCTGAGGACTGCTCACAGAGGGAGCATGTAAACCAGCCTCAGCCAGAGTGAAATTGCCAATTGCAAAGGTCTGAACTTGAGTGTCCACAAGCCTCACCACCTATGGCCAAAGTGCTCTTGGTCTCTAAGTAAACTTGAAAGGCGGTATAAGCCATAAAGACTGCAACTCATAGGCTAGTCCTAGGGCTGAACTAGGCTGACAGACAGTGAACTGGAGGGCATAGTGACATACCGAGGTACCAGCTGGGGCAGCCAAGGGAGTAACGACATCACTCCGGCCCTAATGCCAGGCTGCACAGCTCATGGCTCCAAAAGAGACCCCTTCCTTCTGCTTGAGGTGAGGAAAAGGAAGAGTGTCTTGCATCTTTTGGGGTATACACCTAAAAGCAGAATTGCTGAGTGATATAGAAATTCTATGATTAATATTTAGAGGCACTACCAAAGTGTTTTCCAAAGTGGCTGCACCATTTTCCATTCCCACCAGCACCGTATGAGGATTCCAATTTCTCCACAATCTTGTCAACACCTGTATCTCATTTAATTTTTGTTTAATTTTCACACAACCCTGCTAGATATAACTTCTATTATTAGAGACCTTAGTAGTAGGCTGAATACGTTGTCACCTGCCCAAATTTCACGGTGCACTTAGGTATGTTAGAGTCAAGATTCAAAATAGAAGTAAAGCCTGATTTCTGGCACTTGGATTATAGCTCTCTCATACAAAAACTTTAATTTAGAAGATAGGTTTCATCTGAGTGGCCTGGGTTGGGTCTTTGTTTACCCTATGCTTTTTGACTTAAGACACCAGAATGGAAGAGACCAAGAGCCTCATGGTGCCTTCTGAGTTGTCCTCACTTTACAACCATATGATCTCCCTATCAGTGACTTTGGTTATTAATGAACTTCCCTCACTTTGTTAACCACATTTAAGTAGTGTAAAGGCACATTTAAAACATGATTTCTGTGATGAATGAACACCAACCAGTAATGAAAGTCAACCTGTGATGAGTGCATACTACGTGCTCTATATTATGCCAAATACTTAATGTTTTTTCTCATTTCATCTTCTCAGCTGCCTCATGAGGCAGGCCCTAATATTATTTCCATTTACATGTGAGTAATATGAAAGGAAAAATAGTTCAGAAATGATTTCCAAGCTCATAAATGATAAGGCCAGGATTTGATATCTAGACATCTGTTTCCAGATATCACTATTACTACTGCCCCCCAAATTTTTGCCAAGATTTCTGCTCATAATGGTAACTATATAAGTGTGTCAGAATATGGACAAACATGAATTAACCCAGAGATAAAACAGTAATATTATTAGCCGATGAGATTGTGGATGCTTTCATTTGTCTTTTATTATTATTTTTTAAATTACCCTTAATGGTGCTATTAAATTCACAGGCACACATACACACTCACACACACATTTGTGATTCTTTGGCCACATGCTTAAAAGTGGTCTCTTTCTTACTGGCTTTTCCTGACCCAAAATTTGCTATCATAGTGCCATAGACAGAACATACAGTTTGGTCAAGCATAAAACAATTTGTTTTTTGTTTTGGGGGATGGTTTCGCCCATTGCCTGTAATCCCAGCACTCTGGGAGGCCGAGGCGGGCAGATCACGAGATTAGAAGATCGAGACCATCCTGGCCAACATGGTGAAATCCCATCTCTACGAAAATATAAAAAATTAGCCAGGCCTGGTGGTGCACACCTGTAATACCAGCTACTTGGGAGGCTGAGGCAGGGTAATCCCTTGAACCTGGGAGGCGGAGGTTGCAGTGAGCCAAGATTGCGCCACTGCACTCCAGCCTGGAGACAGATGAAACTCCACCTCAAAAAAAAAAAAAAAAAAAAATCAATAGAGACCTTTTTACACTCATTATTTCCCTTTCCTTATCTTCTTTAACTTCAGATGTGTATAAGACAAACTCCATTACAGATACAGATGTGACTTGTCATCTTTGGACTCACTACATAACTTCTGTGCCTAGAATAGAAATTTGAATACAGAATCATAGTTTTGCGATTGTTTAGTAAAGGTTATTATGAAATGAGTTCACAGTGGACTGGTTACCAACTTGTCTAAATCCAGGGAAACAGAACACATCCATATGCAGCAAGTTACATGAAGCAGGTTTACTACTTACAGTAGGCAGCAAGGAACAACAGAAGCCTAGGAGTCATTGGGAGCAGGCCCTCCAAGGATCAGAAAGCTGCCTCAGGTGGATGAAGTCTCAACTGTGTGTGTCCCACTTGCACCACAGATAAGGAACTCTGACAGACAGCCAGCTTAAGATTATATATACCCGGGGGTTACATGACAAGTGGGCTAAAACACTGAAAACATCCTGTTCTGGGGTGAGAAGAGGGGGCTGGATCAGAGCCCAGGCTATCGGGCTCCCCTTTTATCTCATAATGTTGTATTCCCAGCACAGTCTATAGTTATTCTTGAGAAATACATGCAAAAAAACAGAGGGTGCATGGGGGGAGGAATTGGATCAGTCTAAGGCCACCCAAAGAACTGTCCTGCAGTTATATATGTCCATAGTATTTTGAAACCGGGAGGTAATGCTGTTTATTTTCACAGGAAACGAAGCTGGCACTATATGCTGGCACTGTATGCTCCATGGCACCCATGAAAGAGAGCGTGGACAGGGAATAGAAAGCATTGAATAAACTTGGGCTTTAGAATCATCTGTGAGATGGGAATAAGACCACAGAGGATTATTATAAATCAAACAAAATATACAAACTGTTAAGCATTGTGGCGGCAGATGGTTCTTAGAAAATGTTATTTATTACTAGGACTACAACCACCAGTAAGGCACCCTGTGTAATACCTAGCACTTTAAACGTGCTTAGCTTCCTTTCTATGCCTTCCTAGTAATGATATCTCCCTCCTCACAGCCAAAGGTGCCTGGATAACTTCTATTTCATTGGTAATTGTTTTACTCTAAATAGTTCCATCATCCACAAGCGGTTTTGCCCTCCTGCTAGCCCTAGAATTTATCTCAATAGGTCTACACAATGAACCCAAGTATCCACCTAGCAAGCTGGTGGCCCTGCTTTTCAGCAAAGAAAAAGCCCTATCCAATCAGCCCTTGCCTAGGAGCCCAGCAGATTCCTACCATTATTTGTTTCCAAGCATTTAGTTGATTCACAACGTGCATTAAAGAACCAAATAGATCCCTAGAGTACAAAGATAGCCATTGTCCCTGGCATGCTTCTCCCTGCATCCAGCTGCTCTTTAGGCTCCACAAGCTCCAGAATGCCAAAACATTGCTCCTGACATATCACACCTGCTTCCAGGACATGTCTCACCCCACACCAGCCTGGCTACAGCCACAGGCCATGTTTCATGATTCTGTACTGCCCAGATGAACTCTTGTTGCTTGACTGGCTTTTATGGATGTAGCAAAGTCCATTTGGTTTTGTTTTAATAACATCCCAATAAAAGAGCTGGGAAATTAGATGCTAGGAATGACATTTAAATCCTCCACTTCCCTTTGCTGCAATAATGGCTTTCTTGATTATAAAGGAGATAAATTTTATTAAATTATATGAAGTTTTTCCATTCAAAAGCAATTAAAAAATGCTTTCAGTTCAGAATTACAAAACTATTTGCTTCAGATTCAAGGTTGACGTTTTTATTGGCAATTTGAGTTATAACATGCTCAGCTCTGTGCCCATTCATTGATCCCTGATACTTCTGCCAACTCTTTACGGCTTTATGTGAAAGTACAGTGTTTAAGCCTCCTCTAAATTCATGAGCTGCCCCTGCTTCTGAAAAATGCTCTCTCAGTGTCTCAACAACCCACAACCAGGGCTGGTGTTTATTTAAAAACATCTGTTCCATCCTTTGTGGTATAACATACCAAAGTAGCCTGACATTTTAAATACTTTTTCTTTACACTTTGTGTCAAATAGCGAGAGAACGTAACTGCTTTTGTGATGAAAAACTGTTCAGGGCAATTACAAGATGATACAGTAAGTGGACTAAATGGTACCAAAAGTAATCAAAGGAAAACACTGGGATTAGCTCCACTTTTATGGAGATTTCTAGCTCCCCAAATATCTTCATGATTATGCTTTGTGTCTTAGTGCTTCCTAATTGATAATGAGAATAGTCCTTTGTTATTTAATTTTTTAGGATAAGAAAGTGAATTATTACTGTTAAAGTATTTGACAAATAAGGACAAGCAAAAAAAAAAAAAAAAAAAAAAAACCCGGTATCTCTACGTCCCTGATTGCTAGCTCCACCTGGCAGCCAGGGGTGGCCAGGAATTCTTTTAGTGCTACTGACCACTGATTCATTGAAACCACTTTTCATCACCATCCTTACTTGCCAGTGTTATATTTAGTGTAGAAGTGGATCAACAACATAAGGAAATGCAGCGTTTTTTTAAAACTTAAAGTGCATACAAATCACTTAACTACCAGAATATTGCCCAGACTCTGATCAACCTACTTTAACAATAAGATGGCTGTTTCTAGAAAAACAGGTGCTTCTAATATTTGAAAAGAACGTTTCTATAAATAAACACATCTTCAACAAGACACACATACACAAATGTAAAAAATTGTTTTCTGTTATAGATTGGGCAAAAGTAAATTTTAGCCTCTATTGATAACAGATTCTAAATATCTTTAATTAGCAGAAAACCATAGGACTGAAGGTACTTGAACATTCTCTTAGACAAGATATCTGAAGCAAAGGAGACATTTAAAGGAGGTGAAAGTCAAAAAGGGTTAAATTTCCTGAGGAGAAATTTGACAGCTACAATACACCCAACACAGACGAAATCACAGGTCTGTTTCCTAAGTAGGAGGAAGAATGGTTTCTCTCTGTTATTGAAAATTGGTTTCTGCAGTCACTGAACCACAGGATATCAGTGCCAGAGGAAGTCTTAGAACATTGCAGCAGCAAGAGGCACTGTCCTGCCCTGGCCAGTCTTGAGCTCTACCCTTTTCAATTATAGGTTTCAGTAGGAACCTCCTAACACCCCCCGCCCCTGTCCTGCCATTCATTCCACACACCTGGGATTCTGCTATCCCAGGGGTTATTGATCATGGGTTAGCACAAAAGCTCATAACCATACTCAAATGAATTATCTAAAAGCAGCCAAAAATGCAGGGCCTCAGGATATGCAGAAAGTAGATGCAACAGGAAAATGTTATTTGTGACCTTTTAATATTGTGGTTCACTTTAGCCTATAAATCTCCTTTTCTGATCATACCAGCCTACCTTGTGACCACATGGGCCTTTGATTGCCCTCTTTATTAGCTTAGCAAATGGAGTGATGTGTGAGTTTCTGTCACAGTGCTGACTCTGTTACAAAGTGCAAAGGGAACTCCCACCCACCATGGACCAGGAGGCGCCCTAATGCCAAAATCCATCTGTTTTATGGACATTCAACAGAAATGTTTTATCAAAAAGCACACATATAAATCTCTACTGCTGTCACTTTCTATTGGACCCTTCCACATTATATAACATGTCAAATCATTTGCCATCTTAAAATCAGAAACAAAAGAGAGAACCCAGACCCCTCCCTTGACCCACATCCTCTCTAGCCACCACGAGATTTCTATCCTTCTTTTTATAACACCATTAAGAAGAAATAGTCATAATCCTGATCCCTTCTTCTCTCCTCCCATTTTTTCTTGATCCACTCCAATCAGGCTGTTTCGACAATCAACCAAAACAGCCACTTTCAATTGTCACCAACAAACACCTTGTTGATGCTTGCTTACTGGCTGCTTTTATTCTCCAGTCTCTTTGTATCCCTCCTGTCACCTTGCAACTTTTAAATGCTAAAGCATGTGAAAGCTCAGTCTTAAGACCTCATCCCTTTTCTTTCTACTCTGTCTTGCTTGGTGCTGCCATCCAGATCCACAGACTTAGACACCATCTACATGGTGTTGACTCTCGAATTATAATGCCAGTCCAGATGTCATAGAACACTAGTCTCCAACTGTTTTCTTAACATTCTCATCTGAATTCTAATAGAAGTTCCAAACTTAACCTGCCCACTTCCTACAACCAGTTTCTCCTACAGCATTCCCCATCTTAGGAAATAAAAATTCCATTCTTCAAGTTGTGGCAGCTCACTCTCACCCCCGTAAAATTAGAGTCAGCCTTGACTCCTTTCCTTCTTTCATACTTCATGTCCAATCTGTCAGCAAATTACTTTGACACTACCACTGAAGTATTTCTAAAAACAAAGCACTTTTTGCCACCCTAGTTCAAGCAACCATCATTGTACACCCAGGTTTTTTCCAACACTCCTAACTGAACGTGCTTCCACACTTGATCCTAAATGTATATTTTTCACAAAGTGATAAAAGAGATCCTGTAAAATATATATTTAAATTATATCTTTAAATTATTATACAGTCAAATTGACTCCTTTTTTGCTGTTGAGCGTCAATATCTTGATACTCCTATGATCAAAATCCTCTAATGCCTTTCTGAAGTCCCTATCCTGGCCCCAAAACCCTGTGTGAGCTGGACTCCAATTATACCTCTCCACTTCCCAACTTCCTCACCTACCTCCTTTGCTCTGCCCTGGAACACTGTGGGCTTGCTGTTTCTTAAAACCCAAATCACTCTCTCACTTTTGCCTCTCCTCTGCTTGCAATGCTTACCTTGTGAATATATGCCTCACTTAACATTTCGCTCCCTCCGGGTTATCTACTCAAATGGCATCTTATCAGGAAAGTTTCATGTGACCATCCTATCTAAAAAAAGGACCCCAACTCTGTGCCTTGCACTGTACTGTACTTTCTTTCACAACATTTATCACACCCCCTGGCTCACTACTTCTATTACCTATTTATTCATTTGTATATTTATTATCCATCTCTCCTTATCAGTATGCAAATTTAATGAGGGAGAACATTTGTTGTTCACTGTTACATTCCATTGTCTACAACAATATGATTCATGTAGTAGTACTCAAATACATATTAAATCACTGAATCAATAAATCAATGAATGTTAGGCTTCAAAAGGACCACAGAGAACATCACATTAAATTGAGTTTATCACACATCTCTTACCCCATTCAATTTGTCACACATTCCTCTAGGCACTAGGGAAGCAATAACATACAGGTCATTTACAGGACACTCTACTTTGCAAAGTTAAAAATTAGGCATGCCTTTTGATGTACAAATTTTGGAAGACATTTAAGTAAGGATAATGGAAAATTTCTACATGCTAGAGGAAATCTTAACTACTTACTATTTCCTATGTCCATGCACACACATATAGATACACACATAGGATTCTCTCATAGGAGAAAGAGAAGGTATCTGAATGGGCAAGCTGCAATCACATATGACAACAATAAAGAGTAAGGATGGGTTCCAGGAAAGTTTCTATATGTTTATTGGTTAACTCTTCAGGTGAGAAAGGAGATTTGCAGCAAAGTAAGCAAAGGTTACTGTATTAGTTCATTCTCACGCTGCTATGAAGAAATACCTGAGACTTAGTAATTTATAAAGAAAATAGGTTTAATTGACTCACAGTTCCATGAAGCTGAGGAGGCCTCAAGAAACTTGCAATCATGGTGGAAAGGGAAGCAAGCACATCCTTCTTCATATGGCAGCAGCAAGGAGAAGTGTGGAGCAAAAAGGGGAAAAGCCCCTTATACAACCATCAGATCTCATGAGAACTCACTCACTATCATGAGAACAGCATGTGGGTAACTGCCCGATGATTAAATTACCTTCTACTAGGTCCCTCCCATGACACGTGAGGATTATGGGAACTACAATTCAAGGTGAGATTTGGGTGGGGACACAGCCAAAGCATATCAGTTACTATACACGGTAGACAATCATTTTCTGGTGTAAGGAAATCTGTGATAAATATTTATTTTAAAGAAACCTATTTTATTTTAAACACAATGGGTGATTCAGATTATCCTCTGAATGACACTAGATACCACTCCCATTCACAATCCTATAAAAGACTCTACATTTGTGCCAGTGCAAGCTCTAGGAAAACAGGACCAAATTGGACAATGTACGTCTTTTCGAGGGCATCAAATCTTATATAACTTCATGTATGAACACATAAACACACCTAATTTCTACTATCTTTCTTTGCATTTTCAAAAGAATTATCTTCTAGATTGCTGCTGTATTCCAAGTACTGATGCTGCAAAATGAGATAATATAAATCATATGTTTTCATCAGTGGAACTAATGAAACTTCCACATAAAGAGAGGTAAAATGTGACTATGTCAAGATTTCACAAGCAAGAACACCATATCTGAGACCTATTAAAGACATTCCCATATTTTTAAAAGTCTTCACCCAGGCTTTTAAGTTCCCTTAGTTTTGGCTGCATGAGTCTAGGACTCAAATTTGGATCTGAAAACTACCTGCCATCTGAATTTGAGCAACATTTTTAGCCTCTTTTCCTTTCTTCTCGTAACTGGACATTGCCCATCCCTCATAAACCACAAGCTCATTATAAGAATAAAATAAAATAACATTGGTAAAGTGGCTAGCATAGTGCTAAGTGTATAGTACCTGCTGAATACACACGTGTTCTCTCTTTCCCTTTCTTATATGAAACCTGCACTGCAATTCAGTATCAACCTCATTAAGTCAGTCTCACTAAAAGTGGAATAGATGATGTGTTACTTGCTCTCTGGAGAAGAAATTAATTGTGTGTGTGTATATTTGAGTATTCAATTCTCTAAGCTTGATTATGCATCTATGCAATCATATTTAGACTTTAGTTTTGTTCTAAAATGTTATGAATTTGTTCCCTCTCACTGGATACCCTTTCAGACTGAATAGTCCCTTCAACCAGACATTGGCATATAGAAGAATGGCCAGTTTCATAATCCAAATGCTTTTTTTATGATTTGAGAAAGGGACAGAGAAGAAATTTAATTTAGCCTTTAGACAAGGCCATCTACCAATCTACCAGTTCATCCAGCCAGCCTCATCCTGTACCAAGCACTCTTGTTATGAACCCCTGCTCTCAATACCTGACTTCAATCCCACCAGGGACTACCCCTTCCCTATCTTAGTCCTTATCACACCAACTGGCTGTCTCCACTCAACTCACTTTACCTTGTAAAGGGAAACATAGAACCATCCATATATTTTTTCCACTGTTTATTTCCCACAATGTCCCACAGTGAGATTCCAGAAAGGGAAAACTGCTTTGTATGTGATACAGCTTCTGGCCCCAAGAAACACATATGTAAATAAACATACATTTTCATTTCCATCTATCAGTCTCATAAAGAGTATTTAAAATTTCAGGTATCCAGTTTTTCTAATCAGCAGTTGATGAGACACTTTGCAAATGTAATAGTATCCTAATGTTAAGAACCATATATAATTCAAATTATTTGCATAAAATTAACTTTATTAAAAAACGCAAATTGGAAAGAATGGGAAAGAGAATTCTATTCTTAATATTGTTAATTTTCCCTTCTCTTCATACATTTAAACAATTAAAATTGAAATATTCAATCTCCGAGATACAGATTGGTTTTTAAATAAATGACAGTTTGTTAACTCTGCAAGTCTTTGCACTAAAAAAACTGCAGAACTTTCCTGTAGAAGCTTCAGCCGTAAGACTGAAACACAGCTGTGGATTTTGGACAAATCCAGACTCTCTTCTAACATATTTCTGGTTAACAGAAAGTAAGAACATCAAATTTTAGCTTGGCAGCTCAGGAAAATGGTGACAAACTACAGCCATTTATCAGATGGGTTTTGTTGATGTGACAAAAACAACAAAGAGATGTCTATTAAAAAAATAAAATGCACGGACACCTACTATGTGCTATGCACTGCTAAACAATGTAATGTCTAACTATCAATTATTTTGATCACAGAACAATGCATAAGGATGCTATCATTTGTCATCTTTAAAACATTTCAGGTTTTTGTTGTTGTTGTCTGTTTTTTTTCCCAAGATGGCAGATGGAGGCATTGTTAGCACGCCTCTTCTACTTGGAAAGACACAGTAGTGTGTAGAGATTTACAATGTTAGCTTTTTACCAAGAAGAACCATGGGAATTTAACAGAAAAACTAAGAAGAAACCACAGACCCTTTGAAACAAATGGCAGGCAGCACCCTTCACTGTGAACCAGATAGAAAACTGTGAGTCTTCAGAGTGTGAGAAGGGGAGAGAGCCTCTGTGACACACACTCCCACAGGAGAGCCAGGAAATCCAGGTTAAGTAGAAAGGCCTTAGCCCTACCTAGCACTGGAGCTGATTTAGTGAGTAGTAGCGAGTATATAAGAAGGAACAGCATTGGGACATGCTTCGTGTGCACTCCCAGAATCCAGCAGGGATGGAGGGAAGCCATTCTTGATCCTACTAGAGGACCTCTCAGAAGTCTGTCAGCTAACTCAGGCAGCAGTGAAAGGTTGAGAGAAGCTTCCAACTGAGATCTGTGGTATAGTCTTGAGTGGGGATGTGCCCTGTTGGCCAGAACTGAAGAGCAAGTGGGAAGTGGCTACAGTCACGCACACAGGAGCTGGTTGCCCCTACTTCATGGGCAGACCAGGAGGGGCGTGACCTGAAAGCCACAGTTCCTGTCTTCATCTGGAATGCTTATGGCCTGGGATAGTTTTGAGTTCTGAGTACAAGCTGCCTGGAACCCAGCTATCTGCTGCTAGCAGAACACTATGGGTGTGAGACCGGCCTTGACAAGTGTGTAGGAGCTGAATGGGGCATACTTCCACCTGCTACACACCACTCCCTGTGAGGATTATTCTGTGTATCTGAGGCAGCTGCATTTCTCTCTAGAACATTACCCCAGCAGCCAGAGAACTGCCATGTTAACACCACTGGGGCTGCTGCTTGCACACATATGTGGGGAGCCAGAGTATGACTTGCCTGACACAGCTCCCACCTGGCTTTGCCCCTCCAGCAGCCCTGGCAGCATAATACAATGGACAGGGATATCTGGGAGCTCCATGCCCCACCCCCCATATTGCCTGAGACACCAAAGTATCTCCCCTGGGTAACATAAAGCAAGCATAAATTCCACAGCTACCACTGCAGATAGTGGTCCTTTGCAGATTCCACCTCCTTGCTGGAAGCCACCCAGCAGAGCCCATTACAGCATCTTCAGGCACAATAGCATAGCACTTAGGAAGAAAAAAAATTTTGCATGACCTCAGGTATTCCCATTGCCTGCATCACCCTGCTTAACCAGGAGGAATTGAGTTTGTCCATGAACCTAGTTCATTACTACTACACCTGGAATTTGAGAAAGCCAACACATTAAGGCTACTGGTAATCAAGAAAATCTCAGAGTATATGTCATTCCTCACCCTCCCCCAATGTGAGGTGGTGCTTGTACCCACTACTGGGAGACTAGAAGACAGGTCACCTCACCGAGTCCCTTGCAGACATTCCCCAGCACCAGCCTAAAGTATGGCAGCCCCAGTGGGCAGCTAGACCCAGAATAGCAGCAGGATTCACTGTACTCTGGCCTCAGGGACTGCTACTCCTAGAAAAAGGGGGAATGCATCACATTAAGGGAGCACTACATGGAACCGAAGAAACCAGACTGTAGGTCTTCAGTCTCTGAACTTTCCTCTTGTGGGAAGTTTCTTTCAGCTGAAGCAAAGGTGCACTGCTGCACTCAATGAGGAAAGTCTGCAATTCTACTCCAACAGTCAGGCAGCCCCAGTGTTCATGAAGGGTCTTAGAGAAGGAAACTTCTACCCCTCACCCACCACTGCAGACAGAGTTGTGGCTTCTCCCACAGAAGTTCAGCATGAATGCATCCGTAGATAGCCTTTCTAGAACACTTCAGGGTGACTGTATTCCCACAGGAGGAGTGTCCTCCAGGTTCAAGGTCACACAATCCCTATCTACGTGGAACATCAGCATTTCTGTAGATGAAAAGAGGTGCCTGTCTGACTTAATCGCTGGAACACCAATTCAGGAGTGTGACTGGTGATTGCTTTCTTGCTGGTCTGGAAGGAGAGCTGTGGTGGCTCCCTCACTTCCCCCTGAAAAGAACAGTGTATTTCAATGAGAGCTTCCCCAATTACCTCTGTAAAGGCTGGGACCTCTGCCCACCTCTGCCCATCATTGGGGTATTGCATTTACCCATCTGTTTTAGCCACAGTCAGTTTTTACCTGTGGGCAACCCCTATGGGCCTAAATTTTGAACTGTTCAACCCAGCAAATAAGATACTAGGGGAAAAAAAAAGTTTAAAATGCACTCCACTGGGGAAGAAGATAAGCCTCATTAGACCTCTGCCATTCCAGCCCCACAGGAGACAGTGAACCTGCTCACATATCCAGCACATAGCTACTGCAACCAGCATGTGGGAAAGCCATCATACAAAGATTCTCTATAACCAAGAACTCATACAGAGTTTCTGCCAATAAAAACACTCAGAGCCAACCTTAGGTGACAACAAACTATAAACATTAAAGTCACATTTTCAAGGGGAAAAAAAATTTTTAAACCCAGTTGAATAAAAAACAAATTCAATTATAATTAGAAGAAATAGTCTACCCAAATGAGAAGAAACCAGAAAAAATAATTCTGGCAATATGAAAAAAATGAAGATCTATTACACCCCCAAAAGATCACACTAGCTTTCCAGCAGTGGACCGAAGCCAAGATGAAAACTTTGAAACACTAGATAAATAATTCAAAAGGCTGATTATTACATTATTCAAGGAGATACAGGACAAAGGTGAAAAATAACATTAAAAAGTTTGTTAAAAATTTGGGATATGAATGAAAAATTTTCTAAACAGATGGCATTTAAAAAAACTCAAAAATTTCTGGAAATGAAAGACACATTTAGAGAAATAAAAAAAATGCAGGAGGCTGAGATGGGTGGATCACAAGGTCAGGAGATTGAGACCATCCTGGCTAACACAGTGGAACCCCGTCTCTACTAAAAAAACAAAAAAAAATTAGCCAGGTGTGGTGGCAGGTGCCTGTAGTCCCAGCTACTCAGGAGGCTGAGGCAGGAGAATGGCATGAACCCAGGAGGCGGAGCTTGCAGTGAGCCGAGATCGTGCCACTGCACTCCAGCCTGGGCAACAGAGCGAGAATCCATCTCAAAAAAACAAACAAACAAAAAATGCAGTGGAAAGTTTAAACAATGGACTAAACCAAGTAGAAGAAAGAATTTCAGAACTCAAAGGCAAGGCTTTTGAATTAACTCAATCAGGCAAAAATAATGAAAAAAATAATTAAAATAAATTAACAAAGTATCCAAGTAATATGGGATTATGTTAAACTGCCAAACCTAAGAATTGTAGTTGTTCCTGAGAGAGAAGAAAAACCAAAATGTTTGGACAACCTATTTAAGTGAATAATTGAGGAAAACTTCCCTGGTCTTGATAGAGATTTAGACATCAAAACACAAGAAGCTCAAATAACTTGTGGGAGACTCATTGCGAAAAGGACATCACCAAGGCATATAGTCATCAGGCTATCTAAAATCAATCCGGAGGGAAGAATTCTAAGAGCAATGGGATAAAAGCATCAGATAACCTACAAAGGAAAAACCTAATAGCAGACTAACAGCAGATTTCTCAGCAGAAACCTTCCAAGCTATAAGGGATTTGGATCACATCTTTAGTCTCCTTAAACAGAATAACTGTCAGTCAAGAATTTTGTCTCCAGAAAAACTAAGTTTCATAAATTAAGGAGAAAAATGTCTTTCCCAGATTAGCAAATACTGAAGGAACTTGTCAATACTTGACCAGTCCTACAAGAAATGCTAAAAGGACTTCTAAATCTTGAAACAAAGGGTTGACATACACCAGAAGAGAAATTCCAGAAAGCATAAAGTTCAGAGGGCTTATAAAACAATAACACAATGATGAAAACAAAGTCACTAGGTAACAATTGACATAATGACTGGAACAGTATCTCACATCTCAATATTAACACTGAATGTTAAATGCTCCATTTAAAAGATACAGATTGGCAGAATGGATTTAAAAAAAACCACAAATCAAATATCTACTATCTTCAGGAGACACACTTGATACATAAGGATTCTTATAGACTTCAGGTAAAGGGGTAGAAAAAGATATTTCACAGAAATGGAAACCAAAAGCAAGCAAGAATAGCTACTCTTATATCAGATAAAACACATTTTAAAGCAACAACAGTAAAACAAAACAAGATCATTTTACAATGATAAAAGGATCAATTTAACAAGAAGTTATAACAATCCTAAATATATGTGCACCTAACTCCAGAGCTCCCAGATTTATAAAGCAATTACCACCAGACCTAGGAAAAGAAATAGGCAGCAACACAACTCCCAGATTTATAAAGCAATTACCACTAGACGTAGGAAAAGAAATAGGCAGCAACACAATAATAGTGGGAGACATCAACACTCTACTGACAGCATTAGAGAGATCATTGAGGCAGAAAGACAACAAACACTGGACTTACCCTGCACTCTGGAACAAATAAATTTAAAAAAATCAAAATCATATCACATATCTTCTCAGACCACAGTGGAATAAAACTAGAAATAAATTTGAAAAGGAATGCTCAAAACTGTACAAACACATGGAAATTGAATGATATGCTCCTGAATGATTTCTTGGTTAACAGTGAAATTAATAACATGAATGATAACAGTGATGAAAGTTATCAAAATCTCTGGGATACAGCAAAAGCACTGCTAAAAGGAAAGTTTATAGCACTAAACAACTACATTAAAAAAGTCTGAAAGATTACAAATTGACAACCTAACTTCACACCTCAAGGAATTAGAGGAATAAGAACAAACCAGGCCAGGCGCAGTGGCTCACGCTTGTAATCCCAGCACTTTGGGAGGCCGAGGCGGGTGGATCACAAGGTCAGGAAATCGAGACCACGGTGAAACCCCGTCTCTACTAAAAAATACAAAAAATTAGCTGGGCGTGGTGGCGGGCGCCTGTAGTCCCAGCTACTCGGAGAGGCTGAGGCAGGAGAATGGCATGAACCCGGGAGGCGGAGCTTGCAGTGAGCCGAGATTGCACCACTGCACTCCAGCCTGGGCGAAAGAGCAAGACTCCGTCTCAAAAACAAACAAACAAACAGAAAAAAAAGAACAAACCAAACCCAAAGGTAGCAAAAGAAAAGAAATAACAACGATCAGAGCACAATCAAAGGAAATTGAAATCAAAAAACAAAACAAAACAAAAAATCAATGAAATAAAAATGTGGTTATCTGAAACAATAAACAAAACTATCTATGTTAACCAGGAAATGAAGACAGAAGATTAAAATAAGCTCAATTAAAAATTAAAATGGTGACATTATAACTGATGCCACAGAAATACAAAAGAGGATTTGAGACTACTATAAATACCACAGCTCTCTGCACACTAACTAGAAAATCTAGAGGAAATGGATAACCCTTGGAAACATACATGCCCCTTAACTTGAACCAGAAATAAACAGAAACACTTAACAGACCAATAACAAGCAGTGAGATTGACTCAGAAATTTTTTTTAAAAATTTAAATATCTGACAAAAAAAAGCCCAGAGCCAGATGGATTCACAGTCAAATTCTTCCAGACAGTCAAAGAAGAATTGGTGCTAATTCTACTAAAACTATTCCAAAAGATGGAGAAGGGAATCCTTCCTAACTCATTCTATGAAGCCAGTATCACCATGATACAAAAACCAGAAAAGAACATAGCAAAAAAAGAAAATTACACACAAGTATCTCTTATGAATATATATATACACAAAATTTCTCAACAAAATAATAGCAAACTGAATTCAATAGCACATCAAAAAAATTGACCATTATAAAGTGGGTTTTATTCCATGAATGATTCAACATATGCAGGTCAATAAATGTAATTCATCACATAAAAAGAATTTTTTTATTATACTTTAAGTTTTAGGGTACATGTGCACAACGTGCAGGTTAGTCACATATGTATACATGTACCATGCTGGTGTGCTGCACCCACCAACTCGTCATTTAACATTAGGTATATCTCCTAATGCCATCCTTCACCACCCCCCCCCAACCCCACAACAGGCCTCGGTGTGTGATGTTCCCCTTCCTGTGTCCATGTGTTCTCATTGTTCAATTCCCACCTATGAGTGAGAACATGCGGTGTTCAGTTTTTTGTCCTTGCGATAGTTTTGGGTATATACCCAAAGGACTATAAATCATGCTGCTATAAAGACACATGCACACGTATGTTTATTGTGGCACTATTCACAATAGCAAAGACTTGGAACCAAGCCAAATGTCCAACAATGATAGACTGGATTAAGAAAATGTGGCACATAAACACCATAGAATACTATGCAGCCATAAAAAACGATGAGTTCACGTCCTTTGTAGGGACATGGATGGAGCTGGAAACCATCATTCTCAGCAAACATAAAAAGAATTTAAAACAAAAAACATATGATCATCTCAATAGATGAAGAAAAAGTCTTTGATAAAATCTGGCATTCCTCTATGATGCAAACCCTCAACAAACTGGGCATAGAAGAAACATACCTAAAAATAGTAAAAGCCATATATGACAAACCACAGCCAACATCATGCTGAATGGAGAAAAGTTGAAAGCATTCTCCCTGAGAACTGGAAGAAGACAAGGATCCCCACTTTCACCACTTCTTTTCAGCATAGTACTGGAAGTCCTAGCCAGAACAATCAGGCAAGAAAAACAAAATAAATGGCATCCAAATTGGAAAAGAAAAAGTCAAACTATTGCTGTCTGCTGATGACACAATCTTATACCTAGAAAACCCTAAAGACTCCTCCAAAAGAGTCCTAGGTCTGATTAATGAATTCAGCAAAGCCTCAGATAACAAAACCAATGTACACAAGTCAGTAGCACTGCTATACACCAACAACGCCCAAGCTAAGCATCAAATTAAAAACTCAGTCCCTTTTATAATGGCTAAAAAAAACTAGGAATATACTTATCCAAAGAAGTCAAAGCTCTCTACGAAAAAAACTACAAAACACTGCTGAGAGAAGTCATAAATGATACAAACAAATAGAAACACATTCCATGTTTACAAGTTGGAAGAATCAATTTCATAAAAGTGACTATACTGCCCAGAGCAATCTAAAGATTCATTGCAATTCCTATGAAAATACCAACATCATTTTTTATACTGCCCAAAGCAATTTATAGATTCAATGCAATTCCTATGAAAATATCAACATCATTAACAATTAAGATTGTTATTTCTAATTTCTAAAGAGAAAAAATAATATTTTTTGGTTTATATGGAACCAAAAAAGAGCCCAAATAGCCAAAGCAATACTAAGCCAAAAGAACAAATCTGGAAGCACCACATTACCCAACTTCAAATTATACTAGAAGGTTATAATAACCCAAACAGCATGGTAGTGGTATAAAAGTAGACACATAGATCAATGGAACAGAATAGAGAATCTAGAAATAAATCCAAATACTTACAACCAATTGATCTTTGACAAAGCATACAAAACATTAATTCGAGAAAGGACATCCTACTCAATTAATGGTTCTGGGAAGTTTGGATAGCTACATGTAGAAGAATGAAACTGGATCTCTATCTCTCACCATATACAAAAGTTAACTCAAGATGGATTCAAATCTAAGACATTAAACCATATAAATTCTGGAATGAAACCTAAGCAAAACTTCTGGACATTGGCCTAAGCAGAGAATTTATGACTAAGATCCCAAAAGCAAATGCTAACAAAAACAAAAATAAATAAGTGGGACCTTATTAAGCTAAAAAGCTGCACAGCAAAAGAAATAATCTTTGGAATAAACAGAAAACCTGGGCCAGGCACGGTGGCTCACGCCTGTAATCACAGCACTTTGGGAGGCTGAGGCAGGTGGATCACGAGGTCAGGAGATGGAGATCATCCTGGCTAACACGGTGAAACTCCATCTCTACTAAAAATACAAAAAATTAGCTGAGCTGGTGGCATACACCTGTAGTCCCAGCTACTCAGGAGGCTGAGGCAAGAAAATCGCTTGAACCTGGGAGGCGGAGGTTGCAGTGAGCCGAGATCACGCCACTGCACTCCACCCTGGGTAACAGAGCAAGACACTGTCTCAAAAACAAACAAACAAACAAATAAAAAAAAAAACAAAAAAGCAGACAACCTACAGAATGGGAGAAAATACTTCGAAATTACGCTACTGACAAAGGATTAATATCCAGAATCTACAAGGAACTCAAACACGTCAGCAAGAAAACAACAAATAATCCCATTAAAAAGTGAGCAAAAGACATGAAGAGATATACAATGGCCAATAAACATTTTTAGAAATGCTCAACATCACTAATCATCAGGGAAATGCAAATTAAAACAACAGTGATATATCACCTTACCCCAGCCAGAATGACCATTATTAAAAAGTCAAAAACAACAGATGTTGGGGTGGATGTGGTGAAAAAGGAATGTTTATACACTGTTGGTGAGAATGTAAATTAGCACAACTCCTATGGAAAACAGTATGGAAATTTCTCAAAAAAAACGAAAAGCAAATCTAACATTTCATCCAGCAATCACACTACTGGATAGTTACCCCAAAGAAAAGAAGTCACTAAATAAAAAAGACAGCTACACGCGTATGTTTATCACAGCATAATTCACAATTGCAAAGATATAGGATCAACCGAAATGCTCATTAACCGATGAGTGGATAAAGAAAATGTAGTATTCCATACCATGGAATACTACCTAGCCATAAAAATGTAGTATTCCATACCAATTCCATACCATGGAATACTACCTAGCCATAAAAAGAATGAAATCATGTATCTTGCAGCAATTTGAATGGAACTGGAGACAGTTATTCTAAGTGAAGTAACTCAAAAATAAAAAACCAAATACTGCACGTTCTCCCTCATAAGTGGGCACTAAGCTATGGGTACATAAAGGCATACAGAGTGGTATAAGGCACACTGGAGACTCAGAAAGGAGGAGGGTGGATGGGGAGTAAGGGATGAAAAATGACTTGTTCGGTATAGTGTACACTACTTGGATGATGTGTACACTAAAACTTTAGACTTTGCCACTATACAATTCATCCAGGTAACAAAAAACCACTTGTAAAGCTATTGAAATAAAAACATTTTTAAAAAACCACTTCTGAGTTTACAAAGGACTTTCACAATCTACTAGTTCATTTCAAAGACTCTGTAGTACATAATATGAAATACTTCTTGATTCTGTTGATTCAAAAGACAAAAGATACTCCCAGATGTGCCTTACGCCTAGGTTCCCAATGGTCCTTTTAAAGCTCTGAAGTGTCTTAGGAGGAAGATAACATGCAATGTGTAAAAACATGATCAGAACAAAACAGTTGTTCTTTATAACAGTTGTATCTGAAAATGACAAGAAAGAGTTGAGTGAAAGCCAGTAAAACCAAATCACTGATCCAGGTACAAGAGGCATTTCAACCACACTTTTAGATTAAGTGAGCGATATTTTTCCTCATGCTTAAATCAATAGGTATATAAGCTTCCAGGGTATTAAAGATATCAATTGGATTCATAAGGTTGTCCAAGAGAATCTGACCTCAGCACAATGAGAAAGAAAATTAGCTCAAATGGACACCATATTTGGATTCTACCCTCAAACAGGCACATGTTACACTCAGTGGGAATCGTGTGGGTGTTAGTGAGGGGAGAATTGTTCTGGAATAGTTATAAATACTTTCGCAAATGAGCAAACTATTTCGTTAAATGTTTGATTTCTACTAACAACTACAGCAGCCAGAAAATTCCTCACTACACTTTATTTTTATTTTGTTGAATGGATAGGTGTCAAATAGAATATCTTTTATAATTTACTGAAAATGTTTTTATTTTCTTAGTTGGTTCAACTAGCAGTAAACATTATTTAAAAAATAAGCAGTGAATAAATTAGACATTGATTATTTACAAGAAAAAATTACCTTTCCTATATTTTATTTTTGCACATAAAGATTCGACTATTAACTAGATACTTAAGTGATTTATTTACTTTGGTAACAAGCCAGACAGAAATATTTAAATTCTACTCTTGGAAGTAAGAATTATCTAATCATTCACAAGCTCTTATAATAAAACATTTATCATGGGCCATTAATCCTTTAGGACTTATTTTCCATCCCATCGTTTCACTAGCACCTTGCTTTGAACATAGTCAAGTTTGGCTGCAATTTTTCCTTTTATCATATATCATAGTTACAGGATGGGATGCACCAAAGCTGGATTCCAAAAACCCTGCACTTTGCTTGAACTTTGCACATAGAAAATCAACTAGTGATTCCAGGGCTGAGACTCATTCAGGCTCGAGGCCTGAGATCGCACTTGGATCATGGAGTACCAAAAGTTTAGGGTTAGAAGATGACAGGAAAAAAATATCTAGTTGCAACATTACCTCACAGAGGTTTAAAAGTAGGTTTTAAATTCACAGGATACTTGTATTAGTCAGTTCTCACACTGCTAATAAAGACATACCTGAGACTGGGTAATTTAGAAAAAAAAAAAAGAGGTTTAATGGATTCATGGTTCCACATGGCTGGGGAAGCCTCACAATCATGGCAGAAGGTAAAGGAGGAGAAAAGCACCTCTTACATGGTGGCAGGCAAGAGAGATTGTGCAGGGGAACTCCCATTTATAAAACCATCAGATTTCATGAAACTTATTCACTACCACAAGAACAGCATGGGGGAAACTGCCCCCATGATTCAATTCAATCCACCAGGCCCCACCCTTGTCATGTGGGGATTATAACAATTCAAGGTGAGATTTGGGTGGGGACATAGCCAAACCATATCAGTACTATTCTGGTAGTCTTATGTACAGGGCTAAGTGAGGTGACCCTGAATACACTCCTCTTATCCACAACTCCCACCCCAGCCTGTTCACCTCTACTTTGCACTGTGAAGGCCTAGTAACCCTTTCTCGAAATACCTAACTCACTGCAAGTAAAGTTCCTTGAATGTTTCTTGGGCCTAAATAATACCAACACATATCTGCAGTTTCCTATTTGATAGCAAACTACCTTTGCTCAAAAATTACTTAGACTGAAACGATACAACAAATATAAAAACAGATCTGCAACAAATAAGGCTTTTAATTGCTCAAAATAATAGTCAATTTTGCACTAAAAGAGGTAAGGAGTAAGGAAAAGATGATTGCACTAAAAGTAAGGAGTTGTGTTTTTAAATCAAATCTTCTGTCATCTAATAAAATTATTACCACTCTGTCTCACAGTAATGTTACAAAACTTAAGCTAGTGTTAAATGAAACATTTTGTAAACTACAAAGCAGCAGGCATATATGCTATTATTTTAATAATTTATGGCAATAATCTTAAAGTTACAATTTATTGGGTATCACACCCAGATCTACGCTAGCAACTGGAGAAACAATCTAGTCATAGAGCATATAGGCCAAATATAAACCCCCAAAATGCAAACTATAGCAATTTACAGACGAGAAAACAGGTTCACAAGAGAGCAAGTGATTTGACCAAAGCCACACAACCACCAAATGGCAAGAGATGAAATTTAAGCTGCAATCTGCTTGCAAAAGAATCATTCATTCTTGTGTCTATACTAATGTGGTGCACTGCTTCCAAAGTTCAAATTCTCAAAGAGGCTAATGGGCCTGTCTCTATGGATATGCTAGCCAAGTATTGTAACAGAAAAGAAATGAAGTAGAGTGAGCTACTGCAGAAGTACAGAAGAAAATAAAACAAAACAAACAAACACATACATACACAGTTGACACTTGAACAAAATGGATTTCAACCATTCAGGTCCACTCTAAGTGGATTTTTTTTAATAAAAGTTACACAGAGTGTACTTGCCTCTCCTGACTCCCCTTCCACCTCCTCCACCTCTTCTTTTGCCACCCTTGAGACAAGAAGACCAACCCCTCCTCTTCCTTCTCCTTCTCAGTTACTCAACACGGTGACAGCAAGGATGAAA
Organism: Symphalangus syndactylus; assembly: GCF_028878055.3. Lineage (NCBI taxonomy): Eukaryota > Metazoa > Chordata > Mammalia > Primates > Hylobatidae > Symphalangus > Symphalangus syndactylus. The sequence continues at coordinate 93,663,618 of NC_072440.2, forward strand.
ACCTTCATAATGATCCACCTCCACTTAATGAATAGTAAGTATATTTGCTCTTCCTTATAATTATCTTAATAAGATTTTCTTTCCTCTAGCTCACTTTATTGTAAGAATATAGTATATATTTAACATACAACATACTGTTAATTGTATGTTAAATATAAATGTTAATTTATAACAATATAAATGTTAATCAACTGTTTATATTACTAATAAGGCTTCCAGTCAAGAGTAGGGTGTTATTAGTTAATATTTTAAGGAGTCAAAAGTTATGTGTGGATTTTTGACAACTTGGTAGAGGGGGGTCAGTGTTCCTAACCCTGGACCCTGGAGTTATTCAGGGATCAAGTGTGTATACCCACGTGGATTTTCCTTATGGAGGATAAACATTTGAGGAACTGTCATACATGAGAATTAGAATAAGCTAGGAGATCCTATTAATAACACCATATTTCTTTTATTTTTTCAATTTAGAAGATGCAGTTGGATCTTTTTGTTTTCTTTCTAAAAATTATTATTATTTTGTAATTGACAAATTATAATTGCATATATTTATAGGGTACAATGTGATGTTATCATAAATGTATACAGCATTGTGTACTTCAAAATAGTTTGTTGTTTTTAAAATTGAACACAGCTTACAACTGATTGTCAAAAGCAACTTGTTAGTAGTTACTCAGAGTGATGACTGTGAGAGAGTCTTCATTGCTTGCTCATCTGTGAATACAGCTCAACTACAAGGTATCTGTTTATCATAAGTCATCTCTAGGTAGTCATTTTCATTGATACCATCACACACAATCAGATTTAAGCTTACATTTATAACACCAATTGTTGCTTAAAATATTTGAAGATTAGGCCCCGCATGGTGGCTCAAGCCTGTAATCCCAGGACTTTGGGAGGCACAGGTGGGTGGATCACGAGGTCAGTATATCAAGACCATCATGGCTAACATGGTGAAACCCCGTTTCTACTAAAAACACACAAAAAAAATTAGCCAGGCGTGGTAGCAGGCACTGTAGTCCCAGCAGGATAATGGCATGAACACCGGAGGCGGAGTTTGCAGTGAGCCAAGATCGCGCCACTGTACTCCTGGGCAACACAGCAAGACTCCATCTCAAAAAAAAAAAAAAAAATTATAATTATACTATAAAGCAACACTGAAAGAAAAGTATTTTTTATTTGCTTAAAATGTAAGTAGATTGCTTGTCACATGTCAGACAATTCAACGAATGTCAGTAAAATTCTATAGTTTTCAAAATCAGCAAAGCTTTTTCATGCTAGAAAGACAGTGGGGACAGAGAAGTAGTTTGGGCCCAAGACAGGATGACAGACAAGTAAACAAACTAACTCCCAATCTCTTCTACACCCTCCCAGACACAAAGTACTGTCTTTCAAGCATCAGAAATTTGTCAGAAATGTTCTGGCTTCTCTCAAAAGAGACTACTAGACTTCCTGTGGGAGGTAATTCAATTGATGCAAAGAAAAAGGTAACTTGGTCTCCTATGACAAACCTCAAATTTCACTGTCAGTAGTAAAGGTGCTGTGTTAAGATAACAAGCAGGAGTTAGGAAAGGAGAATGTCACCTGGTATTCTCTATAATCCCTAGTGGCCAAATTGATTCAGAAAAAGTTTAGACTGCATATTTGCAGATTCACCTCAAATATTGATGTTGAGCCAAAAGAGGAAATTAATAGTTATTATATGGATTCAAGTATATTAATGGTTAAACATATAATAAAAATAGCATATTTAAGCCATACCCCCCCATGTTATCATTAAATCTGGTGGTCAAGTTATCATTGTTGATGTCTTAGATTTGACGATGTATGATTAAAACTATAAAAGTGAATCATTATTGAGCACTTACCAGGCATTGTATTAAGCTTTTTAATTTGTATTATCTTCTTTAAATCTCACAACACTATATGACAGGTATATTATTTTCATTTTGCAGGCAACAGAACTGAGATTCAGACACAGATAAAATCCATGTTCACCACTCTGCTGTTAAATGATTAAGTCAAAATGTTAGCCCAGGCCTCTCTGATGACCAGGTCCTTTCTCAATGACCACACTGCATGAATGAACCTGTTAATGCAAGAGCACATCTGTCATCTGTCTAAAGAAGTTCCAAAAGTAAGAAAACATCTGCCCTTCTCGAGGTCATAAATGATCCTTTAAACACTGGAAAGGCTGAACTTTGGTGAGCTCTTCATTTCTAAGTACTATTTCATTTGTAAGTACTATTCGCTACACCTTTGATTAAACCCCTCTCTACAGACCGTGCGTTAAAATTACATATGAGGCCTTCCTGTATATTTTTTCACACACTTTAAGAGAGAATCTTGCTAAATGAAATGTGATATGCCCAAAGATGCATGTCATGCCTTTTGACAGGGCCTTCTTAGGCACATGGGTTATGTCACTTTTGTTATCTATAACTCTTCTCTCCCAGAAGTTCTGATAATATAAAGTAGACAATAAAACAATTAAAGTAGAACTATTTTTCAACTACCTCTCAGCAGCAGCAGGTCATCCAGTTCTAACGTGGCTAGACTGTACCATCTCACACTTCAATCTCAGCTTATCTGTAAAGTAGGGAGAGCCACACTTTCATCCCTTCAATTACTTTAATAAATTGGTCATTTAATAATATCAAAACCAGACATTATTAAATTGGTCATTTAATAATATCAAAACCAGACATGTTCAAATGTCTGCATTCCCTGACACATTACAGATGTTTGTACTTCTGATTTCTGAGGGAAAGTGGCAATACAAAAAGCACTGGATTCCAATTTCTTTCTCCCTAGAGTAAGCTGCCTCTGCACATTACACACGTGTCATGCACATCTACACTCGTACCACATATGCATTCACACACACACACACGTACACCACATCCTCTCTGTGTATGATCCCATGCCACCCTTCTCCTAGCTGATGGAAAGATGAGGTTGATTGGAGTGGCAGCCCTTGTCTTTGCTATCTCAGGTTCTCTTGCCTGATTTCTTCAACAGGGAGCAAATTTTTCAAATAATGCATTGTATGAATTAACCTACAATGCCTAATTCCCAGGTCACCTAGCTAAAGATCTTACATGTCAGCAGACACTGTAGGCATTTCATTCATTCAGCAAATATTTTTTGAAGCTTTCCTGGGTCCAAAACCCAGTATAACTATCAACAACAAAAAGGATGCAAAAAAAAAAAAAAAAAAAAACACGCTATTTCCACTCAGCACAATACGAGTCTGCTTACTCCTGACAGCTTCAGTTTTTCTAACCCACAGAGACAGAGGAGAAAAGCCAGAGGGAAGGCTGAGTGCAGCAATTTTATTCTTTTTAAGCTTATTATTTCCCAAACCAATACTTACTTTTATAAGCAATCTTCTTTTATATAAACACACAAAAAAGTAGCTGTTAAATTGCAATTTCTAGTCAACACTGTAAATGCCAGTGCAAACAACTGACTGTGGATTTCTTACCATTCTGAAAACTTTCATATATTTTGGGAGGGTCCAATACACAGCTTACAGATCCAAACTTTTTTTAAGACCAAGAGTTTGTATTACACTTATCAATTATTGATATGTAAGACAGTCATATGTTTTTATGAGTTTGCATCATTCTCATTGTTGTGTGTATGTTAAGTCAATTCACCCAGTACTTTAAATTCCGTCTGGCTTTACATGGTTGGGAGGAATTATTAATAAGGAAATATCAGTAATATTTTGATTTTAGTAATCAAATTGTTATATTCAGAGGAAATCAGGGTTTGGCTTTTTCAATGCTGAGGTGACCCCAGGTTTAATGAGAGTTCATACCTGCATGTGTATTGGCAGCACACGGGGGACAGGAAATGACACAGGGTATTCTCCCAATCTCCCAGGATGAGCATCTGGGAGTTGGCAGCATGGACTGCTCTCTTCCACAGGGAGATGCTTAAGAGCCCTGTAGGATCATCCAAAGACGCCTCTGAATCTATGTCTCCATACTCTTTAGAACCCCATGGAGAAAGCCCAGCTTCCATTCACCCTCTCAGAGGCACCTAGGAAAGAGAATGGTACATTTCAGTCTCTGTTCTATAGAGGATATCACAGTATCAAAAAAGAAAGGAAAGAAGGACGGAAGGAAAGAAGGAAGGAAGGGAGGAAGGAAGGAACCTGTAACATGAAGTCACAAGTAAAGCAAAAACCGAAGCCTGAAGCCTTGGAAACATATCCACATGCCTGAGCTGACAGGGCTCTGAAAACATGCAGAAAAGAAAAGGCACTTTCAGCACATGTCTCCTGTGCTCTTGGACCTTAGAATCTAGTGGAATATATACACATGAATCATGGCAAGTATAATAAGCGTTGCCAAGGGGAAACATAAAATGAAGAAACTGAGGTCCTGGAATGGTGAGGAAACTGCCTCAATCCATTGAGTGTTTTGGTGGCAGAACCAGGAGCAGATTCCAGTCTCTGGCCCTACAGTCTACTGCTCTATCCATCATGCCTACCCCAACTTTGTGTTGCTTGGTTTTATTGTTTTGTTGTGTAAGAGCCAAAACCAACATCAACCCCAAACTTTAGGATCCACATTTATTATTCCTTTGCTGACATTAACCCAAAGCCTTGATTTCTTCCTAGAATTTCACCTTAAAATTCTATTTTCACCACATGACAGATCATAGTCATGGATGTCCTGGATGTATATTGGTGACAGAATAATTTTTCTTTCAAAACTAACTTATATCATTAAATATCCTTTTGTCACTTTTTTAATAAAAAGATGCATAAGCTCTGAATTTCATTTTTTCTTTTTTCTTTTTTTTACTTGTAAATTTTCACCGCAGCATCCAAACCCTGCCAGGATTGATGAATCAGATGTCCCTCTGTGTATGTGCCATCTCTCACTAGGCCAAGCTCAGTGATCCACTCATTTCAACCTGCTTCCTGCTTCCCCCAACTCTCATGTCCTTTTAAGAGTCCAAGCATTGCTCGGTTGCTCTTTTTGCATGGATTTTATTACCTGAGGAATATGTCCTCAATTTTCAAGACTTAGCACATATGTCACCTGTAAATTTCCCCTCGCGCCCCTTTGTAGCCTCATTCTTCCAAATATAGACTTCTAAGAAAACAATGTCAAAACTTATCTTTTACTTGTTTGTGTACATGTTTGTTTTTCACATGAGACTATGAGCCCCTTGATGGCAAGATATATATCCAATTTACTTCTGTAAACTCAGAATTGAGCATAATAAATGTTGCTTGCTCAATAATAAATAAATCCTGCTAGATAAGTAAATGATTGACCTAGGGCATTGCTGTTTTTACAGAAGTATTACTGTATTTCAGACAGCCAAGCCTAAACTAAAAATCTCTTGTTGGCTGCAAAAATAAAGAAGGAAATTGAGAGATAGAAAGAAATAAATTGAAACAAAACTTTAGCCTGTCCAAACTCAATTCCATCCAGCCAACAGGATTAGACCTCTGTAAGAGATCTCAAAAAGCACATAAAGCAGCAACCCGGAAGGAAACTTTAAAAGATGAACAAAAATTTCCTCCAAGATTGAGAGAAGACAGCAAAAGTACACATATTGTCTTCCAGGGGTAACAACTATTTCTTTTTTATTTTTTCTTTTTTTTTCTTTTTTTTTTTTTGAGACAGAGTCTCGGTCTGTAGCCGGGGCTGGAGTGCAGTGGCGCGATCTCGGCTCACTGCAAGCTCCGCCTCCAGGGTTCACGCCATTCTCCTGCCTCAGCCTCCTGAGTAGCTGGGACTACAGGCGCCCGCCACGACTCCCGGCTAATTTTTTGTATTTTTAGTAGAGAAGGGGGTTTCACCGTGTTAGCCAGGATGGTCTCGATCTCCTGACCTCATGATCCGCCTGCCTCGGCCTCCCAAAGTTGTGGGATTACAGGCATGAGCCACCGCGCCCGGCCGAGTAACAACTATTTCTAAACAGACAAGAAAGCAGAGGAAGAGGAAAAAAGAGTGACAAGTGGTAATATGGTACATACATAGGTGTCTCAAGTCACGGGACCTGTGTTCCACCATGATGATGACATATTCATTGGAAGTTATGGGATGGTTAATATTTTCATTTATCATTGCTCTCTCAGGCTTCTTTCCCTTTGAAGAAGCACAATATGAGAGGGTTTATATCATTTCATTATTTTTCTCTCTTCTTAAAAATTAAAATATCTGCATATTTGAATCTCTGTAAACAGAGAAAACTATAGAGCCCTTTCTTGGGGTTGAGTTAATCTTGCCCCCGGATAAGATGTTAAAAGAAAAGTGATAATAGTCTGAGCTGATGACTTTGTTTATAGCTTTGCTGTTCCTAGAAAAAGACCACCTGCATTCTTCTTACATCAACACACAGATGGAGTCTAGTGAGGAGAGGCTCCTGACCCAGAGTTGCAAATCTTTATCCTGTTACCAGCATTTTTTTTCAGGCCAGACAGTGGGCTGAAGTCTCTATTTGACTTATTCAAAAATCCTAGAATGGGAGTTATGATGAAACCTTTCAAAAAACACATTTTTGCATAGCATATAAAGCCCTTTAATAATCCTTCCTTCCCTCTGAAATTAAAAGTATGTAAACCCCTGAGCATGGTGGTAGACCTGTCCAGGAAGTGGAAGGCAACCTCCACCCAGCTACAGAGATCCTCAACTGAGAAGCTGAGGCTGGTCACATTGTTTGACATGAGGGTTAGTTTTCAGATAGTGAAATTTCAGTTGCCAGGTGCCAGAGGCAATTTATCAGACACTCATAAAATAAAGATCAAAAAGCCCATCCGTCTCCCAATGCATCTGGGATCTAGGAAGGAACACTCACAACCCTCAGTCCTTTAAACAGCTCTCACTTAAAGAGCTTGATGTTTATAATAACAAGAAAAGGAGAAAGGGGTCAGGTCAAATTCTGCTGAATAGCAGGTGTTGTTGTAAGCTTTTTGTTCTCTTTTTTTTTCTTAAAACATAATCTAAAAGAATATTGAGCTGTTGCAGTGGATGCCCTCCATATGTATTTTTGTAACATCTGTGAACCAAAAATTTGACCTGAAAACCAGAAAATAAAAGCCCTTGAACATTTTTTAAAAAGCACTTAAAGTTTTTCCATGAAATATTCAATATATTGAATTAACTTAATGGAATCAAATATTTTAACAATGTTACAATAGACTGAAAACTGGTGTTATCTGAGACTTAAAATGTATTTGGAACATAACAATTTGGGATGACAATAATTAATAACTAATGATAACACTTGTATGTATATGAGATTTTTTTTCATTATTCCCTTGAGAAACAAAGAGACAAGGAGGCTTGCCTGAGGTCACAGAATATGTGAGTGATAAAAACACGTAAGCCTAGGTCTTGGAACTCTAGATTCTGTGTTCTTACAATTGAGCCTTCCTGCAGCCTTCCATGGAGATGTAGCTTTGCACTGGGCGGTCAGTGCCTCAGTGAAGTGGTCGGCTTCACTTCCCATTGAACTGAAATTATTACATCTAAACTTTTGGTTGTTAAAAGCCAGTTTAGGGGCTGATATTCAATTAAGAAATCTGTATCTTACTGTAGTTTCAAACTGTAATATTTTTCCATTTTGTTAAGCAAATGGTATGATTTTACATTAGCAACAATGTATATTTTGCAACTAGTCATATTTCCCTTTTAGTGTTCACTGGACAAGCATTCAGTGCTAAATATATTGCCCACTAATATCAGGCCTTGTAGTTTTAGGTATTTTCTTCTTCCCTGTTCCCATCTTCTCTTCTCATCTTACCACTTTATACTTTTTTTCCTTTCCCTTATGTCTTTTTTCTTTCTCTCTCTCTCTCTCTGTCTCCACTCCTCTCCTCTATTCCCCCTCCTCCTTCTCCTCGTCCTTCTCCTTCTCCTTCTCTTATCCTTCTTCTACTTCTTTCATTAGACACTTCCATTCTTTTTGAATTATAAAAGAGGCAAAAAAAGGAAGGAAGAGAGATAAGCAGACAAGGATGGAGGACAGGAGAGAAGGAGAGAGGAATGAAAACAGAAAGGCAAAAAGAGCAGGAATCTGGAAAAATATACCGTGATGGAGAAAATAAGTAAAACATCAAGAAAATTAAAATTTAGTAGGGCATCCAAGGGTTAATTGAATGCAGGAGTTCAAGAATAATGAGAACAAAAGGAAATTGGGGAAATTGAAGCTCAAAAAGAAAAAGATGCTTATTATTTCTGGAAATAAATCCACCATCATTTATATTTCTAGTCTTTCAAATTTGTCTATTCAAAATTTTAATATTTTATATATTCAAAGAAATAACATAATATCACAGATAGATGATAGATAAGCAGGTCAACAGATAAATGATAGATAGAAATATAGATTTAAGATCCTAGAAAAGGCTGAATAATCCCAGGATTTCATAAAAGAATAGAGGGGAATGACAAGAATTACATCAATCCTCAATGGAAACAACGCAGCTTCAGTGCCATGCCCTGACCTTGGAACGATGCTGATCCTGAAAGTTAGATCTGCAGGCAACATTTCAGATATGTTTATTGGAGAAGAAGACGGCAAAACAGTAGATATCTGGCAAGCTTAGGCATTCATCGGTAGAACTGAGGTTCCAATTTAGCAAACAACAAAATATTATTTTCTGAGTGTATTGGACACAAGAGAAAATAAATCGAAGATAGCTTGTCAGCTATCATCATCTGCTGGCCCTGTAACTCACACATGGGATGATAAATTCATGTGTTTGGGGAGGGAGATACTTGGAGGTTCCTAGGAAAGATGTTTTTCTTAGCTTAGAGCCCTTCCTAAATGTCATATTAATTTGGCCTCCTTGTGGAGACCGTACATCTTGAGGGCTTTGAGAACTATGCCCCCCCAAATTCACACTTGCTAAGGCAATGACAATTGAAGGCATGATGCTGATGCGTTTAAAATCAAGGGATTCCTGCTCAGTGGTTCGGAAGTAAATGAGTTTTGTGCTGTGATTTGTCATGCAGCATTAGGACCTGGCTGTTGCCAGTGGGGCCGAGGTGCAGGTGGAGCAGTTCTGAGCTAGCAGGAGGAGCCACACCAGAGGCAAGCCACTGAATAAGAATAAATCATCTGACTCAGGGCCTGACAGACACAAAATTAGTAGTCATTTTGAAAATGGGTCATTTTTGAGTTCAAGGATAATTTCACTGTCTTCAGCAGTCACCATTTCCAAAGACAGCCAAGACACAAATTTTGGGGGAAATCAAAAGTCACTTAGGAACACAGATTATTCCCCAAAATTGGAAAACTCGGATGACTTTAGTGATCTATGACACTGAGTGTAACCAAAATCCTCCCTGACTTGATCTCTATAAGCAATGGGCATATAGAGAGATCAAGGCAACCCAGTTAAGTCACTCATTTGTATTCTGATTTTGCATAACCTGTGATCATCACTATCAGAAATCATAACTTCACTGCTTTATATTTGTACAGTTCCCCATAGACTATTTTGTGCAGAATTGTGTTCCTCAAAAAGATACATTGAAGTGTTAACCCCTGCTAACTTAGAATGTGAACTTACTTGGAAATAGTTGTCTTTAATAATGTATTCAAGTTAAAATGGGGTGATGCTAGATTAGGGTGGGCCCTCAATCAATGACTATTGTACTCTATTGTACTTATAAGATCCTAGGAAGACATGGGGACTCTGATACACACAGAGAGGGAAGATGGATATGGAAGACAGAAGCAGAATTTGAAGGATGTAACTGCAAGCCAAGAAATGCCAAGGATTTCCAGCAGCCACTAGAAGCTAGGAGAAAGGCGTAGCCCAGATTCTACCCAAGAACGTTCAGAAGGAGCCAGCCTGGCCAACACCTAGATTTAAGACGTCTATCCCCTAAAATTGTGAGAATAAGTTTCTGATAGCTTAAGCTACTCAGTTTATGGTGCTTTATAATAGCAGTCCTGGGAAACTAATGCATATACTATACAGCACACTGACATTGAACATCTGATGTGACTTTTTATGAAAAACTGGGGTAAACAGAATCATTGATGGCATCATCATTACATGTCTTCATTTCTCATAGAATGACTTTGTGCTAGGCATTGAGCTGTCTTTCCACAAAAAAAAATTAAAAAGTATTATTAGCTCCACTTTACAGAATGAGGTTCATAAAAGTTCAGTAACATGGCCAAAGTCACACTGCTAGTAAGTTGTAGAGCAAGAATTTGAACACACTTTCAGTCTAAATCAGAACCAAATGTTATTTATAGAACTCTTAAATGTTATTATAGAACTCTCCATGATAACAACTCAAAAGTGGGAAAGAAATTTAACAGATTATTTTATCCCTGCCTCCTCATTTTATAAATGAAGAAACTGAAGCCTCTGTGCAGGAGATAAATTTTACTTAGGAACACACAAGCTACTCCACGATGCTAACACAGGTCTTTGTCACCTCATTCCAATATACCATACTAAGGACATTTCATGCTATATTATGTATGCTACGTTTATTAGGAGATTCGGGCAAACGTGAAAAAGCACTGAGTAAGCGAATCTTTTGGCCCATCCTCCTCAGACAGAGCCAGATATAGGTCACACGGGGATTAATTCTGGAAGGTCTAAACTGGTCACCTAGCTTCCTTGGGCCAATCATTCTTTCCTTGCTTTCTGACTTGAGATAGATTGATATTTGTGTTCCAAAGTTGTGTCCTTGGCTAGCACAAAGCAGCAGCCCCCACTGTTTCTCAGAAAAGGTACAAACACGCCAGGAGTATCAATGCATGGACCAAGCTGACATCCTGGCTTCAATGCTACAAAAGAGAGATGTTTTTGGATCATTAGGTGCTCTTGGTGTCACTTAACAGAGAACACCTTTTTCTCTGATCTACTTTCTGTCAAGAAGATGTGTTAGAACAACTTGGAGGCCAGAATGATCTATAGTGCTATACTGCTGAATTGTTCTTCCAGCTCAGGACATGTACAGAACTCTCCTTAGGACCACATAGGAAGGCACACATGTCAAGTGCTAAGGAAGCTCCCCATGGAAAGCTTTGACACCTGCAGCAAAACATCATGTTCCCTTTCCTGTAGAGCGTTCAGTTTTTCAAGAATCTTATATCTTTATTGTATTCATTAATAAAACCAATAGTTTTATTATTCTTAATTTTGAGTTATTAAATTCCACTACCAGAAAATAAGTAAATATAGCATAATGTATAATGACACAGACTTTGGGCTCAGATAGTTTTGGATTTGCTTACTGACCGTGTGGCCTTGGATGAACTGTTAATTTCTGAATACCAGGTTACTCATTTGTAAAAAGAAAATAGTAATTAATTTAGAGGTTACTATGAGGATTAATTAATGTAACACATGTGAAGTACTTAGCAATATAATGAAAACACAAAATATAAATGTAAATGTGTATTATTATTATACAAAGAACATTTGAGAAAATTTCACAAAGCAAACCAAGCTTTATATGAAAAAATATTTGTTGCAATGTTATATAAGGCAAAATGGGAGACAGAGGAAATAATCTACTGGCCCAAAGTATGGGATTCGTTTAAAGTATTTAGTGTCAAGATCTATGTGTTTTGTTTTTTTTCTTGGAACATAAGATTGAACAAAACACTGCTCTTGACTTTGAAGATCTCAGGGTCTGGTTGGGAAGACAAACACAAAGTTCAATATTTTATTCTAATTAATAGAAGAAAATTAATTTGGGGGCGGACATATAAACAGGATGTTATGGCCCAGAAGAATGATATCCAAAGCCCTTAACATGACATTTGGATAGAGAGGTGGTTTAAGAAGAGAACAGATTATGCACCTGTTGAAGGCAGTCAAGCCCTGCCCATTTCTTGTAGTATTCAAGACATAACTGTTGTTAAAATAAATTTTTAAAGTATTTTGGGTGACCCAGAATAAGTTCATTTTTTTTGAACCAGGGACATTTCCAGCTTTAAAATCTACAAGGTAACTTTTTCCACGTTTAAGTAATGATTTCAAATGTGCCTGAAGTTCAAGAATTCTAATCTCAAAAATAAATATTTAATAAAATTTATTTCCATATAATCGCCGCTAACAAGAAACATATTTAGATTGCACCTAATGAACATCAAAATTAGAGACATTTCCTCAGCTTTAGCCTCTAGAATAGCCAGGGGAGAAAAAAAACAATCACAGCAACACATTCAAATGAATGAATTCCATTTTTCCAATTTTGTGTCACATTCTATGTTTATGGTATCAAAATATAAAGAGGACACCACATTAATAGCCATTTCTAGGATTAAGACCATTTATATAATGCAATAATGAAGTGGATTTATTATATATTTTACTAAGATTCTGTTTGGGTTTAATGCCAGGAAAGCTCCCCTCTCCTACTCAATGTAGATAGTTTAACTTCAGTGAATGTACTAAAACTGATAGCATCCACTTTTAAGATATAAGCTAGCACTGTGTCTGCAGAATTGATAAGAAAATTATTTTCTCTAAAACAAAGCCAAAAGAAAAAGATAAAAAAGGAAATGGCACACTTTATTCTTTATGTTTTTAGATGACAATTAAAGCCTTGGGATTAATTGTCTACCATCTGAGTGACCTCATTTTTTACAAAGTAAAGTTATCTTAGGAATTTCCTACTTCAAAACTGAGATGATGGTCTCAATTTAAAGTGTAAAATCTGTGTTTAAACCACACACCAATTTATTTTATTTTATTTATTTTATTATTATTATTATTATTTTTTTTTTGAGACAGAGCCTCGCTCAGTCACCCGGGCTGGAGTGCAGTGGCACGATCTCAGCTCACTGCAACCTCTGCCTCCTGGGTTCAAGCCACTCTCCTGCCTCAGCCTCCCAAATAGCTGGGATTACAGGCTCCTGCCACCACGCCTAGCTAATTTTTTGTATTTTTAGTAGAGACATGGTTTCACTATGTTGGCCAGGCTGGTCTCGAACTCCTGACCTCGTGATTCGCCTGCCTCAGCCTCCCAAAGTTCTGGGCTTAGAGGTGTGAGCCACCGCACCCAGCCACAATACACCAATTTTTAAGACACCAGTTATAAACCAGCAACATACTTAAAAATAGAGATAGAAAATTGATTGCTAAATATCTCACCAATCTCTGTGTCTTTGCTTTGATGTTGTAAATCAATATCAGAAAGCAGATAATAAAATGCCTTTTCCTTAATTTTCTTTCACTTTGGGTATTTCCAGTCTTAATATGTAGTATTAAGTCAGTCATATAGACACACATGCGCGCACACACACACACACACACAAATATATTCTGATCTATGAACCCACCCTGTACTCCAGAATGCCAAATATAATGATTTCCAGGGCTCTTATATTCTCTCCCTATACTACGTCAAGCCATTTTTCTGCAGGACAGATGGGCAGAAAACTAGTATGAAAATGTCAACTTAAGGACAGTCAATAAAAGGGTAGTAAAAAGTTGTATTTGTATAATTCTTTTTTCTATTTTATTCTACAAATAATCACTGGTGACCCATTATGTCCCATTTATGTACTAGTCACCACAGACAGAAATACGCATTTATACAAGCCAAGGTCCCTTTCTTCAAGCAACTCAGTTTAGTCAGGAAGGCACAAAAGTAAACAGGCATTTATAACTCATACTTTATGCATTAGCTTCCAATATCATTGCCCAAAGCAAAGGACCAGAATTAGAAATTCTCCCACTCTTGGCTTCTGCCTTACTGATTCAATTAGCTTAAAAATTTGCTGAAACACTTAGCTCGTTTTTCATATTTTCCTAAGCATAATGGAACAATCTAGGCCTCACTCTATAAAAGGCTGTACAAGGTCTGATTTACCCCTGAGAAAAGTCAGGCCTAAAAGGCAGTAACATCTAGCCACCCAGCAGGAATGCTTTCAGGGTTGGATCATGTTTTTATTCTTGCAATGCACCATTTAAAAGCTACTGTGGTTTTCTGAAGTTCCATTTGTGGGGCATTAAACATGTGAGCATTCCTCTTCATACTGCATTATGCTACATTACACAACTATATTCCAAAGTTTTTACCTTTTCCTCCCTAAAATAAAAGGCAGCTAAGCTTCAGGGTAAAATGTTTACGGTACTGTATTTTAATACCCTGCTACTTTCAAGATGAAGCAAAATAGCCTCAGAAGTGTATAGAAACCAGCCAACATTCCACAGCAAAATTTACTGTAAATACCTGATTTTGGTAAGGAATTCCTAATATAGCTGTTTGATTTAATCACTACAGGATACTACTTCCTCTGCAAAGATTTTCAAAACTTAAATAAACTTAGCATTCCCATCAGCTGTTTGTTTACAAAAATATTTGACTTTTTTCTCTCCTTGGCAGGATTAATGACTTACATTAGAATTATACTTGCAAGGAAAGAATGACTTAATATGTTTGCCATTTCATATCAAATTTGAAGTGTATCAGCTAAAAGTCAATTTAATGCAAAAGTCAGTATGAAATGTGAAACTTCAGCCACTCTTGGATTATTCATGTTTTAAAAGCCATACAATCCAAATTTCTTTGTAGAACAACAATAAAAACTGGAGCTGGAGGAAAACTTGAAGATCAAGTAGAACCAAATAATTTTACAAAAGACAAAACTGGAGGTCAAATAGGTTAAGTAACTGGCCCAAGGTAATAAAGCTCAGCCTTAGTCAAACCAAGACAAAATCCCAAGCCAATGATTCTCAGCCCAATTACTTTAATGGGTACCAGGGTACAATGATGATTTATACACATAGCACAGCATGCTTCTAGGCTATAGCCAGTAAGCAGAACTCTCAGAGCCAAAGTCTTTGTCCACAACTTCACAGCACTTCTCAGGATCAAGCCCAAATCCCTAAAGCCCATGATTAAAGGCAACTTATGTCTAGAAACTAAATGAAAAGGATCTGGAGCCTCCAGGGAGGGAGAAGATAAGCACAGTCCAAGGACGGTCCCTTTGGAACAGAACCGAAGTAAAAAGCCAGGCATCCTCTTCAGCTCAGTATGTTGCCTGGCCTTTTCATCATTAGGGGATCCTTCTCTTTGACAGGTCATTTCAGTTTCCCTAAAATCTATTGCAGCATATAGAGAAGCTCATGCCAGAATGAACCATAGGATGGCAGCTTGGAGAACTGGAACAAAGCAGGAGGTGGGATTCAAACCAGTGCCCATATACATCAGGCTTTAATGTGTGACCTATTCTAAGTCCACACTAGAGCAAACCTCACTCTAGTGCTACTAATAATGGGAACAGATTCTACTAATGATGACCCAGACTTTCCTTGCCACAGCCCCCATAACGCATCCTTTATTCCACGTACTCAGACTTCTTCATCCTCCAGTGCTATATATACCCCCATCTCCACAAATTGTGCATGCCATGTTTTGCTAAATGTCTTTTTTTTCCATATCCATTCACCAGAATTCACACTTCCTGTAAAATCCTTTGTATGTCTCTCTTCCTCCATGTGGCTTTCCCAATCTCTAAATCTAGCATAATCTCTGAGTTTTGTTCCTATAGTGTTTTTCTTTGTGCTTCTCTGTCACATTTAATGTTTTTTTTTTTTCTTGGCAATAATTCCCATAGGAGAGTCTCCCAACTAGATCATAGAGGGCTGAGTCTGACTCACCTTTCTAATCTTCCAGTGTCTAGCACAATGCTTGGCACATGGTCTCCATAAACATTTGCCGAGTTGACTCTAGTTAACACACACTCTAGAATTACAGAAGCCCTAGGATTATTAATTGCTGATGCTAATCTTAGCATTTCTGGCACGGTAGCAATTTCACTTTATTCTCCTGCTCCTCTTTTCCTATCCTTTTTTTATCTTATTATTATTATTTGTATTTTTATTCTGATCTTGATCAAGAGCTCAGAAAAGTACTGCCTATAAAACATGTCAACATATATAGACAGGCTTGGCTGCTGTGTGAGGTGTACAGGTCTTGGCTCCATTTGGTACTGCATGAGATAGCATCTCCTCTCTTAAATCAACCAAGATTCTGACTAGCAGAGAAAATCTCTGGCCATGCGTCTTTCTGCCATGGCAAATATAAATTATGCCTGCCCATTAAGACATAAAGTAACCTTAAAAATGCAGGAAGCTATAAATTTCCCTGGAAATGTTTTAATCTCTCACTATCAGTTCTTCCTTGGATCACAATCAAAGTGTATCCTATTTTAAAAAGCCCTTATGGGTTTCTTCTTTAGCAGAATGCTTTGTTTCACATGAATGTCTGGGACAGAGCAAAAGCCATTTGTGTTTTAGTGTAACATCTCAGAAGGATATATTTCATTTTCTCAATTAAATTGTGACCCTCTATGAATTCATGTTCTGTTTCTGAGTAAAGGAACTTTGAGAAACAATGGCCATTTCACATACCAAAACTTGATCACAAAATATTATTGTGTAAAATTGTCCAAACAACTCTGCTACTACAGCTGTTCAAACATCTGGATTACTCCATCACAAAAATCTCTCTCCCTATGAGCCTTCTGCCAGGAGCATATCCTACACCAAGGTCTTTGTGATAAGTGATGACAGTGGACACACCAGTTCTCCAACTTAGAATCACTAGTCCCCTATCACTGCAATGAATAGAATCCTGTTTAGGAAGTACTCCTTTACTAGGATAAACAAAACTTACTTATTTATCTACAAAGAGAGCAAAATATTCAAACAAAATGTATTACTTACCATGTTTACCCTGAAATAGATCTACATGTATGTGCATATTTATATAAATTTACACATGTAGATGTATTTATTTATATATATTCACATACATTCACATCCCAACATCCAGACTATCTGTCAAGAGTCTCTTAATTCTTCATAACCTGGATGTGAACTTTACTGTAAAATGATCACATTTATATTTGGTTTCAAAAACCGTTCATAAAATATTTTTAGTGTCTTATAAAGTATGTGGCTTGTATTATTATAAAAGGAAGAAGCATAAGTGAGACATTTTATAAAAATCATTTTGTAAGCGAGAAATTTTATAAAAATCCAGCCTTGCATACACACACATTTCTATAAACTCAACAGAAGTGGGTCCCAAGTATTCTGAGGACAGCACAGAATGCAAGTTCATTGTAGGAAGGAACTAGGTCTATTTGGGTTCATATTCATAGTATTTAGTCCGAAAATAGTTGTGTACCTAAGTCTTTTGTGTCTGTTGGTTTTGATTTTTCACGTTGGTAGGTGAAGGTATATGTCCCTCTGACCACATTGTAGCCACTCAATCAGAAGACAACCCCCGGACAGAAAGTAGGTAAACCAACTTTTGAAGTCAAATAAGAATGTGTCTGAAATTGTTCTGGAGATATATAAAAGCACACCATTAATAACATGGTTTAATATCTGGGTGAGAGGAATTAGAATAGTCATTGAACACATTTTCCTGATTCTGAAGCCTCGTGTGATATTCAGGTTTCATCTACAGCATGTTACAAAGCATGTAGGACAATAAAGTGGTGGTGGTTGAGAAGCCTAAATAATTAAAAATTACTCTTTCCTGCAGTTCTGGGAAGGAAAGAGAAAAAGAAACTCAAGAACTTGAAGATCTTGCCAAAAATTCCACTGTGGAAGGAGGATACTGTCTCCAAAGCAGCAAGTGCCTCCCACTTCTCTCTGCTTTGATATACAACCCATCACCAACTTAGTTAAAACTATTCCTCATCCAATGCAACAATCTAAGGATCTAATCCCAACTAATTCTGGGTAAGTGCCACATCTCCTAGGGCAATTGAGAAAAGGACATTTCATTTTTAAGGCAGCATGAACAAAAATGTCATCTGAAGGAGACTGGAAGGAAAAGTTAGAGAAGTTAGGCATTATAAATGAGCACTACTTCTTCTTCTTCAATGTCTTAAAGGGAGAAGGAAAGAATCTGGGGCCAGATAAGGAGTCCAAGCCAGAGACACTATAGCATTTTACATCTTGAGGTTACCAGGAGGGGGCTGGGGGAGCCGAGCATGGAGGAGCAAAGCAAGTCTTAGGCCAAGTAGCATGGGGGAAATGTGTGAAGTTAGTCCTCAGAGGCTGTGGGCGAGAACAGAGAAAGAAAAGGGAGGTAGCCAGTGAAGGTGTCGAGGGCTACTTGAGAATA
Source organism: Symphalangus syndactylus (assembly GCF_028878055.3). Taxonomy (NCBI): domain Eukaryota; kingdom Metazoa; phylum Chordata; class Mammalia; order Primates; family Hylobatidae; genus Symphalangus; species Symphalangus syndactylus. The sequence goes on from NC_072440.2 coordinate 93,681,722, forward strand.
TCAGATTTCTTCCCGAGAACAATGGGTCCCCATTCACAGTGACAGACTCTAAATCAAGAAGAAACTAGAAATAGTAGGATAGACCACAGGGAGACTGCTACCAAGAGCCCTTTCTCTCCAGGCAAGATATGCTAGTTATTTTAAATTGTTTCAGTGCTGGAATGAAATACATTTGCAACCTTGGGAGATATAAAGCAAAAGGTAGAGGAAGTCTACATTTGGGAGTTGATTGAAGAGTAGAAAATGTAATTTTCAAGACTTGAATGTGGAGTCGGGGGAGAATGGAAGAAGAGGTTGCAGCTGGGATGTGCCATTTGTTCAGGAGCTGGTGAAAAGTCCCAGAGGGAGATGTGTGCTGGAATTGGCTGTGATGAGCCAAGGTTGTATCTACAAATCTCTGTGAGTTCAAGAGGAATTCAGAACATTCCAGGAGAAAGCATAATGAGGCTACAAACAGGGACCAGGGGACTCTACCAGTTTCACATCTCTCACTAAACATTCAAGGCATTGGAAAGCATTCGAGCCTGTTTTTCTCATCTAGTTGAGAAAGGTGAATTGTAGCATGACAGTTCTCCTGCTATTAGGTTGCAAAGAATAAATGTTTCCTCCTCTTTCCAGCTCGCAAAATTTAAGAAGTCTCTTCAGAACCTTGAGCAACAAATTCTAGGATATCTTTGTTTCTTATGTTCTAAGTTTCCAGCTCTTAAAAAATGCATGTTCTCCCAAGGAATCCAAACAGAATCCATATCTCTTTTTCACTTTGTGTGTCCCCCTCACAAATCTCTATGGCACAAGCATGAACATAAATATAGGGCTGGAGCTGCTACTCTATATTTTCATGTCATTGAAAAGGCCTATCCCAGAATTATGGAGTTAGCTGGTTTGCTGAGGACAACAATAATAATTGTAATGAAAAGACTGATAATGCTAGCATTTATTGAATGCAAGATATCATTCTAAGACATCAAGACATCCACATTTCATCCTTACAACAGTCCTGTGTGGTAGGCATATACATTTATTATCCATATTTATTTTGGGTTCACTGATTTCTTTTTTTATGTAGGAGGTAGGAGGAAGGATGCAGAAGAAAATTATCTATAGGAAAAGGGTTGAGAAAGGTCTGCAGAGACTGAACCAGAAAGTAGTGACACTGTTTTCATAGTTGGAAAGAAGCAGGCTACATTTGTAAGTACCTAGTGTGAGTTTTGTAATAAAACCTACCTTACCAATAAGCATGGTGGAATACTTAGTACTACTACTTAGTACGTTCATATATGTCTCTACCATCTTGAGATTTCTGTATACATAGCATATGATCAGTTTTTATAAAGGTACAGCTTAAAAAAAAAGATTCTTCTTGTAATAAGTACAGCATTTAAACACAAAACCAGCATGGGCCAGCCACATTCCACCTGAAGACCCAGAGAAAGAAAGGCCAGCAGCATAACTCCCAGGCCCTGCCCTGCTTGGTGGACCTGATCGTCCTGGCAGTGTATTACTCCTATTTTACAAATGAGGAATCTGTGGCACAGAGAGAGTAAATAATTTGCCCAAGATCACAGACCAATACTTGTACTTAAGAAGATTAGTGTGAGAACTAATAATATCAAACACTAGGTAATAACCTGCTAATTTCCATCTAAGTGCAAAAGAGGCTCTTCAGGACTATGGAATAGAATGTCCTCTAAAATAAAGAGAAAAAAGCTTTCTTCATTTCCTAGGCATTTTCCTCTAAGTTCCCACAATGGCAAACATTCTCTTACATTAACCCATGGGACATTGTCCCAAATATCCGTTCAAATATCAGGTTCTCTGCTATCTGTGAGCCACTTAAGAGCAGTGACTATATTTTTGGTTTCAGCATTCTTAAAGTCTAGCATAGGGCTTTGCACATCATAGGTTTCTCTATATTTTCTTAAAGAAATTAGTACATTCAAGTCACTTTTTTTTTTTTTTTTGAGACAGAGTCTTGCTCTGTCGCCCAGGCTGGAGTGCAGTTGTGCGATCTCGGCTCACTGCAACCTCCGCCTCCCGGGTTCACACCATTCTCCTGCCTCAGCCTCCCAAAGAGCTGGGACTACAGGCACCCGCCACCACGCCTCGCTAATTTTTTTGTATTTTTAGTAGAGACGGGGTTTCACTGCATTAATCAGGATGGTCTCGATCTCCTGACCTCGTGATCCGCCTGCCTCGGCCTCCCAAAGTGCTGGCATTACAGGCATAAGCCACCGTACCTGGCTCAAGTCACATTATTTTTTAGCATTTACTACATTCCTATTATTAGCCTGTTCCTATGCTAAGCACTGTGGGTAACAAACTGAGTTGGTTATAGCTCCTGCTTTCAATATTTGCAATATAATTGGAAAATTAGATGAGTAAATTGAAAAATTCACTAGAGAATCACAAAATCCTTTGACAGAGTAAAATATGCAGTGTTAGGAGAACATAAAGAAATAGGATAAACCCAGCCTCAGGCTGTCAATGAAGGCTTCCTAAAAGAGGGTGTAAAAGACCCTCTGGGAATTATACCAATATCAAGGCCAGCATAGATATAGACCAGAAAAAACATGGGGACATTTGCACACTTTACAGTGATTGGATGCTGATATTGCACAGGTTATGAGGCAGTCCATTGGAAAAGAATACTAAAAATGCAACCATAAGTCAAAATTAAAGGGCAGTGAATGTTCACAAATTAAAAGTCCTCCCCAAAGATTATGGGGAGTCACTAGTATGTGGAAAGCAGGTAGTAAAATGGTGCTAGGAGAGATTATCCATCTTACGATGAGTCGTCAACAAGAAAGCTGGCATGTTTTCTTGTTGAGAACATGTTGAGAGAAGAGGAAGGGAAAGGGCCTTTTAGGCATGGGGAAAAGGTTACAGCATGAGCAAAGTAGCCAAGAGCTAAACTGGAGGACAGGAAAGGGCAAAGGAACGGAAGGTATCACAGAGTGGCTATCACAGAGTGGAAGGTATCACTTTTGGCATTAGACAGAACTTATACAAATCTCAGCTCTTTCACGGAGTGCTTGTATAACTTTGGCCAACTTACTGACACACTGTGCCTCAGTTTCTCTTTCTGTGTCCTAAAAATAATATCACTGTATGAAATTGATATGAGGATTAACTAGCATACGAGATGTTCAACCAAAAAAGAAGGTAAGGATTTTCCTGTATTATGGTGACCAGACTTTACAAAAGAACAGATACATAATACAGAGAAGCCCTTATCTTTCCTTCCAGCTAAGCATATTGTATTATCTCATTTAATATGCTACATGGTTGGTGAAAGTCTTGTTGTAGAACTCATGACACAATGAAGAGAGGCACTCTCTTTCATTACCAGCACCTGCCCCATCCCATTCAAAGTGCTTTTTGCTTTGTGTTGAACCCCTGGGTCCTGGGACTGTACCACCTGAGGTACTGAGGACCTCAGCTGGTTACTAAACCCACAATGCCTCATCAGCACTGCACACTAAGACACTCAGCACCACTCTGCAAAAATTCACTCACTGCTTATACCTCATTTGGGATTCTCATTTCAAGTAGTCTGTTACCAATCATCTGGATGAACCAGACAGCTATCAACCGTACTAGCAAGAAAATGTCAGAATTTTCAGTTTTATTAAATTGCTGTTCATTGGAAGAAATATTCATTTTCAACCCACACACACTCATCACATTCCCAAGCACATCATTTTATTTATGTTTTTTAATGGCTTTTTGAAATTAGCCAGGCATGGTGGCACCCATTTCTAGTCCTAGCTACTTGGGGGCTGAGGCAGGAGGACTGCTTGAGCCCCAGGAGTTCAAAGCTGCAGGCAGCTACGATTGTGCCACTGTACTCCAGCCTGGGTGACAGAATGAGACCCTGTCTCTTAAATAATAAATAAATAGCTTTTTGTTTCAATCACTATAAAAGTAACCAGGAAATTAAATAGACCTCTGGTTTTCCAGCTCAGCTGCCTCACCTTAGGTGATAGGTTAATCTGTCTGTGGTCCCACAATTACCTGTTTACTCCTGGGCACATGGTATGCTAATAGGGCGAGCTGGTACACAATGGCTTCTCTGGCTTGGAAGAGAGGCTCTACTTCTCACAAATCCATCCAGGAGGCTAATCTTGACTTTCCATGGATGATGGCTGGGAAGAGAGAAGAAATAGAGCAGAGAGATGCTTAGACCCCAGTCTGTCACTGTCTTTCACCAAAACTTGATTGGGCATTCCATTATCTGTGCTTTCAACAAGCAAACTTTAAGTACTCAGTATGCTGTCTCAGCACACAAAACTTTTAATGATTTGCACTTATTAGGAGAAACCCCAGCCCTCATAGGATACCTAAACATTGTTACAAAATAGAGTCCAAAGTGCTAAAAGGCACTGAATAAAAGAGTGTCAAAATAGGAAAACACAAAATGATAGCAAGAAAAACAGTGAACAACTACCTGGAATAATAAATTGTTACACTGAGTGCTTTACTGTGTTAGCTCACTTAATTATCATAACAATATTATTACAAATACACTATTATTACCCCCATTTTACATATGAAGAAGGTGAGGCTCAGACCTTCAGACAGTGTTTACCCATGCACTTAAGGGAAGACAAGAGTATAGGCTCTTGGGTCTATGCAGCCTATGGATGGACGAGAGAAAGGATCCAGCAATACCTCACTTCACACCATCATCTAAATCTCCTGTAAGCAAAAAGGGGCCAGAACAAATCTAGCAAATTCCAAGATTAGTTTTTGGCTTCTGCTCTTCCATCCCAGGTCCTCATATGATACAGACTGACTGTAGTCTGAGGAATTGCAGACTTTAGAGAGAGCCCTTTGAGAATAAATTCCTGCTTCCTTCTTCTCCCTCTTGATGTCCACTGCCTTAGTCCAGGAAATCTTTACCTTTTGCCTGAATTATTGCAACAGCCTCCTCACAGGCCTGAGTGACTCCATTCTATTGTTTTGTTTTAACTTATTGAAATTTTATTGAGGTATAATTTACCTAAAACAGAAATATAATAAAACACACAGAATTTAAGTGTTTAGTCTGATGAGTTTTGACACTTGTGTAATATATATCCATGTAATTAAAATCCAATACAAGATATAAAATATTTCCACCAGCCCAGAAACCTTCTGTATTGTCTTTCCAGTCAACTCCCTCTATTTCTCAGAGGCATAATTTTTTTTTTTTTTTGAAAGAGTTTTACTCTTGTTGCCCAGACTTGGAATGCAATGACAAAATCTCAGCTCACTGCAACCTCCGCCTCCCAGGTTCAAGTGATTCTGCCTCAGCCTTCCGAGTAGCTGGGATTACAGGCACCTGCCACATCGCCCGGCTAATTTTTGTATTTTTGGTAGAGATGGGGTTTCCCCATGTTGGCCAGGCTGGTCTCGAACTCCTGACCTCACGTGATCCACCCGCCTCGGCCTCCCAAATGCTGGGATTACAGGTATTAGCCACCACGCCCAGCCCAGAGGCATAATTTTTATCACTGTAGATTTGTTTTGCTTGTTTGGGACTTCACGTAAATGTATCCTACAGTTGTGTATACTTTTGTGTCTAATTTACTTCATACAACATAGTATTTTTGTGATTCATACGTGGCTACAGTGTGTAACAGTAGTTTGCTCCCTTTTATGGGCTGGGTATTATTCCACCGTATTAAAGGCCACAATGCTTCCAGTTTGCAGCTTTTATGATTAAGGCTGCTTAAAGATTTTTGTACAAGTCTTTTGTGGACATATATTTTTATTTCTCTTTGTTAAATATTTAAAAAAAGAAAAATAGAATGCTGCTTCACACAGTAAATGTGTGTTTAGGATTATGAGAAATTGCCTGATTAACTAAGTGGTAGAATCACTTTATCCTCCCATCAGCAATGAATGAGAGCTCCAGGGATGCCACATTCTTATCAATATTTAATATTTATTTTTTTTTTGAAGCTAGTTATTCTAGTAGATGAAAATAACTCCTTGTGGTTTTCATTTTCATTTGTACTTATTTATATGCGCATTGGCCATTTGTGGGTCTTCTTTTTCTAAATGTCTGTTCTTTTTTTTTTTTATTGGGTTGTTTGCCTTTAATTATTTGTAGGAGTTCTTTGTATAATTTATATACAAGTTCTGTGGCAAATATATTTATTGCAAATATTTTCTCCCAGTTTAGTAGCTTGCTTATTTATTTTCTTTTTTTGAATCTTCTGATGAACAGAAAATTTTCATTTTGATGAAGTACAATTTATTTTTTCTTTTATGTTTCATGCTTTTTGTGTTTTTTAAAAAAATTGTTAGTTATCTACCCATGTAATCCTAAGGTTGTGCAGTTATCCTCCTGTGTCTTAATTAGAAAGTTGAACAGTTTTAAATTTTACAATAAAATTATAATTTATCTTGAGTTATTTTTTGTTATCCTATGGTATGAGGCAAGGATTGAAATTTGGGGGATTTTTATGTGAATAGTCAGTTTTTCTAGGACCATTTACAAAAATACTTTAATTTCCTCCTTTTAATTAACTTGGCACCTTCGTAAAAAAAATCAGCTGATTATGGATGTGTGGGTATATTTCTGTTTTATTTGATATAGTTTTGGTACTTATGCTGATACCATACCATCTCTTGATTACTCTGTAGCTTCACAGTACAATTAGATGGAATAAGTCTTCTAACTTTTTTTCCTTCTTTTTCTCTCTCTTCTTCCCCTCTTGCCTCCCTTCCTTCCTTTCCTTTTTTCTCTTTCTTTTTTAGTTGTTTTGAGACTTTTCTGATATCTCATGGTTACTGATTCTAATTTATTACTGTTGTGGCCAGAAACATATTCCATATGATTTCAGTTCCTTGAAATGTATTGTGATTTGTTTTGTGACCCTGCATATGGTGAATGTTTTATATCAACTTTAGAACAGAATACCTATTTTAAATGTTGGATGTGGTGTTTTATAATTGTCAATTACAGTCACACTGGTTGATAATATTGTTCAAATCCTCTATATCCTTACTGAGTTTTATTTCAACTTGTTCTATCAATCTCTGAGAGAAGGTCTTAAAACTTTCCAACTGTAATTAGTTCTGTCAATTGTTGTTTTGTGTATTAACCATTTATTCATAAACAGAAAATGAAGTTTCTCTCTTTATCTCTAGGAACTCTCCTATTCCTGAGACCCATTTTTTAATTAACAGTATAGTTTCACCAGCCTTCTTATGTTTATCATTTGCATGTTATATATTTTCCATTCTAATTCTTTCAATCTGTGTCTTAATATTTAAAGTTTGTTTAAATGTTTCATTTAAATGAATGGTTCACTATTTTGTGTCTCACACAAAGATCAGTTTTTAACAGTTTTTTGAAAAGCTTTGCCTCTGTATTCCTTCTTGCAGATTCAGGTGTTTATGAAGTATCATTTCACTTCAGCATGAAAGAACTTCCTTCAGTTTCTTATAGTGCAGGTCTGCAGGAAACCAGTCAGCATTTGTCTATCTGTAAAGGCCATTATGTTGCTTCATTTTGAAGGATAATTTGCTAATATGTCATATCCTATTATATAATATTAAATGATTCTGAATAAACTTTTTTTCCTGTCAGCATTTTAAAAATAGTCCATTGTGTTCTGGCCTGCATTGCTTCTGATGAGAAGCCAACTGTTATTCCTGCTTTTGGTCTCACCCATGCAGTGTGTCCCTCCACAGTGTGTTTGCATGTGTAGCAGGAGGCAGGAATAAGGCTAAATCAATCTAAACTGTAGTTGATCTGCTGGGTTTTATTGCAGAACTGGTTAGATGGTTTTGACTGGCTTCAAGTGATTTGAGCAAAGGATTAGGGCTTTTAGCTCAATGTGGCTTAGAATCTGAGCATGGTCAGACTCTGAAGTACCCTTTAAGCTTTATAGCCCAGTGTGCAGATTTCTAAACCAGGGTGGTCTCTTCCTGTTTTACAGCCTAGAGGCCAACTCTCTAAGTCACTGAGTTCTCTTTGAATTCTGGGCTCCTGGTCTGGGGTTTGGGGCCTCAGTATATCCCTTCTCCCCTGATTCCCGTCCCCCAGCCTTCAGTGGACCTCTGAAGCACTTTCTACAAAGGTCTGCTGAACTGCAGAAGGCTGCCTCTCAGGTCTCCTGCCCCATCTACAGTTTTTTGCAAGCCTCTATTTTTCACTCAGCCAAAGCTCTGTGTGCTCTGGATGAATCTCATTGCTTTCCTACTTGAACCCCAGCCTTCTATAAGCTGCTTCTGTGCACATGGGGAATGAAGGTTGTGCCTCAGAGTGATCTTCTTTAGATCTTCTGACATCCCCCTAGCCTACAGCCTTCTATGTCTCTGCTCCCCATGAATACCCATAGGTAAAAGTTAATGGGTAGGTAGAGACATTCTGTGACTGGGGGTCCTCAGTATTCTGATCCTTATGCCAGGCCACATGTAGCCTATAGAATCCATTAATTAAGTCTCCTCCATCAACATTCCTTATATCCCCAGAAGTTATGTTTTAACTTGTTCTATCTATTTCAACTTGTTCTGCCAATATCTGAGAGAAGGTCTTAAAAGTCTCCAACAACAATTATGTCAATTGTTTCATGTCAATTGTTGTTCATGTACTCATAAAGAGAAATTCCAAAATTTTCGAAATTTTCTTTCCATATCTTTTCCATCAACATGGAAAGAAAAAAATAAAATTATGTGACAATCATACCATGGAACACTACACAACACTGAAACTGCACAACTAGAGCTGCAGCTGTTCCTAATTGGCTATCTTGGCCCAGGAAGGGGGCCAAGATAGCCAATTAAAACAGCTGCAGTCTGTGGCACTCATGGAGAGGAATGAAAGGGGTGAGTGAATGTAGCACCTTCACTGAAATATCTAGGTACTTGCATTGGGATGATGAGAGAAACAACTCGAACTACAGAAAATGAAGAAAAACAGGGTGGGGCGATGGCCTACCCAGGAGCAACAGGGAGCCAAGGGACCCCCCACACCCAGCCAAGGGAAGTGGTAAGTGAATGTGCGACCCCTGGGAAACCACGCTTCTCCCACAGGATCTTTGCATCTCATAGATTAGGAGATCCCCTTGTGAGCCCACACCACCAGAGCCTTGGGTCTGACACACAGAGCTGTGGTGTGGAATGTCAGCAGAGCAGCTGTACAGGCACACAAAGAGACCCAGGAGCTTTACATACTCCAGCCCCAGGATTCCCAACAAAGGTGTCTGCAACTCAGGCAAGGCATGAGATACATACATACCCCTAGGAAGGTGGTTGAATCCAGATGGCCGAGCAGCGTCAGTCTGTGGGGTCTACTTCCATTGCACCTCACAAGGTAAGACCCACTGGCTTGGAATTCCAGCCAGCCACCGGCAACTGGGTGGAGCCTGCCTGAGACAGGATGGAGCCCCTGGTAGGAGGGGTGGGCTGCCATCTCTGCTGTTTGGTTGACTCAGCCATTGCAGCCTGCAGGCTTTGGAGGGTCCAAATAGTCCAGGTGAGGAAGGGACCCCCCAGCACAGCACAGCTGCTTTGCTAGAACGTGGACAGGCCAGACTGCTTCTTTAAGCTGAACCCATCTGATCCATTCTTCCTCACTGGGTAGGACCTCCCAGCTGGGGCCTCCAGTTACCCCCAGATACATGTAATTCTATGAAAGGAGCTCTGATCTCTCCCTAGGAAGGAGTGCCCAGGGGCAGGGGAGGGCTGCCACCTTGGTTGTTTTGATGACTCAGCTGTTCCAGCCTGCAGGCTTTGCAGAGTCGAAGCAGATGGGGCAGAGGTGGTTCCCCAGCATGGCATGGCTGTTTTGTCTAGGTGTGACCAGGCTGCTTCTTTAAGTGGGGCCCTGATTCATTCTCTCCTCCTGGGGTGGGTCCTCCCAGCCAGAGCCTCTGGCTACCCCCACCCACGTTCTACAGCTGACAGAGTTCTAATTTCTCCCTGAAAGAGAGTGCCTGGGGGTCAGGCCAGGCCACCGCCTTGGCTCTTTGGGCATCTCAGCTGGTCCAGCCTGTGGGCCTTGGTGAGCCCAAACAAATCGAGGGTTGAATGAGGATCCCCAATACAGCACAGATGCTCTAACAAAAAGTAGCCAGACTGCTTCTTTAAGCAGCTCCCTGATCCTATTCCTCCTGACTGGGTGAAATCCTGCAACTGGGGATTCCAGCCACCTTATACAGATGCATTCAAGCTAGCAACAGGTCAGTAATCCCCTGGGATGGAGATTCCAGAGGAAGAGGCAGGCTGTCATCTTTGTTATTTTTCAGCCTTCAGTAGTGAGACCTCCAGGTACAGGAAAAACCAAGATGACCAGGGTCTGGAGTGGACCTCCAGCAAACCACAGCTGCCCTACGGAAGAGTGGCCAGAATGTTAAAAGAGAAACAACAAAAACACAAAAACCCCATCCTAAGGTCAGCAACCTCAAAGATTGAAGGCAGATAAGCTCACAAAGATGAGTAAGAGGCCAGGTGCGGTGGCTCACGCCTGTAATCCCAGCACTTTGGGAGGCCGAGGAGGGCGGATCACGAGGTCAGGAGATCGACACCATCCTGGCTAACACGGTGAAACCCCATCTCTACTAAAAAATACAAAAAATTAGCCGGCACGGTGATGGGCGCCTGTAGGCCCAGCCACTCGGGAGGCTGAGGCAGGAGAATGGCATGAACCCAGGAAGCGGAGCTTGCAGTGAGCCGAGATCACACAACTGCACTCCAGCCTGGGCAAGAGAGTGAGACTCCATCTCAAAAAAAAAAAAAAAAAAAGAGAGAGAGAGAGAATCAGCCAAAAACACTGAAAATTCAAAAAGCCAGAGTGCCTCTTTTCCTCCAAATGATTGCAACACCTCTCCAGCAAGAGTACAGAACTGGGCTCAGGCTGAGATGGCTGAAATGACAGAAACAGGCTTCAGAAAGCAGATAAAAATGAACTTCACTGTATTAGGGTTCTCTAGGGGGACAGAACTAATAGGATAGATGTATATATAAAGGGGAGTTTATTAAGGAGTACTGACTCACATGATCACAAGGTTAGATCCCGTGATAGGCCATCTGCAAGCTGACGAGTAAGGAAGCCAGTCCAAGTCCCAAAACCTAAAAGTAGTGCAGCCTACAGTGAAACCTTCAGTCTGTGGCTGAAGATCCAAGAGACCAAAAGCTGAAGAATGTGGAGTCTGATGTTCAAGAGCAAGAAGCATCCAGCATGTGAGAAAGATGGAGGCCAGAACACTCAGCCAGTCTAGTCTTTCCACGTTCTTCTGCCTGCTTTTCATTCTGGCCATGCTGACAGCTGATTAGATTGTGCCCACCCAGATTGAGGGTGGATGTGCCTTTCCCAGTCCACTGACTCAAATGTTAATCTTCATTGGCAACACCCTCACAGACACACCCAGGAAGGATACTTTGCATCCTTCAGTCAAATCAAGTTGACACTCAATATTAACCACCATATACACCAAGCTAAACAAGCACGTTGTAACCCAGTGCAAGGAAGCTAAAAATCATGATAAAACAATGCAGGAGCTGACAGCAAAAATAGCCAATATAGAAAGGAACATAACTGTCTTGATAGAGCTGAAAAACCCTCTACAAGAACTTCACAATGCAATCACAAGTATTAATAGCAGAATAGACCAAATGGAGGAAAGAATCTCAGAGCTTGAAGACTATCTTTTTGAAATAAGACAGTCGGACAAGAATAGAGGAAAAAAAAGAATGAAAATGAATGAACAAAACCTCCAAGAAATATGGGATTATGTAAAGAGACTGAATCTACAACTGATTGGGGTACATGAAAGAGAGGGAGAATGGAACCAATGTGGAAAATATACTTCAGGATATCATCCAGGAAAACTATACCAACCTAGTAAGACAGACCAACATTAAAATTTAAGAAATGCAGAACCCAGTAAGATACTCCATGAGAAGATCATCCCCAAAATACATAATTATCAGATTCTACAAAGTTGAAATGAAATGAAAAATGTTAAGGGCAGCCAGAGAGAAAGGCCAGGTCACCTACAAAGGGAAGCCCATCAGACTAGCAGCAGACCCCGCAGCAGAAATTCTACAAGCCAGAAGAGACTCGAGGCCAATACTCATCATTCTTAAAGAAAAAATTTTCCAACACAGAATTTCATATCCAGAGAAACTAAGCTTCATAAGCAAAGGAGAAATAAGATCTTTTTCTGACAAGCAAATGCTGAGGGCATTTTTTACCATCAGACCTGCCTTACAAGAGCTCTTGAAGGAAGCACTCAATGTGGAAAGGAATAACCATTACCAGCAGCTGCAAAAACACACTGAAGAACACAGAGCAGAGACACTATGAAGCAAGCACATAAACAAGTCTGCAAAATGAACAGCTAGCATCATGATGAAAGGACCAAATCCACACATAATAATACTAACCTTAAATGTAAATAAGCTAAATGCCCCCAATTAAAAGACACAGAATATCAAGCTGGATAAACAGCCAAGACCCATTGGCATGCTCATCTCACACACACACACACACACACACACACACACACACGGGCTCAAAATAAAGGCACGGAGAAAAATTTACCAAGCAAATGGAAAATAGAAAAAAGCATGGGTTGCAATCCTAGATAAAAAAAGACCAAAAAAGACAAAGAAGGGCATTATATAATGGTAAAGGTTCAATTCAAGAAGAAGAGCTAATTATCCTAAATATACATGCATACACCCAATACAGCAGCACCCAGATTCATGAAGCAAATTCTTGGAGATTTTCAAAGAGACTTAGACAACCACACAATAATAGTGGGAGAATTTAACATCCCACTGACAATATTAGACAGATCATCAAGACAGAAAATTAACAAAGATCTTCAAGATCAGAACTCAGGTCTCGATCAAGTTGGCCTGATAGATATCTACAGGACTCTCCACACCACGTCCCCCCCACAAAAAAAAAAAACCCAGAATATATAGTCTTCTCATCGCCACATGGCATTTACTCTAAAATTGATCACATATTTGGAAGTAAAACACTCCTCACCAAATGCAAAATAACTGAATTCATAACAATCTCTCAGACCACAGTGCAATCAAATTAGAACTCAAGATTAAGAAATTTACTCAAAACCACACAACTACATGGAAATTGAACAATCTGCTCCTGAAAGACTTTTGGGTAAATAATGAAATTAAGGCAGAAATCAAGAGGTTCTTTGAAACTAATGAGAACAAAGATACAATGTACCGGAATCTGTAGGATGCAGTAAAACAGTGTTAAGAGGCAAATTTATAGCACTAAATGCCTATACCAAAAAGCTAGAAAGATATCAAGTTAATGACCTAAGAACACAACTGAAAGAACTAGACAACCAAGAGCAAACAAACCCCAAAGCTAGCATAAGACAAGAAATAACCAATATCAGAGCTGAACTGAAGGAGATAGGGACACAAACAAAACCATTCAAAAGTCAATAAACACAGGAGCTGGTTTTTTGAAAAAATTAATAAGATAGACTGCTAGCTACACAAATAAAGAAGAAAAGAGAAAATATTCAAATAAACACAACCAGAAATGATAAGGGGGATATTACCACTGACTCCAAAGAAATACAAACCACCATCAGAGAATACTATAAACACCTCTATGCACATAAGCAAAAAAAAAACCAAACAAAAAAAATATATATATATGAAATGGATAAATTCCTGGACACATATACCCTCCCAAGATTGAACCACGAAGAAATTGAATCCCTGAATAGACCAATAACAAGTTCTGAAATTGATGCAGTAATAAATAGCCTACCAACCCCCACCAAAAAAAAAAAAAAAACACAAAAGCCCAGGACCATACAGATTCACAGTTGAATTCTACCAGAGGTACAAAGAAGAGCTGGTACCATTTCTACTGAAACCATCCCAAAAAAATGAAAAGAAGGGACTCTTCTCTACTTCATTCTATGAGGCCAGCATCATGCTGATAACAAAACTGGGCAGAGATAAAACAACAACAACAAAAAGAAAACTTCAGGCCAATATCTTTGATGAACATTGATGCAAAAATCCTCAACAAAATACTGGCAAACCGAATCCAGCAGCATATCAAAAAGGTTATGACCAAAATCGAATAGGCTTCATCCCTGGGATGCAAGGCTGGTTCAACATAAACAAATCAATAAATGTGATTCATCACATAAACAGAACTAGAGACAAAAACCACATGATTATCTCAATAGATGCATAAAAGGCCTTTGATAAAATTCAACCTCCCTTTATGTTAAAAACTCTCAATAAACTAGATATTATAAACATACCTGAAAATAATAAGAGCCATATATGACAAACCCACAGCCAATATCATACTGAATGGGCAAAAGTTGGAAGCATTCCTCCTGAAATCCAGCATAAGACAAGGTTGCCCTTTCTCACCACTCCTATTCAACATAGTATTAGAAGTTCTGGCCAGGAAATTCAGACAAGAGAAAGAAATAAAGCATATTCAAATAGGAGGAGAGAAAGTCAAACTACCTTTGTTTGCATATGACATGATCCCATATATAGAAAACCCCACTGTCTCAGCCCAAAAGCTTCTTAAACGGATAAGCAACTTCAGCCAAGTCTCAGGATACAAAATCAATGTGCAAAAATCACTAGCATTCCTATATACCAACAACAGGCAAGCCCGGGGCCAAATCACAAATGAATTCTCATTCACAATTGCCACAAAGAGAATTAAATACTTAGGAACACAGCTAACAAGGGAAGTGAAGGACCTCTTTACAAAGAACTGCAAACCACTCCTCAAAGAAATCAGAGATGACTTAGGGCCGGGCACGGTGGCTCATGCCTGTAATCCCAGCACTTTGGGAGGCCAAGGTGGGTGGATCACGAGGTCAGGAGTTCCAGACCAGCTTGACCGACATAGTGAAACCCCGTCTCTACTAAAAACACAAAAAGAACAATTAGCTGGGCATGGTGGCAGGCACCTGTAATCCCAGCTACTCAGGAGGCTGAGGCAGGAGAATTGCTTGAACCTGGGAGGCAGAGGTTGCAGTGAGCCAAGATCATGCCATTACACTCCAGCCCGGCAACAGTGCAAGACTCTGTCTCAAAAAAAAAAAAAAAAAAAAAAAAGAAGCAGTCCCAGATGACACAAACGAATGGAAAAACATTCCATGCTCATGGATAGGAAGAATCAATTATCATTAAAATGCCCATACTGCCCAAAATAATTTATAGATTTTATGCTACTCCATCTCAAAAAAAAAAAAAAAAAAAGAAGTCAGAGATGACACAAATGAATGGAAAAACATTCCATGCTCATGGATAGGAAGAATCAATTATCACTAAAATGGCCATACTGCCCAAAACAATTTATAGATTTTATGCTATTCTCATTAAACTATCATTGACATTCTTCATAGATAATTAGAAAAAACTATTTTAAAATTCACATGGAATGAAAAAAGAGCTTGAATAGCCAATGCAATCTTAAGCAAAAAAAAAACAAAGGTGGAGACATCCTGCTACCCAACTTCAAACTATACTACAGGGCTACAGTAACTAAAATGGCATGGTACTGGTACAAGAATAGACACATAGACCAATGAAAAAGAATAGAGAACCCAGAGATAAGATCATGCACCTACAACCATCTGATCTTTAACAAACCTGACAAAAACAAGCAACGGGGAAAGGATTCCCTATTTAACAAATGTTGCGGGTAGAACTGGCTAGCCATAATCAGAAAATTGAAACTGGACTCCTTCCTTACACCATATACAAAAACTAACTCAAGATGGATTAAAGACTTAAATGTAAAAACAAAAACTATAAAAAGCCTAGAAAAAAACCTGGGCAATACCATTCAGGACATAGGCACAGACAAAGATTTAATAACGAAGATGCCCAAAGCAAAATTGACAAATAGGATCTAATTAAATTAAAGAGCTTCTGCACAGCAAAAGAAATCATCAAGAGAGTAAACAGACAACATACAGAATGGGAGAAAATTTCCACAAACTATGCATCTGACGAAGGTCTAATATCCAGCATCTATAAGAAAATTAAATTTACAAAAAAAATTAAAAAGTGGGCAAAAGGACATGAACAGACATTTCTCAAAAGAAGACATATATGTGGCCAAAAAAATATATTAAAAAAAAAGCTCAACATCACTGATCGTTAGAGAAATGAAAATCAAAACCACAATGGGATGCCATCTCACACCAGTCAGAACAGCTATTATTAAAAAGTCAAAAAACAACAGATGCTGGCAAGGTTGTGGAGAAAAAGGAAAAATTTTAGACTGTTGGTGGGAATTTAAACTAGTTTAACCATTGTGGAAGATGGTGTAGCAATTCCTCAAAGACCTAAAAACAGAACTACCATTTGACCCAGCAATCCTATTACTGGATATATACCCAAAAAAGTAGAAATCATTCCATTATAAAGATACATGCATGTGTATGTTCACTGCAGGACTACTCACAATAGCAAACACATGAAATCAACCTAAATGATCATCAATGGTAGACTAGATAAATAAAATGTGATACTTATACATGGAATACTATGCAGCCATAAAATGAAATGAGATCATGTCCTTTGCAGGGACATGGTTCAAGCTGCAGGCCATTATTCTTAGCAAACTAACATAGGAGAAGAAAACCAAATACCACATGTTCCCTGGGCCTGGCCCAGGGAACCATTTTTCCTCCTAGCCCTCTGAGCCTCTGATGGGAAGAGCTGTGTGAAGATCTCTGAAACGCCCTGAGGATATTTTCCCCATTGTCTTGGTGATTAACATTTGGCTCCTCATTACTTACACAAATTTCTGCAGCCAGCTTGAATTTCTCCCCAGAAAATGGGTTTTTCTTTACTATCGCATTGTCAGGCTGAAAAATTTCAAAACTTTTATGCTCTGCTTCCTCTTGAATGCTTTGCCACTTAGAAATTTCTTCTGCCAGATACCCCAAATCATCTCTCTCAAGTTCAAAGTTCCACAGATCTCTAGAGCAAGGTAAAATGCCTCCAGTCTCTTTGCTAAAGCATAACAAGAGCCACCTTTGCTCCAGTTCCCAACGAGTTCCTCATCTTCATCTGAGAGCACCCGAGGCTGGACTTCATTATACATATCACTATCAACATTTTGGTCAAAGCCATTCAACAAGTCTCTAGGAAGTTCCAAACTTTCCCACACCTTCCTGTCTTCTGAGTCCTCCAAATACCTAGGAAGTTCCAAACTTTCTCACATTTTTCTATCTTCTTTTGAGTCCTCCAAACTGTTCCAACCTCTGCCTGTTACCTAGTTCCAAAGTCACTTCCATATTTCTAGGTATCTTTACAGTAGCACCCCACTACCCAGTACCAATTTACTGTATTAGTCTGTTCTTATGCTACTAATAAAGACATACCCAAGACTGGGTAATTTATAATGGAAAGAGGTTTAATTGACTCACACTTCAGCAGAGCTGGGTAGGCCTCAGGAAACTTATGGCAGAAGGGGAAGAAAATGTCCTTCTTCACATGGTGACAAGCAAGAGATGGTGTATGTGCAGGGGAACTGCCCTTTATAAAACCATCAGATCTCATGAGACTTATTTAAGTATCATAAGAACAGCATAGGAAAAACCCACCCCCGTGATTCAATTACCTCCCACTGGGTCCCTCCCATGACACATGGGGATTATGGGAGCTACAATTCAAGATGAGATTTGGATGGGGACACAGTCAAACCATAATAGTTCCCTTGAAGGTTCCTTGGGAAACCCACCTAGAGGCCTAGATATATGCAGTTCTGGAATTTGCTTTTGATAAGCTATTTTTCCTTGCAGCATTAAGCACTATTTCTCCAGTTTCATCTCTTCCTTCTCCTACCTGGAGTAATTATTATCTAGACAGAATAGTCTACTTCAGTTTTAGCTGTGCCAAGTTCTCTCAGCTCTTGGATGTTTTACACCCTATTTTCTCTTTCTGGAAAGATTTCCACCACCTCCACCTAAATAATCTTTAGTTTCCTTCAAAGTTTTTTTATCTTGTTGGGAAGCCTGTTCTTTGACACTACCCCCTGTAGGCTGGGTTGGGTACACCTCCTGCAGGCTCCACAACTTCCTGTCCTTACAGAGTGCTAATCATCCAGAATCGTGACTTTCTCTTCACTTGCCTCCTTTGATAGACCTTAGACAATTCCTTGGAAGCAGGGAACCCAAGACATTCATCTCTGACCCTTAAGCATTTGAAGCACAGTAAGTGCTCCATAAATGTTTGGTAAATCAATGAGTGAATGAGTATGGACTCCAAAGCACCCTGATAAATATGAAGGCACCAGGTCTTTTCCCTTGCGCAATTAGAACTAAGACAAACAACCCGAAGGCCTCTACTCAGAAGAACAATAGCATGCCAAGTTCTCTGGCACAGTATGGTCAGCAAAGAGTGTGACTTCATGAGATTGGTGAAGACAGCTGTGGCCACCCAGTGGTCACTCTTCAAGTTCTCAACAGAGCCTCAACAAGTCTAAAAGGAAATACTATGCATTCACATTGCTCTCCTTTCATCATTGACTCATTCTTTCAACAGATATTTATTAGGTCCTTGGGCACTTTTCTAGTATGGAGATTCAACATCAGTGAACAACAAAAAAGAATGCCCCTGTTCTCGTTAAGCTTGCTCTTTAGTGGCAGAAATAGACAACAAAGCACAAGATAAAAGTCAGATGATAAAAGGGCTATGAAGCACAAAAAAGCACAATGAGGGACTTAGGGTGGGGTGCCAGTCCAATGGATGGTGGTCAGGGAAGGCTGCTCTAACTGGGTGACACTTGAACAGAGAGCTGAAAGAAGTGTGGGGGGTGAGTCATGTGGACCTGCTGGGGCAGAGACCACAGGACAGAGGGAAGGATGGCCAAAGCCTGAGCAGGAGAATAAGACAAGGGGCCTGTGCAGTTAGGAAGTGGGGAGGGGGACTGGGGAGAGAGGCCGAAAAGAGATCAAAATCTAGTCAGAGTGAGATCAGGAGGCCCTCAAAGGTTATGGTAGGACTTTAGATTTGTTCTCAGTTCATTCAATTCTGTAACTCTACTTCTTTCTAGAAAAAAAAAATAGCAATCATGCAAATTTGGACCATCCTGTGTCCAGACATTGTTTACTTACCTTCCCATCCTTAGATTTTTCACAATTTCTTAATCTCAGAAGTACTGGTATCAGCCAAGTAGAGGAAAACATGCAATTTTCCCTGGTACTCTTCTGGAGAAACTCTCAGCCAAGAATTCACAGATGAATTCTTCAAATACCTCTGAATTGCATCCATGATGTGACTCATTATCACACAGATTTAGATGCAGGTGGCCAAATCATAGCCTTCAAAACTTATTTCCATGAACTATAAATCATGTATCAGTGAGGCTGTTCTAGCTGTTCCAGAATTATAGGGGTTGCCTAGAAAAATCTTGCTGTACATTTTACAGCTGTACATTGTCATTGCCCCAAACAGACTAACATTCAGATTTTGCATTTATATTTCAGCAATTCTATATTTAAAATCAATCCTGCTAAGGTCCAGTTGTTGTTTCACTATGTTGTCCTTAGACCTGAAGGAGAAAAAATAGCTTTTCAAATTATACTACACAGCCATAAAAAGGAATGAATTAACAGCATTTGCAGTGACCTGTATGAGATTGGAGACTATTATTCTAAGTGAAGTAACTCAGGAATGGAAAACCAAACACTGTATGTCCGCAATGGTATGTGGGAGCTAAGCTATGAGGATGCAAAGGCATGAGAATGATACAATGGATTTTGGGAACATGTGGGGAAGAATTGGAGGGGGGCAAGGGATAAAAGACTACAGATATGGTTTAGTGTATACTGCTTTGGTGATGGGTGCACCAAAATCTCACAAATCACCACTAAAGAACTTACTCATGTAACCAAATACCACCTGTACCCCAAAAACTTATGGAAAAATAAAAAAAATGATAAAATAAATGAAGAATAAATCATTAGTGGATACATATTAAAAAAATTATAACATGAGTCTTCTTCCAGAAGCAGAATACCTGGGTTCAAACCCAGCTCCACAGATTTATTATTTTCTGTTCTCACGGAAGTTTCATAATCTTTCTTCTTCAGTTAAGTCATCTGCAAAATGGGAATACTAATAGCACACACCACATAGGGAGATAGGGAGGGTTAAATGTGCCCAGGCATAGTAGGCAATATATATATGTAGGTTTATATAGTGTACGATTGTGTTTGAATCCTAAAAATATTGTTATTTATGAAAATTAAAAGCAATCTAGCCATTTATTTTCAAATTGAAATTAATTCCATTTTAAACAATTGATAACTTCTAATTTTCAAACTCCAAAGCCAATGTAATCATCAACCTCCCTAGGAGACTGTTTATCTATAAATGAATAGTTTTGGAATGAATGATATCTAAGTATTCTCACTGAAACAATTGTATAATTCTAGTGATCCATCAAAGCAGTCTCTATCCACTTTCCATGATTTCAGTGAGGTGGGAGAGAACTGAGACTGTTCCTATGTATCCCCATCCCCATGTACCTCTGAGGGGGAGGAGGAAGAACAAAAGAGAAAGGCTGAATTGTACAGTCACGTGAGATCCAGCACAGTTGGAAAATGGGGCAGTTATAAAATCTGAGATCCCATGGTTACCTTATTCCTATAGCTTTTCAAACCAATAGAAGGTACAAAAGTATACCCTGCTACGAACACACAGTTTGAAAAATAATTTTAATCCACTTGATAGTTCTTCGTTATATAGTGACTTCAGTAGAAGTTTGGAAAAATGGACAGTCATCTTTGCTTTTCTCCTAAGACTTTTTTAACCTTTGCAGGTGACATCATGGGTACTTCTCAAAGGCTCAAGACTGCTATCCCTTACCTTGTTCACAGAGTCCCAGAACTGATGCAAACTCAGAGTTCACTTTGAAATCTATCAATGTCAACTGACTCCTTCAACAGTTCAGAAAATAATACATGGCCCCCAAGATATGAGCATTTAGCAGAATGTTTGGCCTTGGAATCTTGTTAAAGCACACAACTTCCAAATGAGAATTTACAAATTCACCCAAAGTCTTTTGTTGATAACCAAATGTGCAGAGACTACAGAATAAGTAACAAATATATCTGCATATATCAGCTCAGTAAGTATTCACCAAGCTCCCACCCTATGTCATGTACCAGAAGGTACAACAGTCATTTTTATAGTTTGTTAGAGAAAGGGTATCTACAATTATCTTACTTTTTTGTTTACTTGTCTTTTGCTATGCTATCTACTAAAATAAAACCACTATGAGATTAAGGGCCATGTTCAGTATTTATAACAGACATGGTGGACAAACTATAGCTCACAGGCCAAATCTAGCCTATCATCTGTTTTTGTAAACAAAGTTATATCAGGAAATAGCAAACTTATTTGTTTATAAATTTTCTATAGCTGTTTTCATACTACACAGCAGAGTTGAGTAGTTGCAACAGAAAGTATGTCAACCACAAATCCTAAAATATTTACTGTATGGCCCTTTGGAGAAAGCATTCTCTGAGATGACTTCTAGAAAAATACCTTATATACAGTAGGTACTTAATGACTTAGTTGGATTGACGGATGGATGGATGGATGGATGGGTGTATGGATGAACTGTTATATTTAATCTTCATAACAACTCAATTTCATGTAACTTTTAAGTGGTAGAGCTGAGATTTGAACTGACTTCAGTCAAATCTATGACCATTCTACTATGTCATATTTTCTTCCTAAAATAACTCTGATATGTTTAGTGTTCTATCACTTATAAGACATTATTCTATTCCTTTTTGACCTGAGTGACAACTTTCTCAGAGAAGTATCGTCAGTGTCTTCCCATATTTAGATGAGGAAGCAGGCTCAAAAGGGCAGAGTACTTCATCCAGCATCACTCAGCTAGTAGAAGAAGTCTGAACTAGGATCATGCATTAGAGGCCTGTTTATTTTCACTTATCATCTGTGCTCCTGAGAGGTGTGAATTTATCTTATTTATCTTTATATCCTCAATGCCTAACATCATTTGTGACTCACGGTGAACACCCCATAAATAGTGCCTGAACGAATGTAATTCATTTTCGCACTTCACAGAAGATAACTAAATCATGCCAAATTAACTTGTACAAGATCAACCTAAGGTCAATCGGAGAATGAGGCTCATTGGTCAGGCTCAGAGCCTGGCTGTGTTCTGGACCATTGTCTTAGTCCGTTTTGCTGTTGCTATAGCAGAAGACCACAGATTGGGTGATTTATAAATAATAGAAGTGTATTCGGCTCATGATTGTGGAGACTGGAAGTCCGAGATCTAGGGCCATAGCTTGTGAGGGCCTTCTTCCTGTGTCATCCCATGGTAGCAGTGCATAAGAGCATGTGAGCAAAAGAGCAAGAGGGCCAAAGTCATCCTTTTACCAAGAACCCACTCCCATGATAACAGCATCAATCTATTCATGAAGGCAGACTCCTGATGACCTAATCACCTCTTAAAGGTCCCATCTTTCAACACTGTTGCCTTGGGGATTTTGTTTCCAGCATGTGAAATGTAGGGGGCACACTCAAACCATAGCACTCACAGATTTCAGCATGCAGGACACAATCTATTGTCCCTAACTCCAAACTTATTATATAAGAGAAAATGCATAACTAGAGATTATTTTCTAATTCAACAAATACTCAAATCTTAAATAGATCTCTCTACTAATGTCAAGTGATTTTCCTTTAGGTTGCACACGCAACATCTACTTCTTTTGTAAAAATCTTGGACTAACAGATCTAAATTTTTTTTTAACGTACGCCACGTCTTCCTCCAAGAAGCAAGAGACACTCTTCAAACATTAAGCTTACAGTAAAGGATGAAATGTTTTATATAATGTACCTTTTTCGAAAACTACTATAGAGTTTGCAGGAAACATGATTAATTGCATAAAAATTGCTTCTATCTTTGGCTAACTAGCATCCGGCAATGAATCAACTCATCATAACTGGAGATAACATGTACTCTTAGTGTTCAAATTTCTTAAAGATGACACGATTGCAAGTGGAAATATTCCAAATTCTGAAATATTTCCACAGCAATAAAAACAGTTAAGACACAACAGGCGAGTAGGGACAGCATTGTTCTGAACAGAAAGACAGACATGGGAAATGTGTGCTGACAGATGAACAGATATATGGGCCCTTCTTAAAGAGTCTGGGACATCTCCCAGAATGGCATGCCTTCTACAGGAGTCAATGATTCAAATCCCTTCCTATTTCTGAGATGTTAGCAGTCAAACGCTCTTTGTTCTCAGTTTGAGATTTTAGGATAAAAGCTAAAGTGAGAGTAGCTGCTCTGGACATTGGCCAAGTGTCACTTAATGCATTTCTCTCTATCTTTCTCTTTTCATCTCCTCTCCCAATCCTCCTCCTCCTCCTCCTTCCTTTCTCTCTTTTTAGAATTTTCCTAAATTTGTAATTTTTTTACTCAGACCTGAAAAATTATATTATTAGCACATGATATTTAAGAACTCTTTTAAAATATTGTCAAAAAATAAGAACAAATGATCAAATACATGCCAATTTCTACATATCCATTATTATATTTCAATAATGTATTCTTATGGTGTCTAATTAACTTACGCCCTGGGAACTGATTCCAAAATTCCATATTGCATTAATTTACAAAATTTACAGTGACCCCACTTTCCCTTCAGTGTATCTGCCTTTCCTTCTAGATTCCATTATCACTAGACTAAAAGAATCAAACCATTGTTTTGTAATAATAATCCCAATTCTCACCAACACAGTTAGTATAAGTAAACAAAAAGAAAGCATTTGCAAACAGATGTCAGGACGCTGTTATTTGCCGAAGATTTAGCTCAGAAGATAACTAGATTTTTTGGTATATGAGGAACTATAAAATTTGCAACCTTCTAAGAAAATTTTCATATTGAAATAGCAAAACCTACATTTCTAAGATGCCAGATATAATAGCATTAAAGAGGAATGGATTATTTTAAATATTTATTTCAGTGTTCTGATTCAAGAAAGTCTAAATAAGAAAAAAATGTGCTACTATATTAAATTATTCAAGTAAAATATGGAAAACAAAAAAGACAATTTTTCTCCCAATTATATCATTCAGCTCATTCAGCCATGGGCTTTCTTAAAAATAACAGTAGACACTCTTGCATATCTCTAGTCTTGATAGCATAAAAGCCTCTATTTTATTTATTTATTTATTTATTTTTGAGACAGGGTCTTACTCTGTCTGCAGGCTGGAGTGCAGTGTCACTGTCAGGGCTCATTGCAGTCTATATCTTTCCTGGCTCAGGCGATTTTCCCACCTCAGCCTCCCGGGTATCTGAGACTACAGGAGCATGCCACCACACCCAGCTAAGTTTTGTATTTTTTGTACAGATGGGGTTTCATTATGTTTCTCAGGCTGGTCTTGAACTCGTGGACTCAAGTGGTCCGCTCATCTCAACCTCCTGAAGTGCTGAAATTACAGACATGAATCATTGCACCTGGCCAATAGCCCTTTAAATAGGAGAATTGACAGACAGGAATTGTCTCTGGTTTTAGGTTTATCCAGTCATTTAGAGTATTGCTATTACTTGACATTAATCTCTTCTTTCAAGCTTTCATAGCACATAGACTAACCACATAGTGTATCTACTAATATTTTATAGTATAAAGGTCCTTCTGGTGAAAAACTGTACCTCTTCTCTGGTCATACTCAATAAAGTCCCATGCACTATAATTTCGAGGACTGGTTCACTACTGAGTACTCTCTGAGTGCTTCAGGAGAGCTCCCTAAATCAGTCAGTAGTGTGGGCAGGTTGTAGTCAATGGACATCTTGCCTAACTCAGTATGTCTATTTGGCCCTGAAATTTATTAACTTTCACTAAAAAACAAGGCTTTTTTGTTCTACTAGGATGAATCCACCCTTGAATGGGATGGTTGTGGTAATGGCTGAAATTGTTCACATTCAGTTTATTTTACCATTATAAGTTAACATTTTTGATATGACAAACATGCACTAGACACTCCACTAAGTGCTTTATATAAAATATCTCCTTTAATCCTGCTAACAACTAGAAAGCTATAATCATTATCCCCATTTTGCTGATAAGGAAACTGAAACTTACAGAGTTTCAAGGTCATATAGCAAATAAATGTCTTAAATCCAGCTTTGCTGGATGGTATAACCTATTTTTTTTTGTTTTGTTTTGCTTTTTGGTCTAATTCCTCAATGCCAATAATATTTAATGTATAAGCAATTATCTAGGTGGAAACAAAAAATAAAGTACACATAAAATATATCTTTTGTAATGTAGTTTAAATAGCCTTCCCTCTAACTTTAACCCTCATCTTGAGTTTATTAGAATCTTGCAGCAAAAACACTAGGCCTGGGATTAGGAAAAAGAAAGTCTAGCCTTGACTTGACCACCAATTTACTGTGTAATCTTGGGAAAGTCATTTAACCTCTTTGTGCTGAAAAATAACGGGACTTGATTGTGTCATCTCTTAGATTACTCTAAGAATTACTTCTGAAATTCTATGAGCTGTCCATTGACTGAGAAAGATTTGTCTTCGTGAAAATATATACCGTATCTCAGCTGCAATGGTCATGACTTTTCAAATTAATGAAATTTTAAGAAATGAGCATCATCTTGAAATATTAAGTTATGGTTGAGAAAAACAGCCAACTGAATGGCCTAACTCTAAAGATGGGAAGGACAAGACCTAGGGTATGCAGCAAACATTGTACTCGAGGTTTTTCACTAACACTTTATAAATTGTGAGATACGTCCCTTTATTTTCATTTTACACAAAAGGAAATTAGGTTCTCAGAGGTAAGATTTCTTGTCTGAGGTTATGCAGCTAGTAAGGGGCACAGCAGGGACCTGGACACAGATCTTCTGACATTGTCCATAGAGCGGGAGCTAATGTATTAGTTCCTATAGGATCAGAGCATAGTTCTCACTTTGTTGAAAGAGTGAGACTCTCTGAGACCCTAAGACAACCTATACCCTTCAGGCTAACAGTTCTCCCATTCTTTTGGTAGTCTTTGGTTAGAATACTTCTCAAAAGAGTAAGATCCCTTTCTGAAATCACAGACTTGTCACAGGTGGAAGGAGTTCTGGAGGTCATATAGCTTAATGTTCTGTCTAAAATTAAGTTCGTGGGTGTTCTTTCTTGTGAAGTAACCTAGTATCCTTTTAACAGGATGTACATTTGAAATGTGCGTTAAATAAGTCTCCTATGGTTTGAATGGAAAGAGTGGAGAAAAACATAAAATTTATTTTAAAATAATAATAATAAAGCGGAACTCCATTAAAATGAAGGAAGATCCAAACTTAACACAGTGATTAGCAGCTCAAGCCTCAAAGACAGGCTGAACAGGGTTCAGGCCTTATACTGACAGTTAATAGTTGTGACAAAGTCAGCCATTCAATTTAAACTCAATAAGCCTTAGTCTCCACATCTGTGAAATGGGAATACAATATTTGCTTCTTGTATTACTATGAAGATTAAATGTGTTAATCCATGTAAACAGCTTTGAAGCATGTCCAGAACACATATAAAAGCGGGCTATTATGCTTACTTCCCAATGAACTAAGGGAGAGAAAATGAAACTGCAGCCATTACTTAGCTCTGAACTCTAAGGCCCACAGCCTTTCTCTCATATCCCCCACTGCCATCATTAAAAAAAAAATTGCATTTCACTGAGGACAAATTGACTCACGTGCTTTAACCAGTTATTGAGGTCTGAGTAGCAGTTGCATTAACAGCAAAACCTTTCAGAAAAAGACCAGGAAATATATTGTAAAGTATATACTGTAAAGTGTCAGTACTCAACAAGAATCACAGCTGGATAGAAGGCATCATCACAGATCAGGTAGAAACCTAGGCAACCTTTAATCAAAACATATTTGGCAAGTACCGAAAATGTCAGAAAATGAGGAGATAAGAAAATAGGATAAGGTAAGAAATATGCTTGGGCCTCAAATAGAAATAAGATGGATGGTTAATGATAGGGCTGTGCCAGAAATTGGTAGCATGGATGATTTGGCTTGGATGAACTTGTCTAAAACAATAACTCTTGTTTATGTGCATTTTTTACAACACTTTCCTTGGAAAACATGAAGGTTCTTAGCACAGTACCTCAAGTTCTTCCAAGGAACAATTATAACAAATAGTTTTAGAACTACAACAAGGTTGGCAAGGATGAGAGTAATCAGGGAACTACAAGGACAGTGGGCAGCGAAGGGAGAAATGGCACAGGAACAATAAACTCAGATGGATGGGAACACAAAGAGAGAGGAAAATCACTCCGATAGTGCTGGTCTTCCAAATATTCTCAAAAGGAACCAGTTATTTCTTGATTCTCCCCTCCAGCCTTCTTTCTATCACTTCTTCCTTTCACACCTCACATTAGGAGCATCTAGAGGGCAGGGATCATATCTTTCATCCTTGTCTGCCTGACCATAGGAACTCAGTGGATGCTTGTTGAATGAATAATTAAAATCTAAATAACCTCCATCATGTGGAAATACCTAAACCAACAAGGTTACATTTTCCAGCTCCATCATTCTCATATACTACAAGTTAACATGGCTAAGCCTCACATTTTTTTTCTAGGAGCATAAACAATGTGGTCATAAATCTTCTTCACATGTTCAAGGTGAGTAGCTATAGAAACAAGTTCTGTGCTGCTAATGGTCTCAATATCCTTGGACTAATTATTTAATCCTTCCTAATATTTGCTGATCCTTATAAAACAATATTACTACAAATTATCTTGTTTAAAGTTTGAGAGGGAATACATGATCTATGTCCCTTTCCATCTAACAAGCCTGCTAAGCCCTCTGTGGTATTTAGTTGACTATTTTTAAAATAATGACATTTGCATAAAATTATATATAAGATTTTTCTTTGGGCATAGGAAAGAAGTCCAGCCTAGAATCTAAAGAAAACAAATGCTAGAGGCAAAAGGTAGTGTAGTTTATCAAAAAAGTCACTGAACAGAGAATTAAGACATTAGAGTTCTGCATATGTCTCAGCTTTAACTTGTCATGAAATGTTGGACACAGTTTCTGGACTTCTTTTTCATTATCTGTAAGTTAAAGTGGCTGGAATAACTTTGAAAGCTCCTTCACAGTTCTAAAACTGAAAGAGTGTGGTCATAATTTAATATGGGACCAAATTTACACTACACGTACATACAATGCTCCTGAATAAGAAAGCATAGTATTTGTGCTATTTAAAATTAGCTACTACAAAAAAGATTTAACTTGATATCTGGGGAAAGAGATATCTAATGAAATAATACATAAAGGAAGAAAATAAAAATGAATTTGGATCTGATGAAATAAAAGAGGAAGGGAAAGATTTTGAGGACTTTCCAAAACTGAAGTTAAGCCAAGTTGTTCAATGAAAGTTTAGCAATATTTATTCAAGATAAAAACTACAAGACTTGAACAAGTTGTCCTAATTTTAATACCAAATAGAGGCTTAAAATAGAAATTAACACAATTACTCCAACAAGATGAAGAAATTTTAAAAAATCATAATTTCAAGCAGATCAGTGCTAAGTGAATTACAGAAGATATTAAGTTATTTATGACAAAGAAACTGGTAAGCCTAATACATATATTATAATTATTTCCTATAAAACACTTTGAAAAGATAAAATATGCTTGATTTCTCAAAAAACATAAATATATCTATAGTATTCTCAGAAAAATACATATTAAATAGTGCTCTTGAATTATTTTGAGAAATCTAATCAACCTTCACTTAGCACTGGATCTATGGGGAAAAGTTTTAGTTTCTTAATAAAACAGAATTATAAATGGATTACCTGGTTATGGCCCATTTTTTAAGTTGAGCATTGTAAATATCAGGGAATATTATCCCATAAATCCATAAAAGGAATCCACTTAGAGGCTGGGCGCGGTGGCTCATGCCTGTAATCCCAGCACTTTGGGAGGCCAAGGTGGGTGGATCATGAGGTCAGGAGATCGACACCATACTGGCTAACACGGTGAAACACCATCTCTACTAAAGAAATATAAAAAATTAGCTGGACATGGTGGCGGGTGCCTGTAGTCCCAGCTACTTGGGAGGCTGAGGCAGGAGAATGGCGTGAACCCGGGAGGCAGAGCTTGCAGTGAGCCGAGATCATGCCACCGCACTCCAGCCTGAGTGACAGAGCAAGACTTCGTCTCAAAAAAAAAAAAAAAACAAAACGAATTCAATTAAACCATAAAATCTCCCCTATCACAAAACCCAGTCTCCCTTATAGCTGCAGGCACACCTGGTACAATGTAAAACAGGAGAGCTAGCACACTCTTATTGTTCGCTATGTCAGTTCTAAACCACCCTCATGGATCCCTTCCTTGAAGCTGATGCTCTACGGCCTTCCATCTGTCCATGAAACTCACCATCATTTCCCCATTTTTATCCTTACCTTTCTCCTGAATTTGTCACTTATCCTGCCTTTTAGCATTCAACCTTGGTTTATCTCAACGACACTGTTCTTCTTATAATACGATTCCTCTCACTATCCTGAATTAGCATCCTTGAAGCCTCCAGTTGGCCCCAAGACTGCCTGCCTCAGTGTACTCTATAGTTTGGGCTCCCAGGAGCTGTCCCCAGCCCATGAGAAAAAACAAAGTCAACATTTTTATAATATTCTGATAGGTAGGGTTTATAAACTGGTCTCAATCGCATAATGTTGAAAATGCCTCATCAATGCCTGATTATTTAAAATGTTGACTAAACATATGAAAATAAGAGCATATTCGTGAGACACGGTCATCAACTGTTGTTCATCTGGTCAATAAAGAAGTATTAAGCACCTGCTACATATCAAGCACTGGGCCAGGTGCTGAAATCCAGTGGTGAGCAAGATTCATGCCATGACCACAGACATTTTAAAATCTAGTGAGGACAAATTTTGACAGGTAATTATAAGTTAGGTGAGGCTTCTGAAGTAGAGTGCAAATACTATAGAAATGCATTTTAAAAGGAAATCTATCTTATCTTGGGATGCTAAAATTCTAGGTAAGGGAGTAAGTCAAAAGGGGACCTTATAAATTACTCCATCTTGAAGCCTCAACTTACAAATGAAGTCATTTCGAGCTGGAAAGAAAAAGTGGCCAGCTTGCTTGATGAATTAATGGCTAACTGGGTAATGGTTAACTTGATATACTAATCCCTCTACCTTGCTGTTTACTCTCCAAATGGAACCTTCCAAATAAAACAACAGGTTAAGAGGACTGCATTATAAAGATTGGTACATTGTAGGCAAACAATAAAAAAAGTTATGGTAAATGAATATTTAGCAACATTTAATTCAACTGAATAAAAATGTTATAATATAAATAAAAGTAGACAGTATGAAGTAAAATAAATGTTATTATACACTGACAACACAGGTATCCCTTCTGATAGTTAAGATTGAGTTCATCTTCAAAGGACCAGCTAATAATTAATTTTCTCCAAGAAACCTTAGTCTGGTTACAGAGAGCTTCTCAGTACTCCTGCCACCCTGACTATTTGTACCACTCCTCTGGCATTTGATGTTGGCATGCACTGCTGTATTTTCATTTGTATACTGTTTTAAGCTTGAGTTCAGCAGGGACTTCACATCCATACTTTGTGCATAGCCTTTAGCGCTAAACAGTAATCAAGGAAATCATGTCTACGGTAGGCAAAAACCTAGAGTGGTCTCCAAGATTCTTACCAGATCCCCGTTGTGTACATCCTATGTAATGTCCTACCATTGAGTTTGGTAAGAATTTTTGCATATGCAATTAAGGGCCTTAATCAGTTGACTATGAATCAATCAAAAGGAATAGCATATAGGTGGGCCTGATCTAATCAAATTAGCTCTTTAAAAGAGACTACTAGCTTCAGATATTCTCTTATTGAACTTGAAAGAGCCACCATAAGTTCGTAGCTGCAAGGAAATGAATTCTTCCAATAGTCATGTGAGCTTGGAAAAGGACTCTGTACCTCGGATGTGACTGTAGTTCCTGCTAACACCTTGATTGCATCCTTGTGAGACTATGGGCAAAGGACATAGCTAAGCTGTGCCTGCTTTCTTGATCCACAAAACTATGAGATAATCAGTGGGCATTGCTTAAGCCATGAGGTTCGTGGCAAATTGTTATGTAGCAATAGAAAACTAACATAATATCTGTGCTGATTGTGCAAACCTGTGCAGGATGGTCTGGAAAGAGGGGAGCTGTTTCCTTCAAGCACACAGTGACAAATAATATATTAGTCAGCTAGTGCTGCCATAACAAAATACCAGTATGGATGGCTTAAACCACAGAAATGTATCTTCTCAAATTTTGGAGGCAAGAAGTCCATGATCAAGGTGCGAGCTGGGTGGGTTTCTGGTGAGGCCTCACTCCTTGGCTAGCAGATGACCAGTTTCTTGCTTTGTTCCCACATCATCTTTCCTCTATGCAAAAGTGCAGACAGAATCTGTGAGACACTGAGAATCTAGCCGAGCCTGGAGAGACTACAGACCTAAAGAACTCCTTGTCCTTGCTTGCAGATGACATGATTGTATATCTAGAAAACCCCATCGTCTCAGCCCAAAATCTCCTTAAGCTGATTAGCAACTTCAGCAAAGTCTCAGGATACAAAATCAATGTGCAAAAATCACAAGCATTCTTGTACACCAATAACAGACAAACAGAGAGCCAAATCATGAGTGAACTCCCATTCACAATTGCTTCAAAGAGAATAAAATACCTAGGAATCCAACTTACAAGGGATGTGAAGGAGCTCTTCAAGGAGAACTACAAACCACTGCTCAATGAAATAAAAGAGGATACAAACAAATGGAAGAACACTCCATGCTCATGGGTAGGAAGAATCAAAATCGTGAAAATGGCCATACTGCCCAAGGTAATTTATAGATTCAATGCCATCCCCATCAAGCTACCAATGATTTTCTTCACAGAATTGGAAAAAACTACTTTAAAGTTCATATGGAACCAAAAAAGAGCCCGCATTGCCAAGTCAATCCTAAGCCAAAAGAAGAAGGCTGGAGGCATCACGCTACCTGATGTCAAACTATACTACAAGGCTACAGTAACCAAAACAGCATGGTACTGGTACCAAAACAGAGACATGGACCAATGGAACACAACAGAGCCCTCAGAAATAATGCTGCATATCTACAACTATCTGATCTTTGACAAATCTGACAAAAAGAAGAAATGGGGAAAGGATTCCCTATTTAATAAATGGTGCTGGGAAAACTGGCTAGCCATATGTAGAAAGCTGAAACTGGATCCCTTCCTTACACCTTATACAAAAATTAATTCAAGATGGATTAAAGACTTACATGTCAGACCTAAAACCATAAAAATCCTAGAAGAAAACCTAGGCAGTACCATTCAGGACATAGGCATGGGCAAGGACTTCATGTCTAAAACACCAAAAGCAATGGCAACAAAAGCCAAAATTGACAAATGGGATCTAATTAAACTAAAGAGCTTCTGCACAGCAAAAGAAACCACCATCAGAGTGAACAGGCAACCTACAGAATGGGAGAAAGTTTTTGCAACCTACTCATCTGACAAAGGGCTGATATCCAGAATCTACAATGAACTCAAACAAATTTACAAGAAAAAAACAAACAACCCCATCAAAAAGTGGGCAAAGGACATGAACAGACACTTCTCAAAAGAAGACATTTATGCAGCCAAAAAACACATGCAAAAATGCTCATCATCACTGGCCATCAGAGAAATGCAAATCAAAACCACAATGAGATACCATCTCACACCAGTTAGAATGGCCATCATTAAAAAGTCAGGAAACAACAGGTGCTGGAGAGGATGTGGAGAAATAGGAACACTTTTACACTGTTGGTGGGACTGTAAACTAGTTCAACCATTGTCGAAGTCAGTGTGGTGATTCCTCAGGGATCTAGAACTAGAAATACCATTTGACCCAGCCATCCCATTACTGGGTATATACCCAAAGGATTATAAATCATGCTGCTATAATGACACATGCACGCGTATGTTTATTGCGGCACTATTCACAATA
Organism: Symphalangus syndactylus; assembly: GCF_028878055.3. Lineage (NCBI taxonomy): Eukaryota > Metazoa > Chordata > Mammalia > Primates > Hylobatidae > Symphalangus > Symphalangus syndactylus. Next base: position 93,714,786 of record NC_072440.2, read on the forward strand.
ACAAAGACTTGGAACCAACCCAAATGTACAACAATGATAGACTGGATTAAGAAAATGTGGCACATATATACCACGGAATACTATGCAGCCATGAAAAATGATGAGTTCGTGTCCTTTGTAGGGACACGGATGAAACTGGAAATCATCATTCTCAGCAAACTATCACAAGGACAAAAAACCAAACACCACATGTTCTCACTCATAGGTGGGAATTGAACAATGAGAACACATGGACACAGGAAGGGGAACATCACACACAGGGGACTGTTGTGGTGTGGGGGGAGGGGGGAGGGATAGCATTAGGAGATACACCTAACGCTAAATGACGAGTTAATGGGTGCAGCACACCAACATGGCACATGTATACATATGTAACAAGCCTGCACGTTGTGCACATGTACTCTAAAACTTAAAGTATAATAATAATAAAAAAAAGTGCAGACAGAAAGAGAGAGATGTGTTCTTTCTTCCTCCTTATAAGAACACAAGTGCTATTGACTTGGGGCCCTACCCTTGCAACTTCATCTAATCTTAATTGCCTCCCTAAGGGCTCTCTCTCCAAATACAATTACGTTGCAGGTTAGAAGTTCAAAATATGACTTTGCAGGACACAATTTAGTTCACAAACAATAGGTAATGCAAGTGGATGGTAGAGGTATGAATGGGTAGCGGAGGAAAAGGGACAATGCCTGAACAATGTATGAAGGAATAGTTGTCAGGGTGCTTACTTGGACATTGCTGATTTAGGTATCGAAATTCTTATTTAAATCTGAGTGCTTTACTAGGATATTGAAGATGAAGAAGGAATTCAAGCTGATGCAAAGTTTTCAGTCTTGGGGAGCTCCATCAGAAGAGATGTAACTGAACTGAAAGAAATCATTATTCCTTAGTGTGTGTTGTACTTTGTTTTGGAAGAAATTATCTAGGGTAGAAGTAGGACAAGAAATTTTGCTGAAATTAAGGAATCAATAAGTTAGACAAGTAGTTGTGTCTACTAGACAACCAGAAATCTTAATTCAAACGAGTGAGAAACTTATGGATTTTTCCATTTTTACTTTTTGGGTTATTCATTTTTAAAATTAAATAAAAATTGTATATATTTATCATATATAATATGTTTTGAAATATATATACATTATGGAATGTCTAAATTGAGCTAATTAACATATGGATTGCCTGACATATTTTCCATGTTTTGTGGTGAAAACACTTAAAATCTACTCTCGTAGCAATTTTCAAGAATACAGTACGTTGTTATTAACTATACTCACTATGTTGTACAATAAATTTTTTAAAGTAACTTTGTTTTTTGTTTTTGTTTTTTTTTCCTGTTGTTGCTGGTTGGTTCCCAGTAAAAAGTCTACCTATTTTATTGTGTTTAGTACAGTTAAATGTGGAAAAGTTATCAAATATAAGTTTATTGAATTTTGGAATATTTCCTATAGCAGTTCCAAAGTATGTTTCATAAAACATAAGCCTCATGAAGCAATCTGTGACTAAAGGATTTTGTGTTTATTAAAAACTGTAAGTTTCTATCAGAGATCCTCAATGCCCATTATCTAATGAGAGATTCTAAGATCAATGAGAATAGTCAAGAATAGTGGTTCCACAACACACACTAGGGCCTGTCGGTTGTGGTGGGAGAGGAATGGGGGAAGGAGAGCATCAGGAAGAATAGCTAACAGATGCTGGGCTTAATACCTAGGTGATGGATCATCTGTACAGCAAACCACCATGGCACACATTTACCCATGTAACAAACCTGCACATCCTCCACATGTACTCTAGAACTTAAAATAAAAATTGAAAAAAAAAGAACAGGAGTTCCCAAATTTGGTTTCATAGCAGAATCACTTAGTGCTATTTACAAAAGCACAGATTAATAAGACCCATCCTGGGTTTCCTAACTCAGATCTCAGAGCTGGGTCTGAACACTTGTACATGTAAATTTTCCTCAGGTAAATCTTAAGCAGGTTGGCAAGACGCTTCTCACACTTATTTTGTGCTTTGTCTTTCTATGACCATGATTAATTAAGCTATTCCTACTGGAGGCTGTCATTCCACAAAGGAGAAAACTAAGTTTTAAAAGAATTCATAAGTGACCCTGCCCCATTACCTCATACAAAATGATGGAGCACAATCCAGGACTGTCCTACTCCAAATCATGCTGTTTCCACTACACTAACTTCCTTCCAGAGTCTACAAAATCTCATATTTCATTCAGGAATCTCTGAATGTATTTAAAGAATATTTGCTTAGTAGCTACATATTTAGCTGCATTACATAAAAAGATGAGAATGCACAGTCTCTACTTCTAAGTAGCTTAGAGGTTAATTCAGGGAAAAAGATAATAGTGAGTAGAGGAACAGAAAAGGACGACTATGTATTAGTTAGGATTCTCCAGAGAAATAGAGCCAATAGGACATTTATAGACATACAGAAAGAGATTTATATGAGGAATTGGCTTATGTGATTGTGGAGGCTGAGAAGTCCCTCAATCCGTGGCATAGTTCCAGTCCAAACTCAAATGCCTGAGAACCAGGGAAGCCAATGGTATAAATCCCAGTCCAAGTCCGAAGACCCAAGACCAGGGCTTGAAGACTGAAGTCAACGACCTTTGAGAGTTGCTAACTGCTAACACACAATTTGAACAATTTGAACAATTCAGCATTTAACTGATTAGCAGGTGATTAAGCATGACTTTACAGAAAGGGGATGTCCAAAGGCAAGAGAAGATGGGTGTTCCAGCTTAAGCAGAGAGAACTATTTCACCCTTCCTCCCCCTTTTTGGTCTATTCAGGCCCTCAAGAAAAGACCCCCAATATACATCTTGGTGAGGGTGGATCTTCTTTTTTTTTTTTTTTTTTTTTCCTTTTTTTTTTTTTTATTATACTTTAGGGTTTTAGGGTACATGTGCACAATGTGCAGGTTTGTTACATATGTATCCATGTGCCATGTTGATTTCCTGCACCCATTAACTCGTCATTTAGCATTAGGTGTATCTCCTAATGCTGTCCCTCCCCCCTCCCCCCACCCCACAACAGTCCCCGGAGCGTGATGTTCCCCTTCCTGTGTCCATGAGTTCTCCTTGTTCAATTCCCACCTATGAGTGAGAACATGCGGTGTTTGGTTTTTTGTCCTTGCGATAGTTTACTGAGAATGATGTTTTCCAGTTTCATCCATGTCCCTACAAAGGACACGAACTCATCATTTTTTATGGCTGCATAGTATTCCATGGTGTATATGTGCCACATTTTCTTAATCCAGTCTATCGTTGTTGGACATTTGGGTTGGTTCCAACTCTTTGCTATTGTGAATAGTGCCACAATAAACATACGTGTGCATGTGTCTTTATAGCAGCATGATTTATAGTCCTTTGGGTATATACCCAGTAATGGGATGGCTGGGTCAAATGGTATTTCTAGTTCTAGATCCCTGAGGAATCGCCACACTGACTTCCACAATGGTTGAACTAGTTTACAGTCCCACCAACAGTGTAAAAGTGTTCCTATTTCTCCACATCCTCTCCAGCACCTGTTGTTTCCTGATTTTTTAATGATGGCCATTCTAACTGGTGTGAGATGGTATCTCACTGTGGTTTTGATTTGCATTTCTCTGATGGCCAGTGATGAGGAGCATTTCTTCATGTGTTTTTTGGCTGCATAAATGTCTTCTTTTGAGAAGTGTCTGTTCATGTCCTCTGCCCACTTTTTGATGGGGTTGTTTGTTTTTTTCTTGTAAATTTGTTTGAGTTCATTGTAGATTCTGGATATTAGCCCTTTGTCAGAGGAGTAGGTTGCAAAAATTTTCTCCCATAGCTACAACTATCTGATCTTTGACAAACCTGACAAAAACAAGAAATGGGGAAAGGATTCCCTATTTAATAAATGGTGCTGGGAAAACTGGCTAGCCATATGTAGAAAGCTGCAACTGGATCCCTTCCTTACACCTTATACAAAAATTAATTCAAGATGGATTAAAGACTTATATGTTAGACCTAAAACCATTAAAATCCTACAAGAAAACCTAGGCAATACCATTCAGGACATAGGCGTGGGCAAGGACTTCATGTCTAAAACACCAAAAGCAATGGCAACAAAAGCCAAAATCGACAAATGGGATCTCATTAAACTAAAGAGCTTCTGCACAGCAAAAGAAACTATCATCAGAGTGAACAGGATCTTCTTTACTCAGTCTAACCAATTCAAAAGCTAATCTCTTCCAGAAACACTCTCACAGACACACCCTGAAATAATATTTTACCATCTATCTGGGCATTATTTAGCCCAGTCAAGTTGATACATAAATTAACTATTATAAAGGCGAAATATAACAAACATGAATATGACTATGATAAAATGTAGTAAGTGGTTTTAGAGAGGTTCCAAGGAAATGCTTGGCCAGGAGAGTGGAAACAAAGGCTGATGTGTGGAGCAGACGGTAGGATCTTAGCATTATTTGAATGAGACTAGAGGATCAGGAATGGCTTCTTTGAGAAAATGAAAGTGGTGTTTGACCTGGTTCTTACAGGCAACCACTCCTCTACCACTGATAGATGGGAGAACAGCACAATTAAAGAAAGCTCCCTCTCTTCCCTTCCCACCACCACCTTCTAGGAATGTGGCTTCTGGCAGCATGGTCTGTGCCCTCCAAATGACTGGCCTAGGAAGGCTCTCCAAGCAGGCATCAGAAACACAAATGGAACCCTTTGGGTGGAAAATTCTGGGGCCTTAGGTACATTAAGTATGGTGTAAAGTGCAGAAAATAGTAGGGTGTGTGCTTAGGAAGTACATATGCTTTTTGGTTTTAATGAGTTTGTGTCTTGTATGGAGAAGCATGGCTAAGAAATAGAGTGAGTTTTCTAAAGCATGGAAACTGGATTGTACAGAAAATAGTACCTTTTAGTGTCACAGTGTGGACCTCTTAGAGTCACAGTCAGATAAAATTTAACAGGAAGTTCTGGGATAAGGAGGAGGAGGCAAGGAGAAAGGACAATATTCTTGACAAAAGGAACTAAATAAGTAAAATGTTGAGAGAAGGATAGTAAAGGGAATGGTCAGAGATTGAGTAATTCATTAACTTGCTTATTTGAAGCAGAAAGTATACATAGTACTTGCTTCCTGGAGAGCTTTCCTTCTTATGCTCCTCTTCTAATCTTTGCTTCCTGAAAACCTACTTGTTATGGGTTGAATTGCGTCCCTCCGAAAATGCATATAGTGAAGTTCTAACCCCCACTACCTCACAATGTGACCTCATTTGGAACTAGGGTAATTGCAGATGTTATTAGTTAAGATAAGGTCATACTGAAGTAAGGTAAGCCTCTAGTTCAATAGGACTGTTATTCTTATTAAAAGGGGAATTTAGACACAGAGACATGCACACAGAGAGAACACCATGTGAAGATAAAAGCAGAGGTTGAGATAATGCTTCTACAAGCCAAGAAATGTCGAAGGCTGCCAGCAAACCACCAAAGGCTAGGCAAGAGCATAGAACAGATTATCCCTCCCAGCCCCCAAAGGAGCTAACCCTTCTGATGCCTTTATGTCAGGTTTCCAGTCTCCAGAACAACAAGACAATAAATTTCTGTTTTTTTTTAGATACTCAACTTGTGGTACTTCATTATGACAGCCCTGGCAAACTAATATATCTCATCTCCCACTCATTTATCCCAATGGCAAATTCTCTAGGAAGCCTTTCTCTTGTCACCCTTTATAAACCTCATTCTTGCCTTCTTACTTTTGGACTCTCAGAGCACAGTGCTTTGCTTTCTTCCTACTCCTCTTATGATGGACACAGCACCCACTGTGTCACAGTTATGTGGGCACTTGTCTTCTCTTCCTGGTAGACTGTAAGTTCCTGGGGGCAATCAGTGATTGAGTCAGTTTCATCAACTTATCCCTGAAACCTGACACAGCACCTGGCACCTGGTATGTACTCAGCACAAGTTTGTTGAATAGAAATGACCTAAAGGAAAAACACAGGGCAAAGCCTGTGACAATATGCTCTTGGTCAATGCTATGTAAACATCATTTTTTTTTTCAAATAAAGAGCTATCTTGAGGCTCAATTTTTGGCACCTGCACTGTGACAGGCACTGTGATTGCCCCCAGTGATGTAGAGATGAATTGGAACAGCCCATAAGTTAAAGAAACTGGCAGTCTAGTGAAGGAAACTTTTGAATAAACATTCACAATATAATGTGGTAAGTAGCAGGTTAGGATGAAGCCCAGAATTAATTTATGGGAATCTCAAAGAGGAAGTACGGAACCCACTGGAGAATGGGGGTGAAGGGTGTGGGGAAGCAGTGAATAACCGGAGATGGCGACAGCAGAGCTAAGACCAGAAGCCTGGGCCTCCCTGCTCTCTTTTGGAGGTGGCTGCTAACACACAGGCCTAAATTGTTGATCTTAGCTTTCCCAGCAATGTTTATTTGAACAACTCAGCATTTCACTGAGTAGCAGGTGATTAGGCATGAATTTACGGAGAAGGGATCAGTAGGCGGCACAGTTAGAAAACAGTCACCGCCTGTAGTCAGTGGTTACCCCTACCAGGGCTGAGATCTGAAAAGTCAGCAGGAGGTATGGTTATAATGAGTTTGCAGCCGACTGGAATGCAAGTCAGCGAAGTGCAAGACTGAGGACAAGGAGCTGCCACTGGGAGCTGATCACATGGAATTGACCGAGTGCTTCAAAACAGCTCCTCGAGAGACACAGGGGCCATGGGCTCCTGACACTCAGAATAAACCCTTGCTTCTCTTATTCTAATAATCTTAGAAACTGCTCAATTTAGGATGCAATCATATCATAACGCAATGACCCCTCCTTCTACCCCTATCCAAGTATACTGATGTGCTAGGGCTGCCATAACAAATTGTCACAGACTGGGTGTCTTAGACCACAGAAATTCATTCTCTCACAATTCTAGAGGCTGGAAGCTAGAGATCAAGATATCAGTAGGGTTGGTTTCCTCTGAGACCTCCCCCTTTAGCTTGCAGATAACCTTCTTCTTGCTATATCTCCACATGGTCTTCCCTCTGTGTCTGACTGCGTCCTAATCTCTTCCAAGGACCAAAGTCATATTAGAATAGGGCCCACCCCTAATTACCATAATTAACATTAATTACCTTTTTAAAGTCCCTATCTCCAAACACAGTCTTGCTCTGGGGTACTGAGGGTTAGAGCTTCCACATATGAATTTTGAGAGGATACAACTCAGCCCATAACACCAGAATAAGTTCTGCAGAATGGAGTGCCTTTGTTTTGTGTTAGACCAAGCTTCTGCTTTTGATGAGGAATCTCAGAATTTTCTGAGTGGGGAGAGTCACCTCCCTAAAGAGTGTTACCATCCCTTCAGAAGAAGGGGGTGTTCTCTCAGATAACTAATGGGGCCTGGAAGGACAGGCTCCAAAGAAGGCAGAGGTAGAGTGATGGAGATTAATTAAGTGTAAGCATTGGGGCCTGACATCATGAGCTCTGGAGACACAGAGCATTCTGAGAGGGAAGGAGAAGCAAGAGCTTGAAATTTGGAATATTCCTATAGCAGTCAGGAAGTATTTCAAGTTAAGTACTTCTGGTAAACTGGCAAGGAGGCTTCAGAAAAAGAGATCTGGATCTCCAAGGTCCTGAAAATCTGTTGTGATTTTGTTTCTCATTCTTAATATTCACTTTCATGCTTAATTTTATATTCATAATTTTCTGTTGTTTCCTTTAAGCTTCAGAATCCTCCAAAAACTCAATCTGCCCCGGAAATGAAGTTGAAATACATAAATTTCTTTCTCACAGTTTCAGACATTAGAATTGTCTACAAATCTAAGATGGAGCACCAGAGTTAGGAGTGCTAAAAATGGTGTCTACTAAGAAGACGAAGCAAAGAGCTGGGAAGTGAAAAATTCATGCAAAATGTGTTTTGTCTCTAGACTTCTGCAGGATTGAGCTGATGAAACTCGTCTTCTGGTGCTGTCTACTCCTCCCAGACCAAAGCTATCTTTGAAGTGTTCACTCTTGGCCTGCTGTCCATACTAAAAAACTTGCCTGCAGAGAGGAGGAAAAAGGCTTTTATCAGAAAATACTTTAAAAGCCTATACAGTGATTTTAAAATGACCTTTAGCAGGAACTGAGAGGCTCTTTTCCTAGCAAGCTGGGATTTCATCTCACCCAAACCATACCTTTGTAAATAAGATCAAAGTAAGACATAGAGGACCACACAATTCATATTTACCAAAACTTGTATGACCCATGCTAATTAACAATCCCAGCTGCACAACCTCACTACACACCATCCAAACTGCCAAGATGAAAGGTCAAAGGCTGCAAGATCTACACAACAAAAGCTGTAATGCCTTAAGGCAATGCTGGCAGTACCCAAAATCTCACTCTTCTCATGTTATTTGGTCTCTAAATGCCAGTCCTTCTAGCTAGTCTTCTAAATGCCAGTCCTTCTAACTATTCTTGGACAGTGAGCTTGTATTGCTGGTTTTACCTTGAGATAATTTGAGCTTGGAACTAGTTAAGAATTAAACATGAATGTCAGAAAGGTAAAGACCAGATATCAGATGTATTACTTAAAATCACTAGATAGGAGGGTGTAAATTAAATGAAGTCACAATGAGCTCCTTAATATTGTTCAATTTTCAACATACTCATTAGCAGAATGAACAACTGCAGGCACGCCCAGTCAGGCAGAGTCTACTCTGGTAAGCTAACCACATGGCAAAAGTGCCTTCTGTTGGATAGTTAGATCTGAAAGAAACAGAATTTAGAAGGAATTAACTCATACTTCCTGCTTTCAATCCTATCCATCAGATAAGTCACATCTATCCCAAGGGGAAGAAGTGAGTAGAGGCAGGGAGGGCAAAAAAGACTAGGGGGGTCCCTGTGGCCAGAAGACGGAAACATAAAGCATAGAGTACGTAGGCTTCCACAAGAGTGGCAACAAGCAGCTCATGTCTTAAAGATACTTTGATCTTTCGATCAGGTAACTGCACTTCCAGAAATAAATCCAAATAAAATACCCAGTGATTCAAACAATTGTGTACCAATATCCTCATTTTAACATTAGAACAGGAAAAAACAAAACAAAACAAAAAGGAAAAAGAATATTATATCTTTATTAAAATGTTTCATAAATGCTTCTAATGAAATAAAATGGATACATGTTGTCATGATAAATTTCTAAAGGCAACAAAATTACATTATGACATAATCCCAACCTATTTTTAAAAGCTTTTCCACAAAAAAAATAGATAAAAAACATTATAGGCTTATTTTTAAAATATTATTATGTATTTTCTAAATGTTCTATAAAAAACACGTATCATTTATATAATCAGGAAATAGTTTTATTTATCAAATTCCCCAGCTTACCCAATCTACTATGTTTATTATGTATACTAGTTTAACAAAATAAAGAATTTCATATTTAGGCATCAGTCTTCAATCATGCATTAAATAAAAACAAATGTTCTAAACATGTATAGCAAATTACCATATAGATAACAAATATCTATGTCTATATGAATATTCTCATTTTTCCACAATATAAAAGATAAAATACATATTTTTATTCTATTGATGCAATTCTCCTAATAAACGAGGACAAATAACTAATATATCTATTGATTTCAGTGAACCTAATTAGTAATCAAATTATTGCCTTTGAACAACACAGCAATATCAACTTTTAATTATTCATGATTAGGGTTGCCAGATAAAATAAAGTATGTCCAATCACATTTGAATTTCAGATAATCAATATTTTTAAAATTATAAATGTGTCCTTTGCAATTTTTTAGAAGATCTATGTAATATTTGGAACATGTTTGTACTAAGAAATTATCCATTTTTTATCTGAAGTACCAAATTTAACTGGCTATCATGTATTTTTATTTACTCAATCTGGCAACCCTATTCATGATGTCATTTTTAAAAGCCACATTCTCTGCTCTGAATATCCATCACTCTAGTTCCAGCAGGGGCTAGAACAACTGAATTTACCAGAAACCAGTTCATCAAGCTAAAACTAGAGCTTTCTAATTCAGAGGGAAACACTCCCAGGGAGGACACTTAAAGAGACTCCAGGCTTGTAAAATTAGCTGTGTATGCTGCATGTTAATTGCCTTTGCAGGCCTCTTCCTGTCCCTATCCTTGTTGCACAGTCCCAAATATAACAAGAGCAGCAGGGAATCTAGCGCCCTCATTTCCAAAGCAATCCTAATGAAATATGTGGGAGCCCAGTAATCCTCTCATACTCTGACAGCAGACCCAGCTGTATGGCTGCACAGTGAATAAAATGGAAAAGAGTTCAAGAGACTCTAGGAATACGACTTTCCAGCAAAAGGAAACCAGCAGAAACAAGATCTTTAGATAGAGACATTCTTTGCAGTGAGAAATAAGGAAAATAGGAGGTGAGTGGCATCCAGGAGGTAGCCAGATTATGCAGAAGGTGGCAAGCCCATTTTTACTCCAAGTATGAGGATCATTCATTGAAGGGCTGAGGGATGAGAAATGACATAGCATCATTTATATTTTATAAGAATCACTCTGGTTGCTACACGAGGAAGAGAATAAGTGATGGAGAGCGAGCTGAATTAAGAATTAGTGAGAGCGTATAGGGTAGCTATTACATTAATTAAGCTTAACTAAGAGCTAATGGTGGACTAAAGTAAGAAAATAGCAATAACAGACAGTATTGGTGGGATTCTGGATATATTCCAAAAGTAGAGTTGACATAACTAGTGGATAAATTTATGTGAAAGAAATCAGGTGGGGAGGCTGACTTCAAGGTTTTTGACTTGACAGACTGGGTGAACAGAAGTGCCACTTACTGAAATAAGGAATATTGGAGAAGATGCCGATTTGGAGGTAGAGATGGTGCTAGATATCAAAAAAGTCTATTTTCAGTTTGTTCAATTGGGGGTGCCAGTTCAACATTCATCTGTAAATATTGTATAGGAAGTTGGGTTTCTGAGTCTGGAGTTACAGAGAGAGTTCAGGTCTGAAGAAGTATAGATGACATTTAGAGCCAGTGCCATATATGCACACAAGGAATAACTATAGAAAGAGAGAAGTTGGTGGACAGATTATTGCATCTTTCAAAGCCACAGATGAGGTAGAGGGTTATGGATAGAAGATGCAACAAGAACAGCCAGTGATTTAGGAGGGAACCAAGAGCCAGTGGCCAGCAAGCCAAGCAAAGAAAGTGACTCAAAGAAGAAGTGAACACCTGTGTCAAATGCTGCTATTAGGTAGAATAAGATGGGGGCCAAGGTTGACAAAAACTGTCCCAGTAGAAATGCCCCCTCTTAAAGTCTGATGATATTTCAACAAACCTCTTCTGAGTTGTACTATGTGTCAAGCACCACACTAGGAACCAAGGACACAGATCAGTGAGACATATCTCACTATAAAACCCCAGCGAGGTGGTTTCATAGTCCAGCAGAAAAACTGACAAGTAAATAGGAGCATGCTTGGCTCCTACTGTTCAATCACAAAAAGAGCTTAAGAGTCAAACTGATTAATTATACACCAAGTTCACCCTGCAACTGTCCTGCTTGCACAAAGTGAGGATGAGCACCATTGTCCAACAGTCTGAAATCAATGCCAATTAAATGCAAAACAAAAATAGGAATCATTCTCTCTGCATTCTAATTTTTGCAATTTAAATAGCCTTTACTTTCAAAAACTATTTGTGTATATACACACATACATATGTAAACACAAATATATGTATATGTTGCATTTCTTTGCAAAGCCAATGATACCCTTTTGTGTGTTTTTCATATTTTCTTTTAGCCCCATCTTTTGTAATACCATACCTTTATCACTTGCCCTAAGAGCCTGAGGAAAGCTTGTTTCCAGTCCTCTTCACCCAGTCCAGCCTCTCTGTTGAAATTTTCTTATCTATCTAGACTGATTGTCTCCAAACATACTGTAGCTGGAAATTTCCATTTAACTAACTCTATAGTATACCCTAAGAAGCAGAGATCTGAAATAAATAACTCTTAGCCACTAAGAATAAGCTCCATTCTTTTAGCTTGTGTTTTTCACTGATACTGGCAAAGAAGGGCATTTTTTCCATAAAGAACAATGCTTGGAAGATCTTCAAGAAATTGAAAAGCTGTGTTTCCAACAGCAGGATTCTTGTAATAACAATTTGTAGATCAAGCCTGTTCTGAGAGAGGCTAAAAGTCTGGGCTCTCCACTGACATAGATGTCCACCTCCCTGTATTCTCCTTCCTCCATGTGAGTGTGAGGTGGAAAAGAATGTTTATCTTGGTGATCACTCTGTGCTCTAAGAGGGAAGCAACTAAACTAAGATGGTGCTATCAAGCTACTTTCTCTTCAGAGAAATCAAAGGAACTGTGCTTAAGAGGCATATGTTTTGCATCTTAAAAGGACTACCTGCCTCTTAAGCACAGTACTGGGGAATGATGTGGTCAAGAGTCAGAAACTCCAGTTGAGTCCCAGGGCTGCTACTTACTAGAATTACTCAAAGGAACCTTGGGCAAGGGCAGTGTGAATGACAGCTTCCTCATCTATAAAATTAAACCCTGCCTACCTTTTAGGGGTATTGTAGGAGGATATAAATGAGATAATGTGAGTGAAATATTGCACAAACCATGTTGACCCCAATGAAAGCAAGCATTTAACATTGTGAGCTCCAGCACAGAAAGTCAGTCTCAAGGGATCTTTCTCAAAGCATGGGCAAGAAATTATGATTTAAAAGTAATGTTTTCTTCATATAAACATCTTTAGTGATATATATTTGCATCAAACAGATATGTGACTCTGAAAAAAAAAATAGGAGCTGGTATATTCAGTTTGTTTATTTTATACCACTCGTAAAGAATAGCAGAGTTCCTGTCTCCATAAAAGCTCTTTCTAATCAATAATATGTTTAACCTCAACTTTAAAGAATGATTTAAATTAGCTTGTGATTCTCAAGTTCCTTCTTCCCGGAGAAGCTCTACAGAGTAACTTCCTAAATATTGCTTTTGTCTGGGCCAAATCAAACTGCAATGCCAGAAAGACATTACTGCACAGCTGCATTATATGACAGTGCCATCATAACAAAACGGTGAAAACCAGAGCCATTGTTATTAATAACAGCAGAACCTAATTTCATTGGTTTTAATTTACCATTTTCATGTTTTACAATGACATTATCCAGATATAAATTGTTATGATGAGAAGCCATTCACTAGAGACCCCCCAAAAAAGTTATAACTCTGCTTTTTTAAAAAAAGACATTGCATATATCAGTGAAGGACACACTAATAAAGATTGGTCTGGAATATTTCTCTTTATGACGATTGACTTATCAGCAATAGTCACTGCAGCAGAGTTGGAAATTACATAATTGCCAGAAACTGTAGATATTTGACTTGGCAAGAACCCTAGGTTTATCTGATTTATTTTTGTAAGAATTGGGCCCCATGGATATTTAGAAATGTTTCATGAAAGAACAGTAGAATGTAAATGAAACAAGCAAAAAACCTCTTTTCAAAGGCTGCATTTAACTCCATCGTCACTGTTGTGATAACACAAATAAACCAAAGACAAACCTTTGGTGATGGTGTTGGGCAAAAGCACTACTCTAAATTAAAACATTATGAGCTACTAACATCTGGACATTTTCTCCTTCTTCATCGTCATTCTCATCCATTTTCTGTGTGTTGTTTATCAGGGGGCAATGCAGAATGTGACACTGAGCCTCAGTACATATGCACAGTAACAAGGCCCACAAAACACACAGGGCCATATTCATGGGCACAGGGCCATATTCATGGGCTGGCCATGTCCTGACCTCTGTCTGCACTCTGTGAGGAGTCCATCTGTTTACCAAGAGACAAGTGCTTTGCTAACCTCAAATTTTGTGCTCCTGCCTTTGTTTCTCCTGTGCCTGGCACAATGATTGATACAAAGTTCTCAATGAGCATTTTGCTATTGAATTAAAGCACATGAAAAAGGTAGGCAGACTATGAAAAAATGAAATAACATAAAAGAAAGTGGTGAGGTACAGTAATAAGAGACAGAACACAAAGACCTGGTTTCAAGTCCTAGTTCCAACATCAACTTGCTGTGTGACTTTAGATAACTTTTTCTTTCTAGGCCTCAGTTTCCTCATCTCATTTTGCATTAGTTCATTTTTTTTTTCTTTTTGAGACAGAGTCTCACTCTGTCACCCAGGTGGAGTGCAATGGCAGGATCTCAGCTCACTGCAACCTCCGCCTCCCGGGTTCAAGCAATTCTCCTGCCTCAGCCTCCCAAGTAGCTGGGATTACAGGTGCTGGCCACCACGCCTGGCTAATTTTTTTTGTATTTTTAGTAGAGATGGGGTTTCACCACATTGGCCAGGCTGGTCTTGAACTCCCGACCTCAGGTGATCTGCCTGCCTCGGCCTCCCAAAGTGCTGAGATTACAGGCATGAGTCACCACGCCCGGCCAAGTTCATTTTTCTTGATAGTGTCTGAAATATTATCTACTCAATTAGCCCATATATTTTTTTAAAGTCTATTGTCCCCCCAGAAATGTCACACTTCCTCCCTAATACAATAAACTACGTTTATATTCACCATTGCATTTACTTGATAAATTCACTCATTTTGGTGATGTCCCTCTAGAGAATGTCACCTATTAGCTAACTTTTTGGCTGTGTTACCTCACAGCTCTGATGTCATCCTATTTCTGATGTGCACCATCACACAGCAAAATGAAATTTAAGTTTTAAAGTTAAACTAGCCAGAGTTTGGATTCTAGTTCCATCATTTTCTCAGAAAGTTATTTAGCTTTTCTGAAATGTGCATCTGAAAATGAGATTACTATTTCCTTCATCACTGAGTTGTTGTAAGGCTTAAATAAGATAAATACGTAACGTAGCCATCTAGCACCTAGCAGGTTCTCAATATATGTCATAGCTTATGATTTATCTGTTGCCACACAGATCCTATTGCAGAAATGCATGTATATTCCCCTTCGTTCCTATCCCACAGCTTCCCAGCCTGAGATCAGGCTTTAGAATGAGTGAGTTAAACAGATCCTGGAGACAGAGAAGGTCATTCATTTCATCAGTTAGTCACCCATCCTTCATTCCTTCAAAAACATTTATTGAGGCCTGTGATAAAGTATCAAAGTAAAAAGTACAAGCAAGGGTTTCATGATGTCACAGGACAGGCAGACATATAAAATGACAACTAAAATGTGGTGGAATATGTTTGAAAATAGAGGAACGCACGTGATGTTATTGGAGGAGCATCCAAACCTGGTAACAGCTGCCATTAGCTTGGCAGCTGTTTCAAAACTCTCTTGTCTGCATTAATGAAAGAGCTGGGGTAATACCCAGATCTCCCTCTTGAGGCTATCTTTTAAAGCAAGATAAAAATTTAATAAAACATTGACTTCCTTCATAGAAATATATGAGCAGGATTTTAATTGAATAATTATTTCAGACACCTATGTATATACAAGAACTAATTAAAAAGTTCTTTTAATGAAAATATATAGAACTTGTAGGCTTTTCATTATCATAAAAATGTTCTTGAACACAAATATTTCAGATAGCCACAAGATCTTCACAATATATTCAAAGTAAATATGAACACAGAAAAGTTGGGTTGGAATTGAAGGTACCAATATAAACCCATAGTTTTTAATGCCATAGACAGGCAGTTAGATAAAGAGATATGGGAATAAGCGTGTGTGTGTATGTGTGTGTGTGTGTGTAAACCAGAGTTCCATCCACTGACAGGGCCTAGAAGCAAAAAGAACACTTAACGCCTACATATTGACTTCTAAATACTATTGTTCACCAAAAAAAAAAAAAAAAAAACTAGAGCTGTGAAGAAATGGCTAATTCAAGGATGTGAGAGAAAAAGCACAAGGTAAGTTTGGAAAATTTTGTTATTCTAGAAAGTAAGAAAGTGCTGAAAGAAACATGGGGACATTTCAAAAGCAAGAGAACCCACTTGACAGGGCTTCCAATGGCCAAATCTGGGACAATTTGAGCATCTACATAAATCATGAACTATACCTATTGAATAAATAAGAATCTATGAGTCCATACTTACAGAAATGAGTAAATGTGAGAGAATAGGAAGTACTTTATTGAAATAGAATACCATCTAATTAACATAAAAGGAATAATAGAGCTAGGAAATCATCAATGGAAGCTAAAACTACTGATGAAAGTTTGGTCAGGATTTACATTTTCATCACAATTGCATATTACTTACACAGGGACAATTAGTAACTGAGAAACTTGGCAGAAATTCAACCAAGTCACCAAATAATATTAGAACAACTTCACATTACCATTCAGAACGACACAACATCACTTCAGTGGCATTCCTGCCCCAAATCCATAACCTGAATCCAATAATAAGCAATTGTCAGAAAACCCCAAAGGAGGGACATACTACATAATATTTTGCTTATAATTTCCAAAAAGTCAAGGTCGGCTGGACACCGTGGCGCATACCTATAATTTCAGCACTTTGGGAGGCCGAGGTGGGCTGATCGCCTAAGTCCAGGAGTTCGAGAGAACATGGTGAAAATCCTCATCTTTACAAAAAATACAAAAATTAGCTGGACGTGGTGGCACATGCCTGTAGTCTGAGCTACTCGGGAGGCTGAGGTGGGAGGATCACCTGTGCCTGAAAGGTCAAGGCTGCAGTGAGCCATGATTGTGCCACTGCACTCCAGCATGGGCTACAGAGCGAGACTCTGTCTCAAAAAAAGAAAAAAAAAAAAATCAAGGCTGAAGAAATATACCAGTGATAGAAGACTAAAGAGATGAAAACTAAATGCAACGTGTGATCCTGGATTTGATCCTAAACAGGGAAAACAATAACTTTAAAGAACCTTATATTGAAGCAGTTACCAAATGTGAATATAGACCATAGATTTGATAATAATATTACATCAATGTTAACTTTCAAGTTTCTGATAGCTACACTATGGTTATGTAAGAGAGCATCCTTGTTTAGTAAATGCACACTGAACTATTTATGAATAAAAGGGCACAATGACTACAATCTGTTCACAAACTAGAAAAAAGCGTCTACGTAAGAGGAAGAAAGAAAAAAAGAGACAGAGAAATTAAGTGGAATAAAATATAAACAATTGGCAAATCTGAGTTAAACAAATCTAAGAATTCCTTTTTATAATTTAATTTCAAATTAAACTAAAATTCAACCCTGTATTATTTATTTACTGAATGAACAGAATTCCTGTTGTCAGTTAATGGTCTAGTAGAGAGAAAGATATTTAAACAAACACATGAAACACCTTATCAGTAGAGATTTTTACTCTCAGCACAGTTGTGGCCTAAAATAAGAAGTGATTACCTCGGCTTGGGGAAGTCAGTGCACCTGGTGTCGAAGTTTGTATCAGAAGCGAGAAGGGCAGGAACTAGACAGTGAGCAGGAGGAGGGTGCAGATTGAAGAAACATTACAGAAGATGAATCAGTAGAACTCAGTGACCAAATGAACAGTTTCATGGTGGAGCCAGGAGAGACTTTGCATGCCTCTCCAGTCCTGCTCAGGTAACAGAGCTCACTGGAATAAGAAACAGAGGACAAAGAAAAAATTTTGGAGGTAGATAATAAGTCCAGTTTTGTGCATGTCAAGTTTTAGGTATTCCTGGGTCATCACGGCAGCACTCATACGTATATTTACTTAGAATATCCTCTGCCAAGCTCTAAAGGGGACTAATCAATTACTGAATGTGTTTTGGCTGAAAGTTGGAAAAATTCAAATAGGCATAGTCTCAGTAGAGTCCAGGGTTGATGAAAATAGGATTGGGAGTCTCATTTTATGGTCCTAGAAAGTGCCTCCTCAAACCTTTGTCTACCCTGTGACACAGAAAGTCTTTCTAATTGGGAACACATGATTTTTTACTCATTCTTTTATTCATTCAGGAAACATTTTGTTCAAACACTGTATTAAACACTGGGGATGCAGAGATGAATAATGCATAGGCTCTGTCCTTGAAAGGCGTTCACAGATTAGTGGAAAAGAAAAACATAAGAACAAGTAATTATAACTTGGCAGGCCTGGGGCTTAGGACAGAGAATGCACAGGGTGCCACGGAAGGGCCCACGGTAAGACGCTAGACATGCGATGCAGCTGTGTGGCTGATTTTTACTGGTATTAAGGAAGTCAAGCCAAAAGATGCTAGAGAGAAACAGGATGTGACAGGGAAGAAAATGCAGCAATCTGCGATTAATTTGGGATCTTTCCTGAACTATTGATTGGGAGGATGGTGGTTCTGGCCACAGAAACAGAAACACAGGAGTAAAAACAAGCTTTTTAAAATTTTACTGAACAGGAAGAAGTGGGAAGCCAAAGGAACTAAGTGGAAAAGAAACCGAAGGTCATCGATGCCAAAGCCAAACGTTAAAAAACTGAAAAATGTCACTAGAGTGAATTCTATCCGTTTTGATCACCAAAAATACAGAATCCAAGCTGGTCCAGACTTGGGACTCTACTCTGAGCTGTGCTGCACTGAGGACATTGCTGAACTACATTTTGCAACAATATCGGGGGTTGGGGGACCTCTAGGAACAAGCTGCTCACTCCTCAAATATAATAGCAAACACACATATTTTCTCACCACTGATGGGGCTTCTGCCAGGAAATCACACAGACCCAAAATAAAAAACAGGCCAAAGGAAAACAAACAGACAAGACACACAGTCTGTCATCCATGGGGCACTGGGGTTCAGGGCAGGGCCCTCCCTAGGTGGTCACAGGGTCCAGATAAAACCCTACCCAGAGTGCCTGAAATATGTTTATGCAGGTGAATTGGGAGGCAGGGAACCTGGGAAGACGATGGTTACTGAGTGCCTGTCCTGTGGCAGGCATTGTGCTTAATCCTTCACATTCCTCATTTCCTTTCTCTCTATGAAGTCACTATTATTACCATTCCTATTTTACAAATGAGGAAATGGGCTGTGAGGCTAAGCAACTCTCAGAGACACATAGGAAGTGGCAGCACTAATATGAAAATCCACGTCTGCAGAGTATGAAGATGTTTCTTTTCT
Source organism: Symphalangus syndactylus (assembly GCF_028878055.3). Taxonomy (NCBI): domain Eukaryota; kingdom Metazoa; phylum Chordata; class Mammalia; order Primates; family Hylobatidae; genus Symphalangus; species Symphalangus syndactylus. The sequence goes on from NC_072440.2 coordinate 93,733,824, forward strand.
TGGCAACATGTTGCCGGTCTCAAGGAGGTGAGCACGCCACTTGGGAGCTCCTGGTGCCTGAAAGCTCCTACAAGGACCACCCCCACACAAGAAATCCCTTGGTATCAATGCAGGCAAGGTGTGATTAACTGTGTGTACGTGCAGATGCCTTGAGCCTATCTGTTTGATTATTTTCCTTTCTTAAAAGCTACCTAATAGAGACAGTCTCCTCATCCCCACAGTCCCTTTCGGATCATAGGTTCTCCTAGCAAACTGATAAACTCCTGAAGAACCTAGGCCAGAAGTTATTTTCCTGTGTTGTTCTACTTAAGGCCTGGCCCTGGACAGCAGAAGTATTAGGACATCATACAGAACCAGTCAACACAAAGACAGCTTCTGTGAGATCCAAGACATGATCTAAACACACCACGATTCCAGGTGCAGCAGCTTAAGTGCCTATGTAAGTCCTACTTAGCACCTGTTCATCTGGCTGGCGTGGAGCAGGAAACTGGATTATTTTCCCTCTTTTGGATGAGGCATAGCACGCTGATTAATGATGTGAGGGAGAATGAACCAAAGACGGGAGTTCTGCACACAAATGTCTTTCAGGAAAGCTATCACAGGCGTAGGGAAAGAAAGGTAAGCATTGTAAGGAGGGGGTGGCAGACAGCATTTAGTTGATTAGGGTTTGGTTAATGCTGATGAGTGTCGAGCATTCCAATTCATGGCTATTACTAATGGGAGAAAGGGGTTATTTGTTAATTTTACTGACTAAAGTGAGTGTTGAAGGCAAGATGGAGGGGAAAAGGTGAACATGCACCATTTTGGCTAAGCCTAATAAAACATGGAAAACATTCCTCATAATCCTCTTAAAAAGAGGAAGACATTGATTTTGCACTAGCACCAAGCTCCCTTAGCTTTATGAGGAAGTGGTCATCAATTTCCACTTAGCCTGCCCAGTTTTCAAGTCCTTTGGCCATCTTCCAAGTGACCTATTTATTTGTTCATCATGCAGATTTTTGGTGGGATGTGTTATAAAGAACTTCCTGTGAACTTCCTATGTGCTTTTCTTTGCATGACCACATTCACGTTTCACAAAAAAATTGTAAGATGTGCATAGGCATTTAATTCCTATTTTACAGATGAGAAGACTGAATTTCAGAGCCCTTATCTATGCAAATAAGTGGCACTTTTATTTTTCAAGACCTTATATTTTATACAGCATCTTTACATTTGAGACTACCTTCCCCAGGATATTTTTAAAAATTATTTTCTTAATGATCGCCATTCTAACTGGTGTGAGATGGTATCTCATTGTGGTTTTGATTGGCATTTCTCTGATGGCCAGTGATGATGAGCATTTTTGCATGTGTTTTTTGGCTGCATAAATGTCTTTTTTTGAGAAGTGTCTGTTCATGTCCTTTGCCCACTATTTGATGGGGTTGTTTTTTTCTTGTAAACTTGTTTGAGTTCGTTGTAGATTCTGGATATTAGCCCTTTGTCAGATGAGTAGGTTGCAAAAATTTTCTCCCATTTTGTAGGTTGCCTGTTCACTCTGATGGTAGTTTCTTTTGCTGTGCAGCAGCTCTTTAGTTTAATTAAATCCCATTTGTCAATTTTGGCTTTTGTTGCCATTGCTTTTGGTGTTTTAGACATGAAATCCTTGCCCATGCCTGTGTCCTGAATGGTATTGCCTAGGTTTTCTTCTAGGGTTTTTATGGTTTTAGGTCTAACATGTAAGTCTTTAATCCATCTTGAATTAATTTTTGTATAAGGTGTAAGGAAGGGATCCAGTTTCAGCCTTCTACATACGGCTAGCCAGTTTTTCCAGCACCATTTATTCAATAGGGAATCCTTTTCCCATTGCTTGTTTTTGTCAGGTTTGTCAAAGAGCAGATAGTTGTAGATATGCGGCATTATTTCTGAGGGCTCTGTTCTGATCCATTGATCTATGTCTCTGTTGTGGTACCAGTACCATGCTGTTTTGGTTACTGTAGCCTTGTAGTATAGTTTGAAGTCAGGTAGTGTGTTGCCTCCAGCTTTGTTCTTTTGGCTTAGGATTGACTTGGTGATGCGGGCTCTTTTTTGGTTCCATATGAACTTGAAAGTAGTTTTTTCCAATTCTGTGAAGAAAGTCATTGGTAGCTTGATGGGGATGGCATTGAATGGCGATCATTAAAAAGTCAGGAAACAACAGGTGCTGGAGAGGATGTGGAGAAATAGGAACACTTTTACACTGTTGGTGGGACTGGAAACTAGTTCAACCATTGTGGAAGTCAGTGTGGCGATTCCTCAGGGATCTAGAACTAGAAATGCCATTTGACCCAGCCATCCCATTACTGGGTATATACCCAAAGGACTATAAAACATGCTGCTATAAAGACACATGCATACGTGTGTTTATTGTGGCACTATTCACAATAGCAAAGAGTTGGAACCAACCCAAATGTCCAACAACGATAGACTGGATTAAGAAAATGTGGCACATATACACCATGGAATACTATGCAGCCATAAAAAATGATGAGTTCATGTCCTTTGTAGGGACATGGATGAAACTGGAAACCATCATTCTCAGTAAACTATCGCAAGGATAAAAAACCAAACACCGCATGTTCTCACTCATAGGTGGGAATTGAACAATGAGAACACATGGACACAGGAAGGGGAACAGCACATTCCGGGACTGTTGTGGGGTTGGGGGAGGGGGGAGGGACAGCATTATGAGATATACCTAATGCTAAATGACGAGTTAATGGGTGCAGCACACCAACATGGCACATGGATACATATGTAACAAACTTGCATATTGTGCACATGTACCCTAAAACTTAAAGTATAATAATAATAATAATAATAATAAATATTTTCTTAAAGTACAAGTGTTTTTTACTTTTTAAAAATTTTTTCCCAATCCGTCAAAGGCGTTCTATCTAGTGTCCGTGGACAGAGTTCTCTGATGCTCTGACTACATAGTAACCCCTGAATCATGTGGATGGTCAAGATGGACTAATTCAAGAACTATGAACTTCAAAGAAAACTTTTTTCTTCACTGATGACTTCTGAGAGACATGCTCACCTCTCCGGATAACCTTCCCGGAACTTGTATTTTTCATCTTTGACCTACATGAGTGGAATGTTGATGTAACTGCCATCTGGGAAGAAGCTAGAAGAAGCTAGTAGATACACATTGACCTCTAGTCGATATTTTGGATAAGGAATTTTCACTTACCAGCGTTTGGCAAGAGTATTCTGCATATGCACCATGAGCAGGGCCAAGCTCATGAGAAGCTGATCCTTTATCATGATCTGAGACCTGTGGAGACTTTCAGAGTGATAGGGTTTGGCTGTGTCCCCATCCAAATTTCATGTTGAACTGTAGCTCCCATAATTCCCACGTCTTGTGGGAGGGACCTGGTGGGAGATAATTGAATCATGGGGGTGGTTTCCACATACTGTTCTCCTGGTAATGAATAAGTCTCACAAGATGTGAAAGGGTTTCCCCTTTCACTTGGCTTTCATTCTCTCTTGCCTGCCACCATGTAAGAAGTGCCTTTTGCCTTCTGCCATGATTGTGAGAACTCCCCAGCCACATGGAACAGTGAGTCCATTAAGCCTCTTTTTCTTTTTAAATTGCCCAGTCTTGGGAATGTCTCATCAGCAGCATGAAAATAGGCTAATACATAGAGATACAGTCTCATTGGATGAAGCTCATACTTAGAAACTATAATGACTTTACTTATCCAATTTTTTGACTATCCAATTAATTACATAGGATTCCAGATGGGCCTATTGTTAAGATAGGTATAAGAGACCGGGCCACTGTAGAAGAGAAAGTATGATTAAACAACTGTCACTTCGCAACTTCAGGCAAGTTGTTTCACTCTACACTGCTTAGTGATTAAAAAGTACTAAATAGTATAAAATGCAATGTGTCTAGCATGTGCTCAAAAATATTATTTCTTATTGTCCTTATTTTCTTAACATGAAGATTTCAAGCCACCCCATGGAAGCAGCATTCCAAGAAGATAGTCACTGCAAGCCTTGGGAGCCCTGGGCTCAAGGACTCACATAATGTTATTTTCTCTCATTATATTAGTTAAAGCATATCACAAGACAGAGCCAAATTCAAAAGTTGGGAAATAGAATCCAGCTCCTGATGGGAACAGCTTCAAATTATTGTTCACCATAGACCCTAACCACGAACCAGTACTTTGGGCCAAGCACATTATATGTGCTACCCATTTATTTCTTCCTAAAAACCCTCCAACTAGGTACAACAACCATTTCATAGACATAAAATAAAAAGATTTATCAAAGTTAAGTAACTAGCCTGATGTTAAGCAAGTGGTTAGTAACAGAGTTGGTTTTAAAACTCAAACTTATTTGACTCCAAAACCAATACTGTTACTTTAGTATATTTAGAGACCAACCATGAAATACACTTCCATTTCTACAGAAAGGTACTAAGAAGGATATACCACTTTATCCTTGTACTTAATTTTAGGACTATCCCAGTGAAGACATCTTGAGTTTGTAAACCTTCTCTGAGGTATCAATGTGCTCGTAGATCTGTTCCATGTCCACATCAACAATCACAGACCTCAGAAAGGTGCAGGAGAAAGTACACAACTCCTCCAAAAATATCCACACATGCACATCCAGGGGACTTAGTGACAGGCTCTAACACATCCATACATGTTACATTTCCTAGTCTATACTTTTAAAAATAGAATATATCTTCAAATCAAGTGCCCATACTACCCCCAGATAGTCCATATGCACTGAAACAGATAATGGTGGTCACCACTTTGCAAGCCTGGGTTTTATTTATTTAGTTCCCTATTTTGAGGATTCACTTAGGCAAAGTCAATTAAAAGAGTGTGGAGGACAAAATTCTAAGATGATCTCTCCAAAGACTCTCACCCTTGTATAATTCCCTGCCCTGGGAATACAATGGGGCATCACTCCCATGATTATGTTATTATACATGGCAAGACAGATTTTGTAGATATAATTGAGCTTACTCATTAGTTGATTTTGAGTTAATAAAAAAGAGATCATCTCAGTGGGCATAACCTAATTATCTGAGCCCTTTAAAAGGAGTTTTTTTCTGACTGATAGGATTCAGCACAAGGGAGGTTCTCCATTAATGAGATGGAGGGGGCCACAGAGCAAGGGCCTGAGAGTGGCCTCTAGGAGCTGAGGGTGATTCCCTGGTTGACATCCAGCAACTTGGACTTCCGTCCTACAACCAGAAGAAACTGAATTCTGCCAACAACCCATATGAGACTGGAAGTAGATTCTTCCCCAGAGCCTCCAGGTAACAGCGCAACATGGCTGACGCCTTGATTTTACCTTTAACAGATTCTAAGCAAAGAACCCAGGTGAGTTTCCCCAGACTTTTAACTTAACAGAACTGTGTGATAATAAATGCACATTATTTTAAGCCAGTAAGTTAGTAGTAATTTGTTACATGGCCATGCAAAATTAATACAGCAAGCTGATCTAAGTGACAGGTGGAGATGAGAAGAAAATGTGACCCTTTCCCCTTCTCCACAGCCTTTCTGTGAGCCTCAGGAATTATGCATCTATGCTGACTAATCTTAGGCCTGATATTTCCAAAACTATCCACCCCATGACCTAGATTGAGTCCAGTGCTAATCGTGTTAAATTTTCTAAGACAGTCTTCATTTGAAATATCACATTAGCCCACATGTTATTAAAATCTGAAAGTGTAGTTACTGCTGCAATGGGGTATCTAGTTATTGGTTATAGGATCACAGCAATGATTTTTTCAAAATTTTATATTCATAATTCACTAAAATATAATGATAACAGCTATTGTTGCTAGGCACCTTATTATACTGTCAATAATCCTCATAGCCTGTATGAGAAGTAGATGTAACTTTTCCAATTTTGTTGGCAACAAAACTGAAGTTTGGATGGAGTAAGTGATCCAAACCTATATACTAGCTAAGGTAAGATTTAAACCTAGGTCAGTCTTGCTCCAAAGTTCAGAACTCTACTGGGTAGTGATTCATCGATCTGTAAAATGGGTTATGAAGAAAGTAAATTAATGATTACTCAGGGCTGGGCAGGGGATAGGAAGATAGGGGTTACATGTAGAAGATACTGAATTTATTTTGGGGATGTTGAAAATATGCTACAATTCAGCTGTGTTTATAGTTGCATGACTACAAGTATTTTAAGAACCACTGAATTGTACATTTTAAATGGGTGAATTGTATGGCGTGTTAATTATATCTCAATAAACCAGGATTTTTTAAGGCAGTGAAAGTGTTTTGTTGGGGAAATCTAGATATATGAGGCTTGCAAAAGAGGCAAGGAATGGGAGAAAGCCTAGGTCATGGAGAGTCTTGGATATCATACTAATTTGTTTCTTGGGGGGAAAAAAGGTTCTCCACAAAGGGTTTCAAATAAGGGAGTGAAAGAATCTATTAGTGTTTTAGAAAGATCTCTTTAGTGGCTATATAATGATGGATTTGA